>NC_081325.1:17100641-17406795 GCF_026419965.1 Kogia breviceps
CTTAAAGGTGAGCAGAGTAGAGTGTAGTTCTCTCTGGGGGCTGTTACTATTTGTTGGAGAATATGATTCAACACAGAATGACAACCCTAACCTGACAAATCCAGGTTCATTTGGTAAATTTAGTTTATAAATTTGTTGAGGATGGTGATCAGACCTCAACTTTTGACTTATTAGAAACCACCTTCCTAACTTTAAGATCTGTAAAGGGAGGAATTTGGTATTTCCTGGGCCCTTCAGAACCTTAGGGTAGTATCTGTTGTCGTAAATGCAAACAGCCTACTATCACAACTAAGGAACACTTTAGTTGCAAAATTGCATTATGTTAAACACCCATGGGTTAAAAAAAATGTAGTGAAGTATTCTCTTAGTTTATATGTTTATCATATATTGATTATATATCAGGCAATTGGGCTTCAGGGCTTGGAAGGGCAAATTGGCATTTGATTTGTCTGTTACACTGATTTTTTTTAAAAAAACAGCCACTTTTGAAGCAGTTTGGATTTTTGTAACACATATTTGGTTGCATTAAACTTGAAGAATTAGTACTACCTCTACATCATTTGAGTAACATTTTTAACCCCATTAAAGATTCTTTAGAGATGTTTTGAGCATTTTGGCTTGGAAAATATTAAATTCTAGGCCTCTTTCTCTTGTCCTTTGAAGTACTTACAGAACCTAATTGTTCATATAATAATCTTGCTTGCTAAATTTTCAATAAACTCTAAAACTTGTCTGTCTTAATAAGACTTACTAGGTTTTCGTTTAAAAATTTTTTTTTATTGAGTCACTTATATTAGTAAAAAAAGTAATATGGGCATGCACAATCCCCAATGTATGTGTATACATTTTTACATTTAGAAATCATATATATCACTGATGTATTAATATTAGAAAACATATATACAAAAGTAAGAATTTTTAAAGATGAGATGAAAAAACTTATATAAAGGGAGTTCTGATATTTTCTTTCCCCCCGCCACGCATCATGATGTATTTCGGGTTGACAAACTCTTTTTAAAGGCCAGATAGTAAATATTTTAGGCTTTTCAGCCCATATGGTTTCTGTTGGAACTACTCAACTCTGCTGTTGTAGGGTAAAAGCAGCCACAGACAATATATTAAACAAATGAGCATGGCTGTTTTCAATAAAATTTTATTTACTGAAACAAGCTGTGGGCTGGATTTGGCTGGAGGACCATAGTTTGTTGACTCCTGGAGTATACCCTGTTTTGCAGACCACTGCCCTAGACTTTGCAATTGTGTTATACTACTTCTGTTAGATCCTTTCACCATCAGTTTTAGAGTACAGTTGATTTTCTTTATTGAAGTGAGCAGAAGAATATTAGTAGTCAGAATGTATTGTTTAATTGAGCAGATACTTATTGAATACCAGTGATGTTCAGACATAAGGTTAGGTGCTGGGATGAGTTTGGTAAGAGAGATAGGTAAACAGTTGTGGTATGGTGTAAGAAGTAATTTGATTATGGCACAAGCTGCTGAGAAAGTGAGGCTGGCTCTGGGAAATGATATATTAAGTTGGACTTGAAAACTTAATGCAAATTTGTGAAGTAGATGAGTTCAAAGGCATATAGGTGATGGAAGAGAGCATGGGAGAACCATATATACCTCAATAACTGATTGCTGGCAGAGTGTTCAAGAAAGAAGCAATAGGGAATGAGACTGGACAGATCAACATGGCTCACAGTGTGTACTCTGCCAAGGAGCTTGAACTTTGCCTTATAGGTTGATGGTAATTGTTGAAGAGATTTTAGCAGAAGAAAAAGCAATCAGATTTGAATTTTTGAAAGATAGTGGCAGTAGTGTGGAGTATACAAGGAGTAAATATTTTTGGTAACTTTTTTTTTTTTTTAACCTCTTTTCAAAAGAGGACACAAATTGTTTTTGTGGGTTGTTTTCTACCAGACATAAAATAAAGAAACTTGGAATATTATTTAGCAATGAAAATGAATGAACTATTGACATGCTACAATGTGGATGAACCTCCAAAACATTATGCTGGGTGCAAAAGACCACATGTTGTATGATTCAGTTTTTACAACATTTTATGGAGTGTCCATAAAATAGATTAGTGGTTGCCTGGGAATGGACTGGGGACTCACTGCAAATGGGCACAGGTGATCTTTTCAGGGTGTTGGAAATGGTCTAAAATTGGATGGTGGTGGTAGTTGTACAGCTCTGTAAATTTACTAAAAATAATTGGATTGGGCACTTTTAAAAAATTGAAGTAGAGTTGATTTACAATGCTGTGCCAATATCTGCTGTACAGCAAAGTGTCTCAGTTATACACATAGAGACATTCGTTTTCAAATATTCTTTTCCATAATGGTTGATCCCAGGAGGTTGGATATAGTTTGGATTGGACACTTTTTAAGATGAGTACATTTTATGGTAGGTAATTATATTTCAATAAAGTTGTTAAAGACCTTACTTTTGAAATTTTTTGGATAAAACATATTGCTGATTCCCAAGTAGTTGCTCTTTCCTCTGAACAAATATTGATCTTAAGCTGCTGGAACCAATAAAAGGTGTTTTGTTTTTCCTCCTAAACTTAAAGCGTATACATTGTAACTATAGAGTTAACTGTAGGAGCTACCAACTAAATAAAGCAGGTTGTTACTAAATTTTATAGAATTCACTTTGACTTTAATATTTAAAATTTTCCTTTCCTTATTAAATATCATATGACGAGAACCTTCTTAAGTGGAGTATTGGATAATATTAAAAAGCTAGAAGTAGCCTAAGGGAAATTTACTCCCTCCCACACCTTTTTTTCCTCCAAGGAAATAATTACTAAAGGAAAAACCTGAAGTCTGATGATTTAAAATTTATAAGTTGTTTCCTCAGTCTTAACAGTTATAGAAAATAGAGTACAAAGCAATTGGAAAATAGTTAATTTTACTCAATAAATATTTATTGAGGGCCTACTATGTGCTAGGCACTGTTTTTTAGAAACATTATGAAAGGTTCTTACTATGTTACTTTTATCCTGGCTGCCAAAATTTATGAGGTTCAGTCGTAATCATTAAGAAAATATGTACAAAATTTAATTGTGTTACCTTTTATTGTTTACAAGGTAATTTCACATTTCACTTAATTCCTAATTCTGCGAGAGTAAGGAAAATGAGTTTTGTAGTATAGCCAATTCCCAAGTAAGAGCCAGAGCTGGGACTTGACCATTGGTGTTTATTTTTACTTCAAGTCCATTGCTCTTTACATGCTAGTGTGTGATTTAATAAAACAAACAAGCAAACAACATCCCCCCCCCAACAGTACAGTACTGCATAAGGATAGGCATATAGATCAATAGATAAAATCAAGAGTCAAGAAACAAACCATACATTTATGGTCAAATGATTTTCGAAAAGGGAGACAAGATAGTTTAATGGGGAAAGAATAATCTTTTCAAGCAGTGGTACTGAACAACTGAATATCCACATGCAAGAGAGTGAGGGTAGACTCTGACCTGATACCATGTACAAAAATGAAATCAAAATGGGTGGGCAGCCTAAATGTGAGAGCCAAAACCCTTGAAAGAAAAAACATAGGCGTAAATTTTGATGACCTTGGATTAATTAGGCAGTGGTTTCTTAGACATGACACGAGAAACACAACCAAAGGAAAATTAGATAAATTTGACTTCATCAAAATTAAAAGCATTTGTGCTTCAAAGGTTACTGTGAGGAAAAGATAGTAACAGGAGGAAATATTTACAAATCACATATCTGATTACGGCCTAGTATGCAGAATATAAAAGGAACTCTTATGACACAAAAATAAAAGGACAACCCAATTTTAAAAAAGGGCAACAGATTTGAAAAGATATTTTTCCACAGAAGACATACAAATGGCCAATAAGCACGTGCAAAAGATGTTCCCGTCATTAGCCATTATGGAAATGCAAACCAAAACCATAATGAGATACCACTTCATACCTACTATAATGGCTAAAAAAAAAAAGTTGGATAAAGCAAACGTTGATGAAAAGGTAGAGAAACTGGAACCCTCATTGCTGGTAGGAGTGTAAAGTAATGTAGCTGCTGTGGAAAATAGTTGGACAGTTCCTTGAGAAGTTCAACACTGTTATTCTGTGACCCCAGAATTCTACTCCTGGTATGCACCTAAGAGAAATGAAAACATTACCACGTAAAATGTCATATCAGCATTATTTATAATAGCCAAAAAGTAGAAACGATATAATGTTCATCAGCTGATGAATGCATAAACAAGTGTGGTATATCTATACAAATGGAGTGTTGATCCCCTTAAGAAGGAATGAAATTCTGACATACACTGCAGTGTGGATGAACCTTGAAAATATGCTAAGTGAAAGAAGTCAGACACAAAAAGCCACTTACTGCATGATTCCATTTATTTGAAATGTCTAGAACAAGCAATTCCATAGAAACAGAAATAGTGGTTGCTAGGGGTTGGGGATAAGATGAGATGCTAATGGGTGTGGGGTTTCTTTTTTGGGTGATGAAAATGTTCTGAAATTAGATAGTACCTCCCTGGTTCAGCCATTCTAAAGAAATGAAATAAAACATATGGAAAAACTCCTATCTTTACCTTCATACATCTATTTCCCTCTCCTAGTGCCTTTCTTAATTTCCTTTCCCAGCAAATTTAGAAGTTGTTTCTGCTGTCTCCTTTGCTTCCCTACCTCTTTTTTACTCCTTAACCTATTACAGTCTAGTTTCTGATTCTGCCCATAATGAGGTCAGCAATGTCTTCCTCATCTTCCAAATCCAACCCTTGGTTTTAAATTTTTCTCTTTCATGACGTTTTGCCAGTACTATTGAACGTTCTTTCATAAAGTTTTCGCTTGCCTTCTGGATTTATACTCTCCTGGCTTTCCTCTGGCTTTCTGTTCTGTTTTAATCCTTTGTCTTAATTTATTTGTTTGTTGCTTTAACACTTGTGACTGGTTTAATCTTAGATTTATTTATTTATTTTTTTCCTTTTTATTTGACATGCTCCTCTTGGGCTGTTTCATTCATTCTCAGGCTTCATCCATCAGTATTGTAAAGATTTCCATCTGTAAACAGATTCCTAAGATTTGTTTTGCTAACCTGTATCTTTTTTTAAAAAACTTTATTATTTTTAATTTTTAATATGGAAAACATCAATAGGTAGATATAACCCACATAAAAGCTCTTTAGGATCTTCAATTTTTAAGCCTTCAAATGGTGTCAGAGTAAAAAGTGTTGAGCACCGCTGCTCTTGGGTGTATGTATGTATGTATGTGTACATATACACACACACACACACGTATTTTTTGAAAAATTGAGATATAATTGACATATAACATTGTATTAGTTTCGGGTATGCAACGCAATGATTCTGTGTTTATATATTGAGATATATACATATATATATCACTATAGTAACTAGTGAATGTTGATCACTATACATAGAAAAAATTTTTTTTCTTGTGATGAGAACTTTTAAGATCTGTTCTCTTAGCAACTTTCAAATATACCAATACAGTATTGTTAACTGTAGTCACTATGCTTTATATGACATCCCCATGATGTACCTGTTTTATAACTGGAAGTTTGTACATTTTGACCACCTTCACCCATTTGCCCACCCACACCTGCCTTTATCTTTCTAATTGAGTCCCGTCCCCCCCCACCCGTTACGCGGGCCTCTCACTGCTGTGGCCTCTCCTGTTGCGGAGCACAGACTCCGGACTCACAGGCTCAGCGGCCATGGCTCGTGGGCCCAGCCACTCCGCGGCATGTGGGATCCTCTCGGGCCGGGGCACGAACCCGTCACCCCTGCATCGGCAGGCGGACTCTCAACCACTGCACCACCAGGGAAGCCCTCTAATTGAGTTTTGGTGCTACTTAGGTGTCCTCCCTTTTCCCCTTATTTCCTCCCTTGGAATATCTATATTCCCTAACTGGGCATAAAAATCACTTTATGATTTTATTCCAACTTTTTCCATGATTTATTTGGTTTTTACTACCTTTAAGTGCTTCACCAACAATGAATTGACCCCATTGTTCCTTGAATACATGACACTCTTTTATTTGTCAGGGACCTACCTGTTCCATAATTTTGGAATGTTTCCTGTCTCTTTCCACCTTTCACTCCCCAAAGCCTACTCAGTATTTGTTTAGACACTGGTCAAATGCTACCTCTTGTGAAGCTTTTGGGCATTTAGTTGTATTTTCTTCTCTGCACTTTTAGGGCTTTCTTCTTGTCACTGTAATCCCAGTTTTTGTTCAGTACTTTACTTGTTTACTTATCTTACTGCCACTAGACTTTGTGTTGGGCTCCTGGCAGGCCCTTTCAGCGTGGGAACTCATATCCTTTAAGTTTCAGAAATGTTCTTATTTCTTTGACAATCTTTTCCTTCTTATGTCTCTGTTCTTTCTTTTTGAATGTCAGACTTACGAGTTGATTTGTTATAGTCAGCATCAGCATCGTTATTTAACTTTTCTCGCCTACTTCCATCTTTGTCTTTATTCTTTCTTTATTCTCTCTAGCTAGGTTGGTAAAGGGCTTGGCTTTGGCTAAGGTTTTTATATTTTTTTGTTGAGGTGAAATACACATAACATAAAATCATTTTAAAGTGAACAATTCAGTGACATTTAGTACATCCATTTTAATAAAACTCTCATACTAGGCAGAAATATAAAGGTGATATAATAGAGTGTGTTGTTCTTCTCTAATCCCAAGCAGCAAATTCTAGGCTAGGCAGATTTCTTTCACATATCTTTTCTCCACCAGATAATTTCAGTTTGGGTATCCTTGGATTTTAAACTGGTCTTGGAAATAAACAGAAAAATAACTGAGGATTATGATTGTTGAAGGGTAAAATCTTAGGGAGAGAAGGGACGTTGAAGGACTAGATCTTGAGTTTTACAATTATTCCTACATGTATTGGGAAGGAGGAAACTGAAATGAATCTGTAAGGGCCTGATACTAGTTATATGGATTTTGTTGTTGTTGTTCATTATGAGTAAGAGCTAAGGCTGTATTATATTTGAGGAAGTAGATTTAAGAAATACTCAGTTCCACTGAAAATGTTAAAACTTTTTTTGAAGTTTTTTTCCCATCTACATTATCCAAGCAAATCTGAGTAATGGGACTTGATCCTGGAGGTGCCAGCTTTCTATTTATTATATCACAAAGGCATTTAGCATTGGTTTGATTAGAATGTGTGCTTCCCTGCACACAAAAAAGAGGCACAAAAATTGCCTCTTCGAATGCATATTTTCTGCAACCAAGCAAAACAAATTGACAAGCATCTAGTTGAACTTTCAAGGATTGTGAAAAGCTTCTGGAAAGGTATATGATTTAGGATACTGGTTCAGCTTCTGTAATTGGGACAAGAGTAACAGTGGCTTAAAAAGAAAGTTTCTTTTTCTCTCTCATCAAAGACAGAACTGGTTGGTGGTCTGGGAAGTAGGGTGGTTCTGCTCCAAGCTATTGTCTAGGCCCCCATGTTCCTTCTCCTCTATTGATCTGTCTGCTTTACCTGAATGGTTGACACTGGTTTTATAATACATCCTAGTTCAATACTACAACTGAATTTCAGCCTATGGGAAGAATGTGGAGGGCAGGCAGCTTCCTAATGTGAACATGACCTAAGACGTCTATATGGCAGTTCGAGTTAGAGTCCATCAACCAGAACCTGGCTGCACTTACTGCAAGGCAGAGTATAATCTCTACTCGGGCGGCCATGTGTCCAGCCAAAATTTAGGGGTTTTGATGAGAAGGAAGGAAGAGAGATTGGATTCTGAGGGCAGTTTTTAGTTTCTGAAATAAAAGGGATGGTAAAGAAATTAATTATGCTTTAAAAGCTTTGGAAACTTCCTTACCTTGTAGTTTGACAGCTTGTTCTAAGTTTATGTTGTACATTTTTGCCCCAGACCTGGAATCATATCAGGTTCTGTGTATTTGGAAATGGTACGTGGAAACCCATAACCTGAGTGTTAAGAGGTGATCTTTGCTGTTGAGTTGGTCATTGTTTTCATGCCTTTGAAGTAGACAGAGTTAGGAATACATGCTTTTTTCTGAAAGAAAATATGTTATGAATTCATACTAGCGTTTCCAATTCAAATTTAAGGTAGATATTTAAAGAATGTAATTAAAGAATGTGTTTGTGTTATAAAGACCTAAGTTTGATTCCTGGCTTTGCAGCTAATTAGAGATGTAACCTAATTCTCTCTTGTTCTAAGCTTCAGTTTCCTCATCTTTAAAATGGGGATAATAATAACTATCTCATGGTTGTTGTAATGATTAAATGAGAAAATAAGTGCTCAAGAAATTTTACTGTTTTATTATTCTCTATAACACTGCAAAAAGGAGAGACTTCTAATTTTTGTAGGGGTTAGAGAAGACTTGCCCATGAAAGTAACACTGGTGCTATCAGGAAAGATTGGGTGTTAATGGGATGTAGAGATTTAGTTAGTAAACTATCAGGGCAAGAGACTCACCAGGGGGGAGTGATCTGCGTTAGTTAAGACAGGAGCATAGGATTCTGTTTTGCTCTTTTAAAAAAAAAAAGAAAAGGAGGGAGGGAGGGAGAAAGGAGAAAGAAAGGAAGGGAGAGAGGAAGGCAGGAAGGAAGGGAAGAAAGAAGGAAGGAAAGGAAAAAAAAGGAAGGAAGGAAAGAAAGAGTGGGGGGGAGGAAGGAAGAAGGAAAGAGAAAAAACCTTTTTCCCTTATAGCGTTTAGCGTAGTGTGTAATTACATGGTAATCTGTGTGCTTATTTGATTAGTGTCAGCCTGCCTTCCTGCCCCACAAGGGCAAGGAGTATCCTATCTTCCTTTTGCTTATCTTTGTAACCTCAGAGTAGTCCCTGCACAGAGTAGTCACTCAGTTGATATTTGTACCCTGAATGAACTTTTACAGCATTTATAAATATGACAAAATTTAGCATTTGATTATGTACCTATATTATCATTCTGTAGTTATTTCATTAGTGTTACCTTGTCCCTAGCTCAGCTATAGCTTATGAACTACTAATTGACCTAATTTCTTTAAGATTGATTACTTATAATACTTTAATACTCTGCAGATTTTTATCATTTATCCATTATCTGACAGCATTAATTCTTTGTAAATTTTTATTCAGAGTGAATTAATGAATGAATCTGCTGGTGATTCCATTTGTTTGGGTCTCAGCACGTTGTGAAATGTGTGCCAAGTATTTTATTGTTAAGAGTTTAAAGTACTTCAACTATCCCTTACAGTGAAGCCACTCGATGCTTTCATTTTGTTACGTTGCCTTAAGTGGGCGAGAGCAGGGTGTATATATATAGTTAGATTATCTTCCCAAGAATTAAGTCTAATACTTCCATGGGAATGTGTGTGCATGTGTGCTCACATGCACATCTTTTGTGTCCCATGGAAAAGATTGAGGATGAATATTCTCACCTGGATATTTAGAGAGGCGTTCTCAGAAAGGAGGCAGCATGGTTATAGTAAGGCACCAGACTCCAAATTAAATGGCATATGTATTGTAGAGCCTTTTCTTCTTTTCTTTCTTCCTTTTTTTTTTTTGCCACTAAATATATGGTTCTCAAATTTGTGTTTGCTTATATTTCATTTGTTGTTATTCTCTTTGTTTAGCTGCAATCTATATATAATAAAATGTAGCAATTTCAAGTATAAAACTTGATGAGTTTTGACAAATGTAAACATTGTGTTATTAACAGCACAATAATGATGTAAAATATATCTATCACTCCAAAAAAGTTCTTATGCCCTTTGCAGTTAATTTCTATCACTGTCCCCTGGAAACCACTGACATGCTTTCTGTCACAATGTGTGTGTGCGCATGCGTGTGAGTTTATGTGTAGTTTGTGTCTGTCTTCTTTCACTTAGCATAATGCTTTTGAGGCTCATCTACATTTTTGCATCTATCAGTAGTTTGCTCCTTTTTATTGTTGAGTAGTATTCCACTGTGTGGCCATACTATAATTTGCTTATCCATTCACCAAAGTAGAACAGTTGGGTTTTTCCCCCTTTTTTTTTTTCAGACCGTTATAATAGTCATTGTGTACATTGGCATAAAAATCCTTTTGTGGGCATATGTTTTCATTTCTCTTGGGTATATACCTAGGATTGTAATTGGTGGTTCACTGCCAAGCTTTTTTTTTTTTTTTAAATAAATTTACTTATTTTATTTATTTATTTTTGGCTGTGTTGGGCCTTCGTTGCTGTGCATGGGCTTTCTCTAGTTGCAGCGAGCAGTGGCTACTCGTCGTTGCAGGTGCAGGCTTCTCATTTCAGTGGCTTCTTATGTTGCAGAGCACCGGCTGTAGGTGCACGGGCTTCAGTAGTTGTGGCTCACAGGCTCAGTGAAACTGCCATACTGTTTACTAAACTGGCTGTACTGTTTTGCCTTCCTCCCAGGAAGTGTATGAGAGTTCTAGTTGCTCTACATCCTTCCAACACTTGAATTTTTTCAGTCTTAATTTTAGACATTATAGTGGGTGTGTAGTGGTATCTCATTTTGGTTTTAGTTTGCATTCCTTCATGACTAATGATGTTGAACATCTTTTCATGTGCTTATATGTCACCTGTATATCTTCTTTGGTGAAGTGAGTGTTCTGATTCTCTTGCCCATTTTTTACTTGTTATCATTGAGTTATAAGAATCTTTTACATATTCTGGATACAAGTCTTTCATTGGATACATGTATTCCAAGTATTTTCTCCCAGTCTGTGGCTTGCCTTTTCAATTTTTACAGTGTCTTTTTTTTTTGCAGTACGCGGGCCTCTCACTGTTGTGGCCTCTCCCGTTGCGGAGCACAGGCTCCGGACGCGCAGGCTCAGAGGCCATGGCTCACGGGCCCAGCCCGCTCCGCGGCATCTGGGATCTTCCCGGACCGGGGCACAAACCCGCGTCCCCTGCATCAGCAGGCGGACTCTCAACCACTGCGCCACCAGGGAAGCCGTTTATAGTGTCTTTTAAAGAGCAAATATTTTAATTCTTTTCTTTTCTTTTAAATCTACACAAAATTTTATTGCAATCATAGAAGGGTAACATTAGGTCAAATACAACAAATACTATGATGCAATTTTACATTTATTAAACTACAGTTCAAAGCACAAATTTACACATTCTAAATACACTAAACATATCTAATGAAGTAACACTGGTCTTCCACTGATATTTGATATATTTGGGTGAAAGACTAACTTTACAAGACTTTTTAACACGAATCCTTTGTATAAAAACTGTGTACTTGTATGTAAACATTTTAATGAGGAACCCAATTAATGGGCTTCCATCTCCACTAAGTCATCCATTTTGTTGCATATTTTATTTTAAATGCTCTTTTTTTAAAAATTAATTTTTATTGGAGTATAGTTGCTTTACAATGTTGTGTTAGTTTCTACTGTACAGCAAAATGAATCAGTTATACATGTATCCCCTCTTTTTTGGATTCTTTCTTTCTTTTATGGTTTTTGCTTTCTGTGTCCTATTTCAGAAATCTTTGCCTAACTTAATGTTACTAACTTTCTCCTGTGTTTTCTTTAAGGAGTTTTGTAGTGTGAGCTTTTACTTTTAGGGTCGTGATTCATTTAGGAATTTTATGTATCATGGGAAGAAAGTGTTGAGGTTCATGTTTTGGACACACTGTTAACTAATTGTATCAGTACCATTTGTTGAAAAGGTAATCCTTTACCCATTGAACTGCTGTGACATCTTTGTTAAAAGTCAATTGGCCACGTATTTGAGTGTCTATCTCTGGACTTTCTATTCTGTTTCATTGATTTCTATTTCTGCCTTTTGCCAGTATATCATTGTCTCTACTACTATAGCATTGTAAGTCTTGAAGGCAATTTGTCTCCAATATTTTCTTTTTCAAACTTGTTTTGTCTGTTCTAGGCCTTTGAATTTCCATATTTAAGTCATATTAAAATTTTTCCATATTTAAATTTATTTAAATTTCCAAATTTAAAGTCAGCTTGTTAAGTTTTACAAGAAAGCCTACTGCAATTTTGATTGTAATTACATTGAATCTCTAAGTTAATTTGGGGGAAATACACATTTTACATTATTGGTTATTCTGATCCATGAGCATGGTATATCTCTCAAATTTTTTAAATCTAATTTTTCTCACCAATGTTTGTGGTTTTCCTTGTATAAGTTTTACACATATATTTTGACGCTTTTGTAAATCAGTTGTTTTACGTTTAATTTTTGATTATTTGTTGCTAGTACATAGAAATATATTTTATTTTTATATTTTGACCTTGAATTCTGTGACTTTCCTTAAATGACTTATTATCTAGCATTTTTTTCCAGATTTCTTGGAATTTTTTTTTCATATAAAATCATGTTGTCTGTGAATATTGACAGTTTTACTTCTTTCCAGTATCTGTCTGCTTTTTGGTTTCTTTTTCTTGTCTTAATGTACTGGTAGAAGTGGTGAGAGTAGACAACTTTGCCTTGTTCCCAGTCTTGGCGAATGGGGTGAGAGTGAAACCTTTCACTATGTAAGTGTGATTTTTAACTGTAGATTTTTTTTCTGTATTCCTTTTATCAGGTTGTGGAAGTTCTCCTTTGTTCCCCGTTTGCTGATTTTTGTTTTTTAAAATATCATGAATATGAGTATGGAATTTTGTCAATTTTTTATGCATATGTTGAGATTATCATATGATTTTTCATTTTTCATTTTGCTAATATAGTGAATTACATTGATTAATTTTTAATGTTAAACCAGCCTTGTTTATATACATATATATCCTTGTTATATATTTTATAGATGAGGAAACATACACAAAAGTGGTGATGTGAGTAAGTAGACAGAGGAGCTCAGGAAGCAACAGTCTGAAATTAATTACTATAAGTCAAGGAGAAAAACAGATTTTAGTAGTGTGACACACTACTAAACACTGTAAACATTAGATGAGAATCCAGATATGTAACAAGGCTGTAGCAAACTGGGACAATGTGGGTTTAAATCTTGCTTTTTCCAGAATCTGCAGTTACTTAGACAAATTTATCAGTCTCTTTGTGTCAGGACTTCCTTACCTTCCTCCCACCCCCAAAGGATAATTCTATATTTCTTTTGTTCTAAGAAATATTATCCACCCTTACCCTCTCAGCGTTTCTGAAATCAGGAGAAGTTTGTTAGCTTTCACCTAGACTGTATGGACTTATATCTGGTATTGCCTGTGTCCGGGCATATTGATGCACAGGTGTGGGTCATTTTGCTCTCACTTGGGCTGAACTATTTGCTTTATTAGTACCTCGTGTCTGGGGAAGTTTTTTATATTCTGTTTAAAAGAGTTTAAATGTTTCGGCTTAAATAACATGAACATTTGGCTAATGTAGTAAAAGCACGACAAGGGCTAGTAGTAAAAGCAAGACTTGCACGACGAGGGCTAGCAGTAAAAGCAAGACTTCCCATTCTCATTTCCTTTCCTCAGAGGCTTTTAATTGCTTGCATTTATTTATTTATTTATTTATTTTTTGGTGGTACGGGGGCCTCTCACTGCTGTGGCCTCTCCCGTTGCGGAGCACAGGCTCCGGATGCGCAGGCTCAGCAGCCATGGCTCACGGGCCCAGCCGCTCCGCAGCATGTGGGATCTTCCCGGACCGGGGCACGAACCCGTGTCCCCTGCATCGCAGGTGGATTCTCAACCACTGCGCCACCAGGGAAGCCCTAATTGCTTGCATTTTAAATTGTTGTGTTGGTTATTCACTTATGTCCAATCAAAGAAATTTTTAATGTGGAACTTTTAAACATATACAAAAGTAGGGAAAATAAAATAATTAACCTCAAGAACCCTTACCTAGCTTCAATAATTAACCACATTTTGCTGGTCTTGTTTCATCTGTTCTGCCCCCACCCCATACACATTTATACATTTATATAAACATTTATATATATAGTATACATTAGGGGGAATATTTTAAAGCAAATTCCAGACATTGTATCATTTTTACCGTATGCATCTTTAACATATCAGGACGTGCACGCATGCACACACATGCACACACACCCCTGCAATGTTCAATATGGCTTAACAATAATTTATTTTAAAAAATCTTATTAAATTTAAGTTTAAAATATAATTACTCTAAATTAATTTAAATTTAATTTCTTTTTATAGCTTAACAAAAAATTTAAGGTGTTTAATAATCTAACATCCAGTCTATATCCCAGTTTCTCTACTTGTCTCACAAATGTTGATGATCGTTTTGTTTGAATCAGAATACAAACACGGTTCACATATTACATCTGATAGTTACTTATTTTTATCCAGAAGTCTCAGAAGTTTAACATAAATTTGTATCCCTAAGGAAATTATTACTTTACAGTGAATAAGCATTGAAACAAACAAAAAATATGATATATACATTAGATCACCTAAGGTACAACAGGCAGTGCAATATAAAGGTAGTTGAAATTGCCCAATTTCTGAGAAGAGAGATAAAACTTTCAAAGCTATGAGGTGGTATTATGACTCTTTTACCAGTTGTGAAGAACTATTACTGAAGAATCCAATATCTGTTCAAAGCCAACCTTTTAAAGAGAAGCATTATATCATCTAGTAATTTATCATTGAAGTAAAGAGAATACAAAAATATTCTAAGGTTAATCAAATAGGAACTGCAAATGAAATTCTAGTAGCCTTTGATACACCTTGAAGTGACACTCTTCAAACTAAAGGTGCTATAAAGAAGTCAAAATCATAAGCACAGGCTATAAAATATGACTCTGATGTTCTGCTTAACTTGTGATGGCCAAAAGGGATTCAGAAGAACCTCTAGACCCAGTGTGGAGAAGACTTAGACTAAACTCTTTATGATTCGCAAACACCATGAAACTCTATGAGATGGAAGAAGGAGGGGATATGCAACTTTCTGGATAATTATGTGCTCTTGTTGGAAAAAGTTTCATGTACACTTAATGTTAAATTTTGGGGAAGCAAAAATATATATTAAATTGCTGATATATCTTAGAATCTAAGTTATAGGCAACCAGGTGTGGTGGAGGATTAAATACGATGATTCAAGCAGAGTATCTAATTAAAACCCCGGCACAGAGTTCAGTTAATGAAGACTTGTCAGCCTGCTAACTTGCTATGTGATTGGGGGCAATATTTGGTATGAACAAGAGGTCTTTAAGCTCTTTTCTCTCCCTGCTTCTTTGAATTATCAAGAAAAGTTTATTATTGTTATTTTTAAGGGGTATAATGTATTTCCAGATGAAAGGGACATATATAACATACTGAAGAAAGTTTGTTGATAAGTTTTTATGCTTGAAGCATTAATTGCTCTGTTACCTGGGAACTAATCAGTCTCAAAATGATTCACAAGGCCTTTACTCTATTTTTTGTTTCTTTACTAATATGCTTTAAATTAACTTTCTGACCTAATACTTTATAATTTATTTCAGTTTAAATGTTTTATGTTAGATTCTGAATAATTTGGGATATTATTTAACAATTATATGTAGTTATATGTTAGAGTTGGTAACA
Organism: Kogia breviceps; assembly: GCF_026419965.1. Taxonomy (NCBI): domain Eukaryota; kingdom Metazoa; phylum Chordata; class Mammalia; order Artiodactyla; family Physeteridae; genus Kogia; species Kogia breviceps. The sequence continues at coordinate 17,116,125 of NC_081325.1, forward strand.
TTATAGTACATCTTTTGAGAAAAGTGCTCTTTTTTACAGTGTGTGTGTGTGTGTGTCCTTTTGGAACTTAGTTTTGCATTTTTTAAAAAGTCACGCTTCATGTATTACAGTAACTTGTTATCATTTGAACATGTTAAATCATCACTGCAATATAGAGGTAGAGAAGGCATCATAGCCTTAGGGGGCATAGCATAATCTATATTTTTTCCTCTGTAATTGTCTTTGGTATTAGTCCCTTGCTTTTTCTTTTCATTAATTTGTTTCTTGCTTTCATTCCTATTCCTTTTGCCATCATTCACCTTGATGTTTTTCTTAAACTATTAATTAGCTCCTTAACTTGTCTTGGTTTCCTTCAATCTGTCTTTCCATGGCAATAATTATTCTAAAGCACACCACTTGAGTGTATTATTCTACTGTTCAAAATGTTTCATTGTTTTCCATTGTCCACTAGATTCCTCAGGACCTTTCACAGTTAAGCCAGTTACCTTATTTATCCATCCATCTGTTTTATTCATTCAGCCATATTTATTGAGTTTCTTCTATGAACTAGACACTGCTGTGCTCTGAGGATCAAATGATAAAACAATCAGGAGCTCAGTCCCCTTGGGTCTAATTGAGAAGACAAACATTAGTAAAAGTATCATGTGATAAAAGTAAAACTGCAATGATCATGTATCCTACAAAAGGGAGGAGTATGTATTGTGAGAGCTTATAATAAGGGCACACTAAATTTAGTCAAGAAGGTCACTGAAAGCTAAGATTTGAAGAGGTGAGGAGGATTTACTACACAAAAAGTGGGAAGGATGATCATACCAGGTAGAGGCACTGTACAAAGGCTCTTTTCCCAGAAGGAGTATGTTTTGAGACTGAGGGACTAGAAGAAGGCTAATGTGACTTGGAGCATAAAAAAAGAGGGTCCATTGTACAAAATGGAAAAGAAGGTGGGGCTTGATCACACAGGGGGTTTTGAGGCCATGCCAATTAATATTATTAATATGAATGCAATAGGAAGTCATCCAAGGGTTTTATTTAGAGGTAGGGGGTGGAGGAGTGAAAGACAAGTGGATGTTGGAAGACCAGTTAGGCGTTGTTGCATTAGTTCTGACAGTAGCTTGGTCATGGAGGTTGGTGATAGTAAAAGGAATAGAAAGAAGCAGCAGTTTCAAGAGATATTTAGAAAGTTAAATCAACCAAATTTGCTGACATATTTTGCATTTGGGGGTGTAAGGAAGAGGGAGATGGCTTCTTGCCAAACTAGATAGATTGCAGTGCCATTCATTGAGCTAGGGAATCTTGAGAGAGTACCATTTGGGGTGGAGGAAAATCATGAGTTCAGTTTTGAGCAAACTGAGTTTGAAGTACCTTTGAGCCATCCAAGAGGGAATGGCAAGTAGGCAGAAGAATATTTTGGTGCTCAAAAGAAAGATCTAGGCTGGACATATCCAATTGTAAGATATTATCTGAGTATAGGTAGTAATTGAAGCTGTGAGTAGGTGGATTGAGGGTTTAGAGTACAAACTGGCCAAGGCTTAATACTGAGCCTTGAGCGTCAGCAGCATGTAATGGCTAGGTATTAGAGATTGAGGGGGGAGGGTCGGGGTGGACACAGAGGAGCAGCCGAAGAAGCAGAGGGAAGCCATGAGAATATTTCAAGGTGAAAGCCAAAGGAAGAGTATCTTTCTAAAGAGTAGTAAATAGTTTTGAATGCTGCTGGGAAGCTAAATCTGAAAAATCTTCACTAGGTTTAATGACTCCTTTGGTTATCTATTTCTGTGTAACAAATCATCCTAAATCTTAGTGGCTTAAAACAACAGTTTATTATTTCTCAAGATTCTGCGAGTTGGCTTCATTCATCTGGGGGCTTAGCTGGGGCTGGAACATCCAAGATGGCCTTATTTACACGTCTGGGGCTTTAGTGCCCACTGTTGCCTGGGCACCTTGCTTCTTGTCCCTGTAACTTCTGTCTCTCCATAACATCTCTTATCAGGCAGTGGTCTAGTTCAAGCTTCTTTACCTGGCGACTGGCTCCCAACGGGCTGGCAGTGAAGCTTCGAGGCCTGTTGAGACTAAAGCCTGGAACACTTTGACCACACTGTCATCTACCACTGTGGCCAAAAAAAGACTTTGATGCCTTAGTGTGGGAGTTGTTTTAGTAGAGTTTGAAAGACTAGGAAATTATGAGCAGATGAAGAAAAAATTCCTTATCATTCCCCTATATTTTCTCTAAACTTGACCCCAAATAGGCTAATTTCCTGAATGCTTCCTGTTTATTTCCTCACATGATCCTTTCCGCTAAATATTATTCCTCTATCTCCACCATATTAAAATTTTACCTGTTCTTTTTTTTTAAAAAATTTTTTATTGGAGTATAGTTGATTTACAGTGTTGTGTTAGTTTCTGCTGTACAGCAAAGTGAATCAGTTATACGTGCACATATATCTACTATTGTAGATTCTTTTCCCATATAGGTCATTACAGAGTATTGAGAAGAGTTCCCTGTGCTATACAGTAGGTCCTTATTCATTATCTTTTTAAAAAATATATATATAGGAAAATCTTACCCATTCTTTTTTTTTTTTTTTTTTTTTTTCTTCGGTATGGGGGCCTCTCACTGTTGTGGCCTCTCGCGCTGCGGAGCGCAGGCTCCGGACGCGCAGGCCTAGCGGCCATGGCTCACGGGCTTAGTTGCTCCGCGGCACGTGGGATCTTCCCGGACCAGGGCACGAACCCGTGCCTCCCACATCGGCAGGTGGATTCTCAACCACTGCGCCACCAGGGAAGCCCAATCTTACCCATTCTTAAAGGCTTTCTTAAAATCTTCAGTTTCTCTCCTTTGTATGTTGCTCTCCAACAATACTGAATTTTAATTTAATTTTTTATCCCAGTATTTGTTATTTCTTGCCTTTTATCTTTTTGATCATGATCTTCACTCTGCATGCCCTGCAATCTGCAAAAGGTTGTAGATTCTCAATAAACTTTTCATTCTTCAAACTAACTCAAATGCTGCTTCCTCGGAGAGCCTTCGCTGGTCCATCCCCCAAATAATCAATTATTCCTCTGTACCTCATGCATACTTTTACTATTGTACATATCATAACAAATTATAATTATTTACATGTTCTTGAAGGTAGGAAATTACAGTGTCTGCTGTGTTGCCTTTCATTAAATAATTCCTGAGTTATAGCTTGATTTGTGATCCCCATTCTTAATATTTAAGAAAAATGCCACACATGATAACAGAAATTTTGGGGGCTTCCCTGGTGGCGCAATGGTTGAGAGTCTGCCTGCCAATGCAGGGAACGCGGGTTCGTGCCCCGGTCCGGGAGGATCCCACATGCCGCAGAGCGCCTGGGCCCGTGAGCCACAACTACTGAGCCTGCGCGTCCGGAGCCTGTGGTCCGCAACAGGAGAGGCCGCAGCAGTGAGAGGCCCGTGTACCGCAAACAAAAAAAAAAAAAAAAAAGTTTGTATTAATAATTACCTAATTACTTCTTTGATAATGTGCCAAGTTCATTGATACTAGGCCAGTGCAGGAAACTATAAAGACAAGTTTTGGTTTGGTGTGTGAGGTAAAAAATTTTTGCAAGAAAGAATATATGACCACACTCTTTGTATCGCTAAATTCTAAGGCTAGAATTTATGAGGTTGCATTCTGTGTGGCCTCAGTAGGAGTATGTCCATATGTAAATTATCATTGTGAATATTGTACATTGAGCTCGATTCAGGAGTTGTTAATGGCTTCACCATATGGAATGGTTGTTTCTCTACCCCCTGCTGTAGGTGTCAGGCAAATTTTTGCAGCTCGTGTGTTTATATCCTGTATGTGTGGGTACATACAAGGGACATAGAGATCAGCTGGTTTCATATATCGGGGAAGAATAGTACTTCAGCTCTTGGAGATAGGACTAGCTGCTTCTGCGACTCAGCACAATGACAGTGGAATCTGTTTGTGTGTTTGCATCCATATCTGTGTACGGTTTGGGCTGGGGGGAGCACAGGTGTTGTTGGCAGGACACTGACTGGTGCTTGTGCTCTGCAGCACTCCTCGCACTGCACTGCTCTAGTCCTTTCCGTCAGCTGTGGGAATGGGACAGGTACTATGGGGGACACAGAAAAGAATCAGATCTCTCTCCCTGCCTTCTCTCAAACTGGAGAGGGATAGGCAGTCAGGGAAATAGGTCATTAAAACTTAGGGTAGGAGCTGTAATTATTAAAGGACTTGTAATGAGTTACTTCAGTAATAGAACCAGTTGGCAGAATATCCAGCTGCAAGGGGAAACCTCCTAAGAGTTGGTACAGATCAGTCACCTGACTCTCATGACGTGATCATCATCCAGGAGTGAGTTAGGTTGTGTGCCAGGAGAAATAAATCTGTTCGTGTCCTGAATTAAAAATGTTTTTAAAAGAAATTTCTTTTATCTTCTTTCACTGTTTGCTGACTTTTATTTATTTATTTTTTACATTCTGCAAATTTAAAAAACAAGTAATAATGTATGAGAATCCTGGTTATCTGAAGTTTTATAATTGGTTATCTTAAAGTGAGCTAGCTAAAACGTTATCCAAATCTTACTTATTTGGCTTGGTAGAGTCCTTATTAAATCCTGAAATAATACCATGCTTGTGGTAGGCACTTACAGAATAACTGATTAAAATTTAAGTTGATCTTTAGTCCAGCCTTAGCAAAATCACAAATAATTAGGGTCTGAACCATAAACAAATATGAAACAAATTAGGGGGAAGTCACACTATTATAAGTATATAAAGTTTGAGTATGCCCAATGATAGACAGTCACCTTCCTAATCTGCCCTTTGTTTTTCATACCTATGGAGAAATAAATTGTATTCTTTTTTTAATAAGAAATTCAGGAAAGACTCAAAGGTGAGAAAGGGCAGTAAGATAGTTATCCAAAGGAAAGAAGGAAAAGTAGGACAGTCTTCCTCAATTTAAATTGAAGTTATATTTCCTTTTTTGTCAGCTACCAAGGTAATTATATAAGAAATCTGGAATGGTGAGATCAATAAAATTAACCATTTAAAATAATAATATAGAAAACTTCAATTGTATTCAAGTAAAAATAAAACTTGGTTAGTATAAAGTTTGCTGTGCTTATTAGTCCATTAGAACGAAGCTTTACAAAGTATAAGCTTATGAAGACCCTAATAAAGACCAATAATGTCATGGTTATGGGAAAGTTACTGTATTATTGATTTACACATGATTCATCCAGTTCTTAAAGTTTGCAGTCCTTCTTTGATGCTCTAAATTTGATTATATAGCAGGGGTTATTTGAGTCTATTTTCTCTTTTTTTTTTTTTTTGCGGTACGTGGGCCTGTCACTGTCGTGGCCCCGGACCGGGGCACGAACCCGTGTCCCCTGCATCAGCAGGCGGACTCTCAACCACTGCGCCACCAGGAAGCCCTGTATTCTCTCTTGACACACAATCTAACATTGCAACTTGTGTCTAAAATGGGGATAATAATAGTACCTACCCCACTGGTATGTTATAAACATGTTATAAATATGAAAAACTCCTAGAATGTTGCTTGACACATAGTGCTCATTATGCTAGCAGTTATTGTTGTTTATTTTTATTGTTGTTATTACCCATGTACTAGAGAACTGGAAGTGAATAGCAAGAGGGAGAAAAGTGCCTCTTTTCATCAAAGAGTAACTGGGGGAAAAGCATAAGATTGTGCTTTATAAAAACAAATAATCTAAAATGTTCATAACATTTAGTAATTAGTGGTTCAGAATCACTAGATTGATTCAGAAATGGATGATTAAAATTTTTTTCTAAAAGTAGTTATTTTTATAATTAAAATGTCTTTTTCCATTTAATAGAATTAGTTTATTTTTTACATTAATATCAACACTTGATTTATTTTTTAAAAATTTATTTATTTATTTATTTTTTTGCGGTACATGGGCCTCTCACTGTTGTGGTCTCTCCCGTTGCGGAGCACAGGCTCTGGACACGCAGGCTCAGCGGCCATGGCTCACGGGCCCAGCCGCTCCGCGGCACGTGGGATCTTCCCGGACCGGGGCACGAACCTGCATCCCCTGTATTGGCAGGCGGACTCTCAACCACTGCGCCACCAGGGAAGCCCCCTTTTTTTTTTTTTTTGTATCTTCTTTCTGTTTGTCAGCTTCTCCTTAAACACATCTCTAAAACCAGTTCCTTTAGGAACATGATCCCTGTCCTCAGAAATCTTGAGGGTAGTGGGACCATATTTTATCATGCATCTTTAAGTCCTCCAAATCCTAAATGCCTAATATTTGGTAGGGGCATAAAAAATGATGAGAGAGGGCTTCCTTGGTGGCGTGTTGGGAGTCCGCCTGCCGATACGGGGGGTGCGGGTTCGTACCCCGGTCCGGGAGGATCCCACGTGCCGCGGAGCGGCTGGGCCCGTGAGCCATGGCTGCTGGGCCTGGGCGTCCAGAGCCTGTGCTCCACAGCGGGAGAGGCCACAGCAGTGAGAGGCCTGCATACCACCAAAAAAAAAAAAAAAAAAATGATGAGAGAAAGCAAACATAATTTTCAAGAAATATTCTACTGTCTTACAGTATATTTTAATATCCAGGTAAGTATAAGCAGAACTCTGTGTTAACGTCCTTATAAATGTCTGAGCTTTGGGGCTACTGATTATATCTAATCTACCTTTTATTGAGTTGAGACGTACATGAAGTTTTCTTGTGTTTAATTTTGTTATAAAATGATAACACTGTTGGACTTCCCTGGTGTTCCAGTGGTTAAGACTCTGCGCTTCCAATGCAGGGGGCTTGGGTTTGATCCCTGGTTGGGGAACTAAGATCCCACATGCTGTGCAGTGCAGCCAAAAAAAGCAAAAACAAAAACAAAAATGATAACACTGTTATAAAAGAGGTATAGATAAGTACTTGAATGGATAGTTTACTGTGTTTTTTGCATATTAATATATTCTAATATTCTGGATGAGAGTAAGTGATACAAAAATTTCTGCCATATTTGCTCATTTTGATTTTTTTGTTGTTGAGGATTTTAAAAAATTTAGTGAATGGAAGAGAACATTACAGATAGTTAGGTGCAGTTTCTTTTCTTCCCTTACTCAGTGTTATTTCCCTCCCTCTTCCCCATCCAAGCAGCAACAATTATCATGAATTTGGTGTGTAGTCTTCCAGTTCATGTTTTTTTACTTTTCCTATATGTGTATGTTATACACATATAAAACTACACTAAGTAATTGTTTAATAGTGCATATAGCTGCTCTTCTTTATGTATCATTTTGCATCTTGCCTTTAATTTGTATTATCTGATGATTAGTGTATTTGAGCATCTTTCTACATATTTATAGGCTATATGAGTTTCCTCGGGTATTATCTTTTTTTGTTGCCCATTTTTAACTTTGGGAATTATCTATTCATATTTATTGCACATTTTTCTAGTGGTTAATTTTATATTTTTATAATTGATTTATGTGCTGTTTGCCTTGATTTTCAAACCACATATTCAGAAAGACCTCCCTTGGTGATTATAAGACATTGCTAGAATTTCAACTGTAGACTTTAGGTTTGGAGTAGTTCAACCCTCCTGAGAATATTTTTTCACTGAGGTTTTTTATCTTTTTCCTGTCCCTGTTTGCTTGCCATCACTCCTTCCTATTTTACTAGCGCATTTCAGCTATAGAGGAGTTTTTCCTGCCTCTGGTGATGAGGGAGGGTGGTAGTGATATGTGAGGTGGAAATAATAAGAAATAGAAAAATGAATAAAAATTTGACAAGTTTATAAAATTGATATTGCTATGTGTAAAATATGCTCGTGACCCTTGGCTTTTTGTTTTACTTTAAGTACCTTCTAGATCTAGCATTGTGCAGCCAATAAAAAGATAATTCTCATCATTATCTGATTAGGGGTGTGTGTGTGTGTGTGTGTGTGTGTGTGTGTGTGTGTGTGTGTGTGTGTGTGAGTGAGAGAGAGAGAGAGAGAGAGAGAGAGAGAGAGAGCGCATTACTTGATAAGTTGTGTATGTATGTGTACATGACTTGGGGTCTGTTGTTGTCCTATCCACTATTTATTTATACATGAGGTCTCTGCAGTGCTGTTATCCACTGGATTCTTGAGACAGGTCCACGTATCCATTACTTTCCAGAGCTACTGCATTAACAGTTGAAATCTTCTTCCTCCAGTGCCATTGGTGGCTCGATATTTATCTTCTGGCAGGGTGTGGTGATAGCAGCAAGGTCTTGGAGTTCCCAGGCTGTTTTGCAAGTGTCACAGAACCTTTGAGGTTAGAAAACCTTCCTCAGGAACATCTTGGCCCAGATTTCTTAATTTAAGAGTCCTTCCTTGGGGCTTCCCTGGTGGCGCAGTGGTTGAGAATCTGCCTGCCGATGCAGGGGACGCGGGTTCGTGCCCTGGTCCGGGAAGATCCCACATGCCGCGGAGCAACTAAGCCTGTAAGCCATGGCCGCTAGGCCTGCGCGTCCGGAGCCTGTGCTCCGCAACGGGAGAGGCCACAACAGTGAGAGGCCCGCATACCGCAAAAAAAAAAAAAAAAAAAAAAGAGTCCTTCCTTATTATTGCCTCTGACTTATGCCTTAAAAGTAGGATCAGTGCCAGGAGAAAAGCTAATGACTCTTGGCCATGGGCACAAAATCTTGGCAGATCCTGATATAGGAATCTTGCAGCAGATTCTCTTGACATGAGTCTTTTGGAGAGAGGTGCCACTTTAACAGAGCTTTGCTAGGAACTCTCTACTTAGAATTGAATCTGTTTTTTTTTTTTTTTTAATGGTTTGATGTAAGTCATTGAAGAAACTTGAGTTCTTAAGTCAGTGTAGAATGACTTCAATCCCTAATTTATCAAGTTCAGAAATCTTCAAGGTGAGAAATAGAAAGGCTGTAAGCAATACAATTTTGTTTTGTTTTTGACAAAAGTAGTATTAAACTCTGGCAATTAATTTGGAAGCGATTATTTTATTTATTAAAAAAAATTTTATTGGAGTATAGTTGATTTACAGTGTTGTGTTAGTTTCAGGTATACAGCAGAGTGGTAATTTTGAAATGTGTTCTGTATTTTAAAGAAAACTCCAGTATTTGTATAAATCAATCCCTGAGTATGCTGATCCCAGGTTTCATTTCTTTTTTAAAAAATTTTATAAGCGAAAAAGACTTTTGTTTTCCTAAGTACTATATCATCACACTTAAACATTATTAATAATACCAGTAACATGTATTTCAGATTTTCCTGATTGTCTTAAAAATCTTTGCTCTTGATTGTTTTGTCTCTTATTCTCTAACAGTTCCACCAGCCCTTCCCCACTCCCACTCTTTGCTTTTTCGTGCCGTTTGATTCATTGGAGAAACCAGGTCATCTGTCCTGTAACATTCTGGATTTGACTGATTGCTCCCTGCGGTGGTGGATAACTTGATCCTGTATCCTCAGTTGTCCCTGTAAACTGGTGGTTAGAACTGAAGGCTTGGTTAGATTCAGATTCAACCTTTCCTTCCCTTTTTCTTTCCTTGCTTTTTTCAGTGTTCTGTACTTCACATCATGAGGCCCATATTGTCTGGTTGTCCCCATTTACTTACGCTAAGACTGATGTGTGGATCTGTTGGTACCTTGTGACTATTGGTTCAGAGGTAGCCATTAGAATCACTTTAAAGTGTTTAAAAATTCTTAAGAATCTTGGATTCTGATTGAGCAGGTCCTAGGGGCATGGGGAGAGACATAGATTAAAAAACACATGGAACCAGAAACCCCCAAACCCTCTACCTTTACTCAGATGTAGTAAGATTCATTACCTTTAATACATTTAATATGTAACTAGAGTGATAAAATTTACTTTTAAGCAATTGCTTTGGGAAGATATGTTTCGTATGAAATGAAGCATATTTAAATCATTAACTGTGGAGGTGTTTGAGGCTACTGTGGTGTGGTAGAAAAAAATACTGACTTGCAGGACTTCCCTGGTGGGACAGTGGTTGAGAATCCGCCTGTCAGTGCAAGGGACACGGGTTCAATCCCTGGTTTGGGAAGGTCCCACATGCTGCGGAGCAACTAAGCCCGTACGCCACAACTACTAAGCCTGCACTCTAGAGCCTGTGAGCCACAACTACTGAAACCTGCGCTCCTAGAGCCTGTGCTCTGCAACAGGAGAAGCCACTGCAATGAGAAGACGGTGCACTGCAACAAAGAGTAGCCCCCGCTTGACACAACTAGAGAAAGCCTGTGTGCAGCAACAAAGACCCAAAGCAGCCAAAAATAAATAAATAAGTACATAAATTAATCAATTAAAAAAAAAAAGAAAAAGAAAAAATACTGACTTGGACCTGGGAGGCCAAATCATTTATTGTCTCGGAGGCCCATTTTTTTTTTTAATCTAGAAAATAGGAACCCTAAGATATTTATCATAGGGTTGATTTAATGATTAAATGAAATGATTTATTTAGAAGCAGTCCAGCACCTGGTGGTGAGTTATGTTGAAATCTGAAAAGCATTACAGAAATAGATTTTTTTCAATTGAGGTCTTCTTTGAGTAAAGCTTAAGAAAATTGAAGTAATAATATTTTACATGCTATTTTATATATATATATATATATATATATATATATATATATATAAGCTTTTGTTTTTGAGCTTGTTGTTTTTGAATGATAGGAGACTCATGACTCATGATGTAGTTTTTATATGTGTCATTAATGTAGCCTTTTTGGGAGAAATAGTGTTGGAAATCTTATTGTTTTTTATTTCCCCTTACTTTCAGCTCCATTTACCTCTTAATTCTCCTTTGCCTGGAAGCGAATTGACCAAGGAACCTTTTCGTTGGGATCAGAGACTCTTTGCATTAGTGTTGCGGTTGCCTGGCACGATGTCAGTAGAATCAGAACAGTTGACAGGTGTGCCTTTAGATGACTCTGCAATCACACCAATGTGTGAAGTGACAGGCGGTAAGTTCTTTGCTGGCAGTAATTCAGTGACTTAAGCAGAGTTTATCTGAATGTTTTAAAATGTGCATTTCAAAATCTCCGTGTTTGTTTTTGTTCAACAAATTAACATTAGAAGTTAGTAGACATAGATGGTTTTAAAACTACATTGATGAAGGTCTTTGATTCGATTTGAATAGGATGTGAATACTATTGGGTCTGATAATGCATGATATTTTTTTTCTAACCATATAGAAAATGCTGGTATTTGAAGTTGTTAAACTTATTTTCTTACCTACAAAGATGGCTAATGATTTACAAATGCCGTAGAATTATTTTCTCTGAAAAAATGTTTTGAGAATCATCTCATTATCCATGTAATGGTTAATGCCTGGTTAAGTACAGTTTTCCCCAGAGGCAAAGAGGAAGCTAGATAGGTTAGAGGAAACAGCAGTGAACTCTTAGCAGCTAATCCAGGGGGTCGCTGTGCTCAGTGAACATTAGTGAAGTTCTTGAAACAGAATATGTAAGAGACTCAGAGCTTTTATAGTGTGGAATTGGTTAACAGGTGGGTTAAATTCATATGGATATGTATTGAGTGTCTACTGTGTACCAAGCACTGTTCCATGCTTTAGGATTTCCATAGTGAATATGACAGGCATGGTATTCTTGCTTTCATGGTACATTTTAGTTCTTGCTTAGGGAATTTGATACTAAAATGTCCAGGTCTGGCATACCACTATTTTCATCAGTGTCAGGGGCTGTGACATAGTCTACATACACTGTCAGTGCTCTATTGAGATTCTGTCATAGCCAGCTATGTAAGTTAAAGGAAAATGTAAAGTCTAATTAATATTTTAGGTGCCTTTTGGAGATCTGCAAATTTCACAGACAAAAAGGGTATCCCATATAGATAGGTATGTGAAAAAGACAGTTTAGGAGAAGATTCCGACATCACTGTTGGTAATATCTTTCAGTGACCCAGAAAACTTAGTTGGTTAAGGAATTAGGGAGCTTTCCCCAAATATACATCCTGAATCTCTTCTGATGTAGTGGTTTATTTAACCTCTCTTCATGCTTCTGCTAGCAATAATGGGAAACTGCTCAAATGTCACTCACCTTTCCATTTTATATGAATAGTATGTTTTCTTCTTTATTTTCAAAGAATGTTGACTAAAAAAAGTTTTGAGGATAAAACACCAGAAAAGTAGAAATAACAGAAAAGCTAACATCCACTGGTGTTGTACTATCCAAATATGTAATCACTGCTAACAATTCTGTGCATTTTTAAACTTGATGATAAGAGTAGTGTGTGTACGTTTATTTTTTCCATTATAGAACAATTCATGTTCATTAAGGAAAAATTGGAAAGAAATTTGCCTGTGTTGCCAAAATAATTAATATTTTGTTATATTTTTAATGTATACTTTAAAATTATATAAATGTCATTGTAAGCATTTTTCTTTTATTATCAGGTAATTAATGAATACTCTATGCCAAATAACTGTTTTTGATCCTGGGAATACAACAGGAACGATAGACAGCTTACATTTTTGGACTGTGTGACAGATGAAATCATATAAAATGAATAAATAATATTTCAGTTCTCCTTACTATCAAGAAAAAAAATAGGGTGAGGGTGCAGAGGGTAATGAGGCAGAGAATGAGTATTCCTGGGAAGTCTTTTGAGGAGGTGACTTTTTTTTTTTTTTTTAACCGTAAACCTAGAGGATATGCTTACCCCAGTTTGAATCAATTTAAAATATTGCATGTCCTTGGAGATTATTATACTATTTGTCTAAAGAAGTAAATAAAACAACAATTATTTATAAATTACATTTGCATATCTCTAACCTTGATGTTAAAGTCAGTTGTTTGAATAGGGATTAAATCAGCCCTGGTTGTATCTTAAAACTATTAATCCCTCTAAAATTATTGTTACAACATGTTCATCAACCCTCTCTCTCTTTTAGATATTTTAGTTCCAGGTGTATAACATAATGATTTGATATTTGTATACGTTGTGGAATGGTCACCACAGTAAGTCTAGTTAGCATTTGAACAGAAATCTGAATAATGGAGTAAGCCATACAAAGATCTAGGTTGAGGAAATAATAAGAGAAGGAACATGCCCCATGTTTTGGGGAGCAACAGGAAGGTTGATATGGCTGGAGCTTATGTAGGGGGAAGTAGAGAGTAACAGGTTTGTTTAGAGAGGTACGCAAGGGCCAAGTATTGAATAGCCTTTTAGGCCATAATAAATATTTTTTATTTTCCAAGTGTGATGAGAAGTCATTGGAGGGCTTTGTATAGGAGGTGACATCTGATTTCTGTTTCTGAAAGACCACTTCAGCTGCTGGATGAGAATATACTGTAAAGTGGTGAGAATGGAAGCAGGGAGACCAGAAGAGTTGATAGTACTTTGATCTAAAGTGTCAGGTTTGGAGGTGGTGGGTGAGAGGTGGTCTGATGGAAAGGAGAGACTGAGGGCAATGAGGGAAGAAGGAATCCAGGCTGATTCCTCGATGATTCAGTTGCCCTGAACAATTGGAGGTGAATGGCTATGCCAAGTACTGAGATGGTTACTCAAAGGAGAAGCAGGTTTGGGAGAGGCGCAGGTATGACATCAAATTTTAAAAATGCCTAATAGACATGTTGATGGGAGTATTGAGGATAAAAAGCTTTTTATAAAAATTGTAAGACTTTTCTAGATTAAATAAATTTAACTTTCTTAGCCTCTATAAGGACTGTTGCCCAACTTAGAAATGTTCCTTTTGTCTCTTATCCATTTTACTAAAATGCTAATATAGTATACTCTGGGGAAAAGTTATTTTTCCTTTGTTTCACTTTACTGAGTTCAGACTCATTATGGTTAGATTTTTGGGGGGGATCCTCTAACCACAAGTGAGCCAGCTTCTTGACTTGAAAGTATGTGCTTTTCTCACAAATATTATTAGTGATCGCAGAAACTTTATCCTTCAGTACAAGGTGTTATACATTCCAAGAGGTGAGTTTTGATGTAAAGAATAAGAGAAACATGACATGGGTTATAGGTTCACTTTGTAAAGATGGCAAAATTTCCTTTAACTTTCAAAAGAATTAATGAATTTTTGTTATTTTCTAAATGACTCAAGTTTATTTTTTCTCCAATTTTCATAGAATGTCTTTGTTAGTAATTTTATTTCATACTAAGATCGTAACTTCTTTACTTATATTTTCCTAATCAATTAGCTGATGACACAGGTTAGGGGAGTAGAGAGGATTGCCACAATTTTATACTGAAGAACTTCTGTTTTTTATTAACATCTTGGGAATATGCTTAAATATCATGAAATAAGATATTGAACCATTATATAATCTTCTAAATACTTACTGTGTTAAGACTATCAGCCTTTTTATGTATTGTTTTATGTATATGTATAAATAGACTCAAAAAATTTTAATTTACCAATTCTTTCAAATAAGTGTGGTTCCATATAGGCTTTCTATTTTAAATATTGACTTCAAATTAACATCATGGTTTTCAGGGAAGAAGGTATATCCAGATGAAAGTGTCTAATACCTTGTAAGCGTTTGAATCTTGGCTGCACTACTATACTAACTTGAATAAATTAGTTAATCTCTCCATGCTTCAGTTTTCTCATTTGTAAAATGGAGAAAGTAACCAATACAATTGTTGCTAGGATTGGATAAATTAATAGAGTGATTAGAATAGTGCCAGGTACATAGACACTCAGTAATTGGTGGGTATTTTTAGAAGTACGGCTCTTATTGTTGTATTCAGGGTAAGCCATTTGTTATACGATACTTGTTATTCTAAGCTGACTCTGAGGATTTGAATCACTCTACTGCCTCATGTTCTCTTTTCTGAGTAACCTTTAGCAAATCACATGTTGAGTGTAAATTGATAAGAGTAATTTGATATGTCAAATATAATAATATAACATGTTTGGTAATAATTGGTTGAATTTCTTAAGGAATAGGACTTTTCCATATTGAGCTTATTGCAAATAACATTGTAAGATGTTTGATTAAAGAATTTTAGTTGTCATGGTTTTCAGCACTGGTCTAGATCAGTACAGATAATAGAAATATAGGTTATATATAATTATATATAAAATTATAAATTTAAAATTTTAAAGTCACATTAAAAAGAAACAGATAGGGAATTCCCTGGTGATCCCGTGGTTAGGACTCTGCACTTTCACGGCCTAGGGACTTGGTTCAGTCCCTGGTTGGGGAACTGAGATCCCACAAGCCGAGTGGCGCAGCCAAAAAAAAAAAAAAAACCAGAAAACTAAAAAGAAACAGGTAAAATTAATTTATATAATATTTATTTAAATCAATATATCAAAATATTTCAATGTGATATTGGTAATTAAAAATTCAGATATTTTATATTATCTTTATATTACATCTACAAAATCAGGTGTGTATGTTATAGTTACTGTACATCTCAATTTGGACTAGCCATGTTTCAAGTTTTCAGTAGCCATATGTGGCCAGTGGCTGCAATATGGGACAGCGCAGGTCTAGATATATTTATTGAAAAATCCCTGTTTAAGAAGTCTTTTCACTGGTATTTTTTCTTAATCACTAGCATTTTAATGCTTCTGAACTAAAAATTTTATAGGTTAAAATATTCAAGAGGGAAATTCACTTAAGATAGGTAATTTCTAAGTATGTAAGCCAAATGAAATTCAGAAAAGCACATGCTACTATCTATATATTAAAGTACAAACACTTAAAATATGCAGTACCTGCCAGCAGATCAATTAAATAATTATTGAGTATCATCTATGTCCTTAGCATTAATCTTTAGTGATAATACTTTCGTTAAGCAGGAGTAAGATTTTTGGGGGTTAGTTACCAGATGCTGTATATGTGTAATAAAGATAAATTGTATTGGAAAACAGTTGGAGATAATTTTTTATATTTATATATATTTTAAAATCTCATTTCATGTAATACATTGTGTATATATATAATGATTTTTTTTCATTGTGGTTTGTTCACACAAAGATTTCTATTTTCCACATACCTTTAATTTACAAAGAAAAATTTACATACTCTCACAAAATGGAATTGTTGATTGATTGAAAATAGCTATTTTTGTTTTGTTATTCTTCTATTAGATAATGAAAAGGTCAGACTTTATCATTGAATTTTTGTTAATCAGTATTGTCAAAAACCCTACTATGGTTCTTTTTTGTTAAAAGTAGGAATTTTTGCAACTTTATTCTTTTTATTTCAGGCCGTTCATACTCTGTATGTTCTCCAAGAATGCTTAATCAGTGTCTGGAGTCCTTGGTGCAGAAAGTACAAAGTGGAGTGGTAATAAACTTTGAGAAAGCAGGACCAGATCCTTCCCCTGTAGAAGGTATTATTGTACTTCTCTTATAGACATTTTAAACTGGCTTTATCAAGTATTCAAATAGAACTGAAAAATTCCTATGATTTGGCCTTGTCAATATTAATGCCAAATTATTAATATGACAAAACAGCTGTTGGTAAAGAGGGAAGATTAAATAGGAAAGTCAAGGTAATATGATAGTGGTTTGGTAGCATCGCCTTTTTATATTGGTTGTTCATAGCCTGAAAATTTATAAGCCCCAAAACCCTTTTTAAACATTTACAGATGAGCATATTTCCTTTTTAGTATTGTAATGCTGACTCTCTCCAGTATATACGCTTCTTCCATGTTCCTTAATTCACAAGAGTGTTCAACCTTAAGTGTTTATTTAATTCCTTAGCTACATTTTTCTAAAGATCAGACTGATCAGAACCAAATGGTTGGTGTGGTTCCCAAAATGAGAAACCAGCCTTTGCCATTCAGCTTGATCCTTTAAAGTCTAGCTGAGCCCCACCTGGCTTTATTCTAATATTTTGTGATCAGGAACTATTTATATTAGCCAGAGGGTATAAGGAGTTTTACCAGAACCAATGGACAGTTTACATCTGGACCTTCTGTCTTGTATGATATAGCTTATGACAAGAATTAGAAAGTCATTAATGGCACTGGCAGAGGTGATCCACTAGAGTGAGTAAATGGGAGAAGAGAAAGGTCATAGAGATGAGAAAGTGGTACCCTCAGAAGGGATTCTAGGGAAGGAGCAGAAGATGGTAAGATTATATGAATCGCATACTGTGTCTGGTTTAAAAAAACAAACTTAAAAAAAAATTGAATTGTTACACATGGAATATATTTATTTTTAAATTATTTTAGGACTTTGCTTAGAGTTAGGCACTAAGTAAATGTTTACTGAACTGTTAAAGGGAGTTACTGTTTTCTAGAATTGTTTTAGATTAAAGGTAGGCATCTGAAATCTGGATTTGCATATTAACTTTTCATTTTAGTTATTAGGCTTTAGTTAAAAAGATTGATTTTAAAGAAATATTCATTTAGCAATACTTAACCTAGTATTTACTAAGCCAAGCATGATGGTGAAGAAATTGAGTGTTTGCCCTTATCATCTAGTGGGGAAAACATGTCATTTTTAAACAAGTATCTACCATAAAGTATGTTTTACGTATTCTGATTGGACAAGCAAAAGATGCTGTGGGACCTCCTTTCACTTTTTGAACTCATAGTTGGAATTTGCTGATGTTACTCTAGTGAATTCTGATATAATCTAAATGTTAAGCCTTAGTCATGATAGTATTCTACCATTTAAGAAAAATAGGAAAATCCAGAATTGAACAAGTATTAAGACATTTTTACTAAGTAATAGTAGATATAATTTAACTGCTTATGTTTTTCCTTTAATGATACATACTTTCTTTGCTTTGATTTCTTTGCCGTAGATGGGCAGCCAGATGTATCAAGGCCTTTGGGATCTCAGCCTTGGCATAGCTGTCACAAACTCATATATGTCAGACCAAATCCTAAAACTGGGGTTCCTATAGGTCACTGGCCTGTTCCAGAGTCTTTTTGGCCAGATCAGAATTCTCCAACACTAGTAAGTACCAGAGAGGCTGTGACTTTGTAATAGTAACCGTTAACTGCTTTTCCTACTAGTTTTAAGTGCTCCCGTCAGTTAAAGGTGTGGCTGTTGTATAGGAATTAGACAAGCACTCAAAGTGCTCTGATGAGCTGTTACTTGCTTTAGTGTACTGTATTGTTCATCAGGAAGTAATAGAGAAAAGGCATCTGTCTCCTTTAGAATCTAACATTATGCTTATGCTTTTATTATTGGCATCTGGTTACAGAAGCATAGATATAACAAGAGCTTCTCTTTGGATTCTAAATATAATGTAACATGAGGATTTGTCTCTGGGACATAATATATAGTTTAAATGAAGGCTTAGAAAATAATTCTGATGGTTTGCCTGCAGTGTTTTAGGACTTAGTCTTAGAAATTCATGTTGACTTGCATAGTTTTAGTTATATTCAGTGTTTTCAGTCTGGAGGTTTAAGGTAGCAAAGATTTTCTGGTCTTGTTTATAGGAATTATTTTTAGAAACAGTGAGGCTTGTTGAATGATCCTGGTGAATTATCAGTGTTCACTGTATGGTTCTTATAATAATAGGGTAAATTTATACAAATATCTATTAAATCTTGTTAATACCCTTTTTTCAGATTAGTGTATTTTGTAGTAACTGAGGACGCCATGGGATATGACAGTGGTTCTTTAGATGTTACCCTTAGAAGATAAGAGTTGTATTTCAAAGATCATTAAGCAGTCTTTAATAATGTTTCATGCAGCTATCATTTATGAATTAAATTGAACTCTTTGAAACCTTTTATGCTTTAAACCGATATCAACTCTTTAGGGTAATTTTTACTTTTATTCTATACAAGGTCTATAAAGAGATATTTCCTGTATTCATTAGGGATTTAATGTAGTACATGAAATTAAGTTTTTATACATTTCAGTGAGGTATCTTCTTTCTTTTTTGGATTGAACGATCATAGTTTTTTAGTCTGGCTTTAGAGAAACTCTCAATTTCTTTGGTCATATTACTTTCTCCTCTAGAGCCCTTTCAAAATTCTTACAGAACAGATGTCATATTTATATGAAATATTATATTGTTGGTTATTCATTCTATTATGTTTATTTAACACTTACAGTAGTACATATGGTACTTGTTAAGTCCTAATAGGAAGAAATCCAAAATGAGTATCACAAGCATTATCTATTAATATTGCTCTAGTGGTCTATTACAAATTGTTACAAGCCATAGAGGATTTTGAAGTGTCAGTAGGATATCAGTTGGAAGAGGAAACTGTGAGAAAAAAGTATGGAAGTTAAAAAGAACAAGGTGAATTTAGATGAATGGAAAGTAACTGTGAGGATAGGTGGTTCATAATATGTATGTAGGACATTGAGAGTACTATTAAATAAACCAAATTGCTCATGACTTTACGTGCAAGGTTAAGGAATTTGAGCTTTTCTTAATAGGGTTCATAGAACTGAAGACATTTTTAACAGAGTGTTCCTTTAGGAAAATTAATCTGGTGGTTGTTACATGAACTGGAAGGTAAGCTATTTACCTAGAGGGCTATTGCTTTGGTTCACTTAATATAAGAGTTTGAATTAAGATGATGGAAGAGAGAATGATTTAAAAAAAGAGAGAGAGTATTAGAAAGAACTGGCAAAATTTAGTAACTGAAGGATATTTGAGGGGAAATGAAATTTTTAGAAATAATAGTATTTCATATAAGAAGTATTGATACTGAAATTAAATGTGATTTATTAGAGACTGGTTCTGAATTTGAATCATGGCTCTACCAGTTATTAGCCATGTGTCTTTGGTTAATTATCTTCTCTAAGCCTCAATTTCCCATCTGTTAAATAGAGATAATAACTCCTATCTCATAGGATTATTTTGGGGATTAAATGAAATGATAAATGCCCCCCCTTTTCTTTTTGGATCTCAATATTGTCATCCAAAAAAATAGGTGAGTTTCACAGACCCTTTCAATATGCTGTATGTCAGGTACATGCTAGGCACAGGAGCAAAACAGTACTTCCCCTCTGGAACCTAACCATTCCATAGGAAGGTCAGTCATATAAACATAATAGAGTACAGTGTGCTATGCTAACTGTCATAGGGGGCAGAGCAGAACCCAGAGGAGGTGGTGCCTAACTGCCTGGTATGTGTTTGGGGTACATAGTGAGACTGTGTCAGGGAAGAAGTTTCTTAGAGGTTGGTACTTGCCTTGCCAGTTCAGTCTTCAAAACTTAGTTTGTTTGCATTATACAAGGGAGAAAATAGTAAAGCAGCTTGTAATAAAATATGAAACACCAGGGCATGAAAGATAATGATCTGTTTGGGCAACTGCAAGTCGTTTTGGTATGGCTGGAGCACAGGGTGTACATGGTATGGTGGTTAAAAGGCAGATGGGGACCGTATTGTCAAGGCTCTTTGTAAAACAATATTAAAAGAAAAGGATCTGGCCCTATTTTTAGGTGGTTGGCTGCTATTTTTACCCAATAATTTGAGTTAGGAAAATTACATGATTATATTTATCTTTCATGGCCATGGGATTGATTGGAGGGCGCTGACTAATTAGGGAGACTAATTAAAAATGAACAGTTGTACTAATATAGTCTGAGAAATGATGAAGGCATGAATTAGAGTGGTAAGAAATAGCAGGTAAATTTTTAGAGAGATGAGAATTTAGCATTGACAGAGGGCAGTAACTAAAATAGTGAGCATCTGCCATGTTTATGTGTTCTGCTAAGTGGCTTAGGATTTGTGGTATCATTTAATCTAATTCTTTGTGACAGTTAAGTATGGAGGATAAGAGGGAGATATTAAGGCTAACATCTAGGTTTTTAGAACATGTTTTGTGGTTTGGGGGTGAAATAATGAATTGATTAATAATATATTTGAGGGACCTATAGAAAATTCAGGTTATGTACAGTAGGTAGTTAGTTGGATACATAAGAGAAATGAGAGAGATCTGGTCCCTATACAGTAGATTTGGGAGCCACCAGCATATGTAGATAGTAACTGAGGCCAAAAGGAGTCCTTTATAGCTATGAAATTTCACATTATTTCTTCATAGCTCATATTTTCTTCACCAATCTTCACTTGGTGAGATTTTTAGGAAGGAGACTGTTAAGGGGAAAATAGAATAACTTGCTTTTTTTTTCCTTTAAAGTATTGTGGTTTTTGCAGCTCTACAACAGGGCCTCCAAAGTAGGGTATATTTAACACAGGGGTAACCAATACAGTCTGCTGGAATAGGGAAGGAAAGCATTAGAACTTCTATGCATGTTTACTCTTTTCTGTTTTTAATATTATTTTGGTATGTATTTTATTATGTACCTATAAGTTAATAATTTACAAGTATAAATATGTATATGCCCTAATATATTGTATATTCAAAAATTTGTACTGATCAATGTGTGTCATCAATTTGGAAGCCAAGTAGTTAAATTCCTACAACTGAGGACTTAGGAATATTTCTATTAAATTAGTTGTTTCTTAGATATAAAAATTAATGATCACTTATTTAATTCCAAAATTTTGCATTTAATTTTTCTGATAAATTTGATTTTAAGACTTAACAAAAATTTTAATTCTGTACAGATTTTGAAGTGTTTTTATTCTTGTGAATATTATATAATTTAAGCATTACATTTTTAAGTATTTTCTTTCAGCTTAGTGGTGCTTTTGGTAGTAAATTAAATTCTCACTAGTAAAACTGAGAAACTGAGTAAACTTTGGTAGTGAGGGATACTAAAAAGGAGTTTGTTTCTGGTACTTTGTGAAAGAGTAATAATAAGACTTTCCCCTCTAGCCACCTCGTACATCTCATCCTGTAGTGAAGTTTTCCTGTACAGACTGTGAACCTATGGTTATTGACAAATTGCCTTTTGACAAATATGAGTTGGAACCTTCACCGCTGACTCAATTTATCCTGGAAAGAAAATCTCCTCAAACCTGTTGGCAGGTGAGCTGAACAACTATAGTGATTTAAAATTTTATTTAATTTTTATTGAGAGTATAATTGATTTACAATGTTGTGTTAGTTTCAGGTGTACAGCAAAGTGAATCAGTTATACATATACATATATCCACTCTTTTCTTTTTTTTTTTTTTTTTTTTTTTTGCTGGACTGGGTCTTTGTTGCTGTGCACAGGTTTTCTCTAGTTGCAGTTAGTAGGGGCTACTCTTTGTTGCTGTGCCCGGGCTTCTCGTTGTTGTGGAGCATGGGCTCTAGGCGTGTGGGCTTCGGTAGTTGTGGCATGTGGGCTCAGTAGTTGTGGCTCATGGGCTCTAGAGTACATGCTCAGTAGCTGTGGCGCATGGGCTCAGTTGCTCCACGGCATGTGGGCTCTTCCCTGACCAGGGTTCGACCCCGTGTCCCCTGCATTGGCAAGTGGACTCCCAACTATGCCACCAGGGAAGCCCTATCCACTCTTTTTTAGATTCTTTTCCCATATACGCCATTACAGAGTACTGAGTTGAGTCCCCCTGTGCTATACAGTAGGTCCTTATTAGTTATCTGTTTTATATATAGCAGTGTGTATGTGTCAATCCCAGTCTCCCAATTTATCCCTCCCCACTCCCCACACCATAAGTTTTATTTTTTACATCTGTAACTCTCTTTCTGTTTTGTAGATAAGTTCATTTGTAGCCATTTTTTAGATTCTGCATATAAGCAATATCATATGATATTTGTCTTTCTGTCTGACTTACTTCATTCAGTATGAGAATCTCTAGAAATTTAATTTGATGTTTCTTAAAAAGTTAAATTGAATCTGTGGTTTAGATAATGTTCTGTAAAGGTTATTAAATGTGAAGTTTTAACTACTCCTTTTTAACAGGTATATGTGAGCAATAGTGCAAAATATAGCGAACTTGGCCATCCCTTTGGTTACTTGAAAGCTAGTACAGCACTGAACTGTGTCAACTTATTTGTGATGCCTTACAATTACCCAGTCCTCCTTCCCCTTTTAGGTAAGTTATTCTCATCACATTCTCTGTGGCTTAGCATACATACAAATTTTTCCTAAAAACAAACTTTGGGAACATCCCTCCATTTCTAAGTTTTCTTGTCTTCTGGAAATTAATGAAGATTTTTTTTTTTAATGCTCTAAAATACTGAAGCTGTATAAGGTTGTGTTATAGCAACCCGTGCATGTTTCTGGTAAATTGAAAGTCAGTGTCAAACTACTTTTGATTCTGCAAACTATTGAAGATGTCATATTTTAAGTTTCTAAATTAAGTATTCTCTAAGTTTTTTGCAAGTAGATTTCTTACATAGTTAGAATTAGTAATGCAGGCTTTGTATTCAGTAAATAATTAGACATTTTGTAGAAGCATATCATATTTATAAGATCTGAGTATTTTCTAAGGATTTATCTATACTTTTAATTTTCATTTGGCAAATTATTTTAAATGATGAATTTGTTCTAAAATAATATGATAAGCCTAAAGTTGGTTTCTGGGGACCATTTGGCTATAATTTTTTGAGGGCTGTTGGAGAAGACATCTTTCCCTTCATGGAACTGCATCAGATTTAAAGGTTACAGACAAAATATTAGTAGGTGTATTTTATAGAAAACATCGTGCATACTTTGTTTCTGTCTTCAAATCTGTTTCATATCTAGA
The DNA here is from genome assembly GCF_026419965.1 of Kogia breviceps. Taxonomy (NCBI): domain Eukaryota; kingdom Metazoa; phylum Chordata; class Mammalia; order Artiodactyla; family Physeteridae; genus Kogia; species Kogia breviceps. The sequence goes on from NC_081325.1 coordinate 17,139,599, forward strand.
TTTTCCTTGTGTATTTCCTGATTCTACCTTTATTATTACATTTAATTTTAGACCATAATTGGCACCTTTTTATTTTTAAAGTGGTATTACTACTCAAAAATGCCAGAACCAAAAATTTTACCACCTTTAATTTTGTTAAAAATATAGGTCAGATGTTCCTCTCTCTCTTATATAAATAAGAAAGCAGACTTTAAAAATGAAACTTATTTGACTTGATTTTCATGTGTGAAAACAATGAATGATGATAGTTTGTTCACATTGTAAATTTATAGATGACTTGTTTAAAGTACATAAGGCAAAACCAACATTGAAATGGAGACAGTCATTTGAAAGTTATTTGAAGACAATGCCTCCCTACTATCTTGGGGTAAGAATATTATTATTAAAAATAGAACTTGTTATAAAATTTTATATTATGCTTATAGTTTACTATAGGTATTAAAACTTTTATTTATTGCTGTTATAGAATAAATGTCATGAAAATTGAGTGTACAAAGGACCCATATAAATGTAATGGGAAAGAAATGTTTCAGTGATTTGCAGAATAATGATGATGATGATAATGAGAATATATATATATACATATATATATATATACATATATATAAAATGCTTACCCAGGCCTGGTTCTATCCTAAGCATGTATTAACCTCATTTAATTTATATGGTAACCCTATGAGGCAGAAATCACTGTTCTTATTTCACGGATGAGGAAACTGAGGCACTAAAAGATTAAATAATTCATCCAAGGCTACATAGCTAATATTTGGGGGTCAGGAATTCAATCCCAGGCAGCCTGGCTTTAGAATTTAAGCTTTTAACCTCAATTGTTATACTGCCTTTTAAAATTGCAGTTTTATAATTATTTCCCTTTAAGCGTACAAAAAAAGGTTTGTGTTGCATTAGTCCCTAAATCTCCAGAAATATTACTTAAAACCTAGTGTATCATAATAGATAGGACCAATAATGCATATATTATTAAATATATTCTTTATTTATTTTGTGAAGTAGCTTCTTAACAAAAAAACTTACACTAAAAGCACTTTAAAACATTACTTCTGCTTTTACTGCAGGAATGTTACAGTGTTTGACTGTAACTAATCTTTCTAAATGGTCCCTAATAAGAACACTAATTTCTTGAACTTTGAAAATCATATGTTATAGTTGTAAGAGAAAAGTTGTGTGTGTCTAGCACATAGTGCCTGCTATGTAAGAGAGGGAAAAGGAAGAAACACTTGAATATGAACTGTTGTATATGTTTGACTCCTATGTTTCATAGCAACTGGGAGGATTTAGCCAAAGCCACATGAATATTAAATATCAGATCTGGGATTTGATTCCAGTTTGACACCAGTGCTTTTATACACTTTCTAATATGTCATTGGGTGGTTATCATCCTTTTTCTGACTCTGTCCCATTCACATGGGCTAGACAGTCCTGCTAGTGATATTTTTCCTTGCACAAAGTAGCTCTCTATTAGTCCTTACAATTGAAAATCACTATATCACATCCATAGTAAATATTAGATGATTTTTGCCTTCTCGTTTTTCCTTCACAGCTTGTTTCTGGTTTTTCAGCTCAGCTAATGATAGTAGTAGTAATGATTAATACCTGCTGAATGCTTACTGTGTGCCAGATGTATTTACATGTATTCATTCATTTAATCCCATGACGACCCTATGAGGTAGATACTACTATTATCATTTTACACATGAGAAACTTAAGGCACAAAGGGGTTGTATTACCTGCTACAGGGTCACAAAGCTAGTGAGGGGTCGAGCCACGACTCTTCAGTTACCCAAGGTAGAAATGTTCTACTTTCCTTGACTCCTCTTTCTACTTACTACCCGAGTTCTATCAAATCAACCTCTGCAGTGTGTCTCCTGCCCTCTTCTTCTAAACTTAGTGTCTCCAGTGATGCTAAGAAGTCCAGGACTTCACCCTTTCTTGCTCTGGGTGTTGTTATTATAGCCGCTAATCCTTGTTTAGTATTTCAAACTGCCTTTCATACCACTGACAAACATTTTAATGAAGTACAAATAAGATTATGTGACTGTTATTGAAGAAAAGGAGACATTTTGGGAGGCGAAATTTTCAAAATTGACAATACATATAGCTATAAGTTTTTGACAAGCTCAGGATTGAGTGGTATTTTCTTTTTTCCTATAGCCTTTGAAGAAAGCTGTTAGAATGATGGGAGCACCTAACCTAATAGCAGACAGTATGGAATATGGACTTAGTTACAGTGTCATTTCATACCTCAAAAAATTGAGTCAGCAGGTAATGTTAAGAAATAGAGCCATTAAGTATTTGGAATGGTTTTGGCTAAGGTGGTCAATAGACCAGATGTTAGTTCTTGATGATTCTAATAGAATTCCATCATATTAATGTATTAAATTTTAAAACCACGTATATCATATATTAACATAATTCTGTCTCAAGTAAATGGTATGCTATGTTTTGAAATGATAACTTCAAGCAATAATTCCTAGTTTGTGAAAATGGCTTTATTAATGTGGTCCTAGCCTTCCTGTATGTGAACATTCTTTGTTTTCTTTTGGGAAATTTATGTTAGAAAGTTGTTTTTCTTAGACAAAAAAGTCAGTTTATTTTGCTTTATGTTTTAAACCTATAGCTTTTTCTTTCAAAATGGGAGTTTCTTTTCAAATATTTGTAACAATACTGAATTTTGTCCTTTGGGGCATAAATCACATTAATAGATACTACAGTAGTCAAGCAGTATACACTTTGACTGTCAAGTTATTAAAATTGTATAAAACACAATTTTTCCAGTACTTCTGCCATCTCTACTTCAAGTGCTAATTGAAATGTAGGTTGGAAAGAATCAAAATATTGCTATTTGCTTTCCAGTGAAAAACTTCATCAGTGTTTGCCATATCTATGAACATTTAGTTATGTGCTAGTAATAATGTCTTTAAGTAAATATTGATGAGATTTTTTTTCTAATTTTATTTCACTTCTGAATTGGAAATATATATTTTTATTTAGGGTACATTTACATTTCATGGTTTAGGTGTAGTGGGTATGTAATAAATAAAATAAATTGAAGTTGTGTTTGTGTACCCTGCTCCAAAAGGTAAGAATCGTGATGATTTAAAATCATAAGACATTATTGTTTAAACTATGTTCAGTTTACCAAGGACTTGACATAAACTTCTCTACTTAAGTAGAGTTTTTAATTTCTTATGTACTTTTAAAATATAATAAATACTTAATTTATGGAAGACCAAAACGATTAGCATTTAATTTACCACTTCAGATTATGTCAGGACAACTTTTGTGGTTTTTTTTTGCTTTAGGCGAAAATAGAATCTGATCGAGTCATCGGTTCTGTAGGCAAAAAAGTAGTACAGGAAACTGGGATTAAAGTCCGAAGCAGATCACATGGTTTATCAATGGCTTATAGGAAAGATTTTCAACAGCTGCTCCAGGGAATTTCAGAGGATGTTCCTCACAGACTGCTAGACCTTAATATGAAAGAATACACTGGGTTCCAAGTTGCTTTGCTCAATAAGGTAATGGTTATGTGAATTTAGTACTGATGTAGTTAATAGTCTGTTATATTGTTGAATGTGGCAAATTTTCTGTTAACTGATACTCAGTTTGTCCAAACTTCTGTACCTCCACAGAATAATGATCAATTATATTATTATTGAATCATTAGATTTTAGAGTTAAAGACTGTACATGGTGAGTGGATGAATGGATGGACTGCAAAGAGCAAACCATCCCGTTCATTTTATAGATGAGAAAATAGGCTTAGAGATTGCCTAAAGTTACATAGCTAATGGTAGCGTTCACTGTAGTTTGGTACTTTTATACTGCTGACCCTGGGTACACAGTGTGATCCTGAAGTGCTTTGTGAACACTCATTAAAAACATCTTCATCCCAGTAGTCTTTTTGTAGAAACAGACAGGCTGATTCTAAAACTTATATGGAAGTGTAAAGGTCCTAGAGTAGCTAAAACGATTTTGGAAAAGAATAAAGCTGGAAGACTTGCACTATCTAATTTTAGAAGCGACTGTAAAGCTACAGTGATCAACATGTTGTGTTGTTGGCATAAGGAAAAATATATAGATCAGTAGAACAGAAGTAGGCCCTCACACGTAGAGTCAATTAATTTTTAACAAAGGTGCCAAAATAATTCAGTGGGTTAGGAGACAGTCTTTTCAACAGATAGCCTGGGAACAATTGGCTATCCATATGCAGAATTATGAACTTGACCCTTACCTCACATTACTTGAAGTGATCATAGTCGTCATACATATAAGAACTGAAACTATCAACTTCTACAACAGAACAGGAAGAAATCTTTTAAGATGTTGGATTATGGGTCAATGAAGATTTCTAAAATATAACACACAGAGCACACACACACACAACCTGATAAATAGAACTTCATTAAAATTGAAATTTTTGTCTTCAGAAGAAACTTTGATGTTTCTCCCAGGCAAGCTACAGCCTGGGAGAAAAGCATGTATTGAATAAAGAACTCGTTTCAAAATATATAAAGAACTCATAGAACTCAATAATAAAAAGACAAACATCCAATAAAAAAATAGACAAAATATTTGAACAGACAGCTCATATACAAACTTGAACAGGCACATAAAAAGATGTTCAACATTATTAGCCACTGGAGAAATGCAAATTAAAACCATACTGAGGGGGCTTCCCTGGTGGCACAGTGGTTGAGAGTCCGCCTGCCGATGCAGGGGACACAGGTTCGTGCCCCGGTCCGGGAAGATCCCACATGCCGCGGAGCCACTGGGCCCGTGAGCCATGGCCGCTGAGCCTGCGCATCCGGAGCCTGTGCTTCGCAGCGGGAGGGGCACCAACAGTGAGAGGGCTGCGTACCGCAAAAAAAAAAAAAAAAACCATACTGAGATCCCACTTTATGCCCACTAGAATGGCTAAAATTTAAGACTGAAAAATATGAAGTGTTGGTAAGGTTGTAGAACAACTGGAACTCTTATACATTTTTGATGGAAAATAGTTTGCAGTTTCTTAGGAAAGGTAAATATTGCTATATACCAACAGTTCTGCTTGTAGGTATCTACTGAGAGAAATGTAAATATGTGTATATAAAAAGGCTTTGTATGCAGATGTTCATAGCAGCATTAGTAACAGCCCCAAACTGAAAATAGTCCACGTGTTCATCAACTGATGAATGGGTAGAGATATGGTATATCCATGTAAAAAGGAAAAGACAGTAAAAAAGAATAGACACCAATACACAAACAACATGGTTGAATCTCAAAAACATGCTCAGTGAAAGAAGCCAGATAGAAAAGATTGCATATTGCAAGATTCCGTTTATACAGTGGAATGTAGAGAGAAGGAAAGTAGATTAATGGTTGCTTGGGGATAGGATAAAGATTGACTGCAAATGGGCACAAGGAACTGTCTGGGATGATGGAGATATTCTAAAACTGGATCGTAGTGGTGGTTTCACAACTACACATTTATGAACACTCATCAAACTGTTTATGTAAAATGGGTAGTTTTATGGTATGTAAATTATACATCAAAGCTTTTATTTATTTCTCTTAGCCAGAATATGTAATAAAATCTTGGACAGATATGAGTTTGTGATTATTTGGTTGAGTCTCACTACCAAATTTTTATCTTTTGGTTATTAAAACAGTACAGTAAGATTGCATCATATCTCTTTATTTTTTTAAGCTAGTTAGTTAACTTGTGTATCTTATTTTTAAAGCTATGCTGCAGGCTAGAGATTTGTCTCTTAATTCTATGTTTGAAAATAAATCTTGGGCTTCCCTGGTGGCGCAGTGGTTGAGAGTCCGCCTGCCGATGCAGGAGACACGGGTTCGTGCCCTGGTCCGGGAGGATCCCACGTGCCGCGGAGCGGCTGGGCCCGTGAGCCATGGCCGCTGAGCCTGTGCGTCCGGAGCCTGTGCTCCGCAGCGGGGGAGGCCGCAGCGGTGAGAGGCCCGCATACCGCAAAAAAAAAAAAAAAAAAAAAAAAGAAAATAAATCTTGTCTTTAAATCTTTTTTAACAGGATTTGAAGCCACAGACATTTAGAAATGCCTATGACATACCAAGACGGAATCTTTTGGATCACTTAACAAGAATGAGATCTAATCTTTTGAAGAGCACCCGCAGATTTCTTAAAGGACAGGATGAAGGTTAGATTATGGTTTTAATGTTGGTATTTCTTCAGTAAACTGAATTCTTTATATTGGAAATACATAGAGTATTATTGTAACTTTTAAAGAATTATAACAGTAGTATTACATTCTCATTGAATGAAGTAAAAAGTGAGTCATCCCTGATTCTCTACACTTCTTCCTACCATCACTGTTGCCCCAAATTCTGTTCCCCAGAGATAACGACCTTTGTTAGCAGCTTAGTTTCCTTTTTGGCTTTCTTTGTACATTCACATAAACAGGCACACGCACAAACAAAATCATTTTCTTGTGATCTACTTGTATCTGGTAGCTTAACTAGTTTAACTCTGGATGGCCAATATATGTCATATTCTGGTATTTCCTTCAGCTGTATCCATGACACCTACTACAAATCAAGTCAGATGAGAACTTAACCCTTTGGCAACTCTCACGTACGCATTTCAACTATAGTTTTATATAAAAAGGGTCATCTATGTGATTTCTCTTTTCTGTAAATTCTGCTTTAATTAAATTCTGCTTATTTGGAATAGAGTAGGAGAGACATTTCCTTTTCATAGAAAGGTTACACACATGCTTATTCTATACACCGAAATTAACTGCAATATTTTTGCTTTGTTTAGAAGATAAAATTCAAGTATTTAAAATTTTATTAAAAAAAAAATCTCAAGATTTTATGTCACAATATTTATAATGGTGACAAAATAATTTAGACTATGTGGTAAGGAAAGATTGACTAGAATAAACCAGAGAGCATTCATACATAAGAAGACATTATTTGATAACTAGTTGGAAGGTAGTTTTAGTGAGGTTAACTTCTGTTTTTCCTCTATTCTGTTTGAAAAGATCAAGTGCACAGTGTTCCTATAGCACAAATGGGGAATTACCAGGAATACCTCAAGCAAGTACCTTCTCCACTAAGAGAACTTGATCCTGATCAGCCTCGAAGGTTGCATACATTTGGCAACCCCTTTAAGCTGGATAAAAAGGTAAATTTGAAATGTTCCATTATATAATTTATTTGCGCTAGGCACTGTGGAGAGAGCAGTTCTTAATTTAACTAAAGAAAGCTGAAGCTATTTTCTTGGTAGAATACCTAATAAATGTCAACAGTTAAAATATAGTTATTTAATTGGGAATTGGAATTAGTTGTGTGATTAAAAACTGTATGTAAAGCTAGGGAAATTATATTCTTTTTTGTTACAGGGTATGATGATAGATGAGGCAGATGAATTTGTGGCTGGACCTCAAAATAAACATAAACGACCTGGAGAACCAAATATGCAAGGCATCCCTAAAAGACGTCGCTGTATGTCTCCACTACTAAGAGGCAGACAACAGAATCCAGTTGTGAACAATCATATTGGAGGAAAAGGACCACCTGTACCTATGACTCAAGCACAGCCAGATCTTCTTAAACCCCTTCCTCTTCATAAAAGTAAGAGTTTTTCTTTCAATGTTATTTGCTGCTCTTTGGTTCTTCATGGGAAAGATTTTTGTAAAAATATTTTGTAATATTTTGTAATATATTATAGAAAACTGATAAGGTCCAAGAGTGTCTAGAGAAGATATTTGTTTACTCTAATTCAGCATGTAATCATTTTTATGTCTTTTTTTAAATGTCTTTTTAATGAACATTTATTGAACATTTCATATATTCATTATGCTTAATAGCTATAATGATTTGACATATCATTTGCAAATATTAAGTATTTAAAAATAACAGTTTTTAAAGGGGCATTATCAACACCCACAGAAAGATGGTTTTCAATTTCAGTTTAATTCAACAACTAATTCTTAAATGATATGCTAATTTAGACAGTGCTAGGCGTTGAGGTATAGCAGTGAACAAGACAATAGTGATCTCTGCCTTTATTTATAATGAGTGAGGAAAGAAAGTCATTGAACATTTCATTACAAGTGTGATGAATGTTACAAAAGGGAAGTCAAGTGTGTTGTGGAAGTATTTGGCAAGAGGATTTAACGTAGTCTGTGGGGTCAAGGCACTTTACCGAGGAAGTTCTGTTTACGCCAGTACTAGAAGGATGAATGGGAATTAGTAAACTACAGCTATGCATTGGCCTGGGCCTCAGTAGTAGTCAGAGAAGAAGAGCATGTGCAGAGGCATGCAGTAAAGAGCAGGGCATTAAGGGAACTGAAAGAACGCTGGTTATAGCAAGCGTTGTTGGGAATGAGGCAAAGTGAGAACTGAAAGATACACATGCCAAGTCTAGATCATAGAGGGTCTTGGAAGCCATTATAAAGATTCTAGACTTTATTTGAAGGACAATGAGAATCCATTGAAAGGTTTTAAAGAGGTAGCGATCTGATCTGATTAGCATTTTATAAAGACCAGGCTGACTTTACTGTGTGGAATATTATTAGGGAAGAATGAGAATTGATGTAGGGAACCCTTAATTAATGGATTCATTAATTATAGGTAGTGATCATTCATGGCTAATGACATCTTAACTGGAGAGAAACCAAGTATGATACCTCCTGATGGAATTACACAGTACTACTTTTGAGGTAGTCCTGCCCCACCACCCAAAAAACCTGAACATCAATCTGACCAAGCCTCTCTGTCTAACTACCAATTTTTAGGAAATATAAGGGACAGAGAAACATGTTAAATAACAAAACAGGGATAAAGTTAGAAAAATCCAGATTGTGGGAAACTCTATAGGACAAAGAATCTGGTGTGTGTGTGTATTTTTCCAGAAAAAAAAAATGCATAGAAAAAAAGAGGTACAGAAGGATTTTTATAGATTAAAAGATAGCTAAGAGACATGTAAATCAATTGCAATGTCCAGGTCTGATTTGGACTCTGAATCAAAGAAAATCAAACTTTCCACAAACAGAAACTATATAAGGTAATTGGAGATTGTGGACAGTGACTGGGTATTTGATGTTGTTAAATAATTGTTACAGTTGCACAGAAACCAGTTAGGAAACACAGGGAAGAGCTAATGGTTACCTGGGAGTGTGCTTGTGAGAAGAACCTGTATTGGAGAAATACTTGGATATATCAGCAAAGGACTTGGTGATGACTGGTTGGATGATGGAGACAGGGCAAGGGAGGAGTTGAGAGACCCTGGGTATTTCCGTGTGTCATGGGTGGAGTGGAAGAAGAGAGGTTGAATGAGTTTAGTTTAGAAGTGTCTGTTAGATAGCCAAGTGGATTTCCTAAGTTAGAAGATGGATCATTGAGTTTGGAACTTACGAGAAGAGGACTGGGCTGGAGAGATAGGTATGGGAGGCAGCCTTAAGCCCCGTTGGAGTAACCAAGGGAAACAGAAGAAAAAGCCTAGAGCAGAACTTTGAAAGTACCAAAGTTAAGAGGAGAAATAATGTTCAGAAAAGGAGATTGAGAAGAAAGGAAGAATCCAAGAAAGAGGAGAAAATAGGGAATAATTTAGTGTTATGGAAGCTAAATGGAAAGAGAATTGAGTGGTTGGTGGTCTCAGATACTTTTTTTTTTTTTTGGCGGTACACGGGCCTCTCTCTGTTGTGGCCTCTCCCGTTGTGGAGCACAGGCTCCGGACGCGCAGGCTCAGCGGCCATGGCTCACAGGCCCAGCCACTCCGTGGCATGTGGGATCTTCCCGGACCGGGGCACGAACCAGTGTCCCCTGCATTGGCAGGCAGACTCTCAACCACTGTGCCACCAGGGAAGCCCTCAGATACTTCTTAAACAAACCATTTGAGAGGATTGGAATAGTTCTGTAGGTCTTTAAGATGACAGAGTTGAATATATTTAAATGCTGGTGTGATGGAGCCAATAGAGAGGGAACAGCTGAAAATGAAGATGAGAGAAAGTATAATCACAAAATCACTGAGAAGGCAAAAGGGAATGAATGGTCCAGAGCCCACATGAAGAATGCTTCTTCCATTAAAGCTGAATGTGGGTGTGGTGGGCACAAGTTTAATGGTGGGAAATCGGGAAAGTCCACCTTCTTTCTGCTTTTGCTTTCCTCTGTGAAGTTGGAGGTGATGTGTACTGCTGAGAGGAAAGAGACATTGGGAAAGTCAGAGATGTTAAGACAGTGGAGAAGGTTTGATTTTTTCTGTGGTAGAGGGAGAAAAGCTTGTAATAAGACTGCTAGGCAGTGCTAAGATGCAGGTACAGGTGGTGACTGTGACCACTGTGTAGAGGTGTGTCGTATCTCCCAGTAGTGCCTGCTCATCATTCCCCATGTGAGTCTGCAGCAAGAAGATAGATTGCATCACCACATTTGGGGTTTTTGCTTGGCGGGTGTCATGGGAGGACAACAGAATGAGAGAATTTAGGACACTGTTAAAAAGTGATACATTTTGGGATATAAGTTAGATAAGAAAGTGGATATCTAGAAGGAATCTGATTAATATGAGGGAGAATGTAGAGGAATTGCTGGAGTGAAAGTCTGGCAGGGTTCAAGCGCAATAGTAGGAATACAGCAAAGATGAGGGTTACACATGCCTCCATCCCTGAATTTGTGTTTGACTTGAGAAGCAAATGGGTGGGTGGAAAAGTTCCTTGGAGATGAGAAATTGAGGAATTGGGAGGCCAGGTTCTTAGCAGGTGATGTCCTTAGACATGGATGTCACATACTACAGCATTTCTCAAACCTTAATGTGTAAGTGAAACCAGGCAGGGGTCGGGGGAGTGGTTAATTAAACTACAGATTCTAATACATTGTTTGGGATAGGGCTCAAGATGAGCATTTCTAGCAAGCTCTCTGATGGTACTAATGCTGCTTGTCCACAAACCACGCTTTGAGTAGTAAGGACCTAGAACGATGTCCCAAGGGACATGGGGTGGAAGGAAGTCTGTGAACCAGGTGCCAGAGACATCCGTGACCATGGGTGTGTTCTGGAGGTCAGTAAAGATAGTGATGAGGAGAGAGAGGATGAGTTGGGTGGGATAATTAAATCTCAAAAGAGCAAGAATTTTTCAAGAGTGCATGGAGAAATGTTCTTGAAGTGGCATTGGAAGGTGAAGGGATTAGTGACTCCACAACCTTATTTATTTATTTTTATACATTTATTTTATTTATTTATTTTTTTGGCTGCGTTGGGTCTTTGTTGCTGCACGCAGGCTTTCTCTAGTTGCGGCGAGCGGGGGTACTCTTCGTTGCGGTGCATGGGCTTCTCATTGCAGTGGCTTCTCTTGCTGCAGAGCACGGGCTCTAGGCACGTGGGCTTCAGTAGTTGTGGCACATGGGCTCAGTAGTTGTGGCTCGCGGGCTCTAGAGCACAGGCTCAGTAGTTGTGGCTCATGGGCTCTAGAGCACAGGCTCAGTTGTTGTGGCACACGGGCTTAGTTGCTGTGTGGCATGTGGGATCTTCCTGGACCAGGGCTCGAACCTGTGTCCCCTGCATTGGCAGGCGGACTCTTAACCACTGCGCCACCAGGGAAGCCCCACATCCTTATTTTAAGTCCACGGAGAGTGTTTGAGAGACAGCAGTTTCTTTGCAGGAGAGTTGGGTTTCGATTAAAGCAGCAGTTACTCTAGAGAATATTCAGTAAAGTGTGCACATCATGGAATAGAATTTAGGAGGGAGGGAGTCAGAAGTTCAGGGAATTTTTGTGGGGATGAGTTTACATTTTGAACAGTAAAGAGATGAATTCAGCTGGTGTCCTGGTGGTTTGGTGAGCAATCAGAGAACTTAGACTTTAACTGCTTTCTGTGAGGAGCAAATGCAATAATCTAGTATTAAGTAGTGAGCTTGCAAGCTTTTTAAGTCTCGTGAACTAAAGTGGGCACCAGCTGTTCTTCACTGCTCAAGTAATGAAGACTCTGTGGATGGTTATAAGAAAAGGGGGCCCTGTGGAAGTTTGGTGGTATGTTGCTGCAGAATATTGATCAGCTTAAACTCCCTGTGTTCACTTTTGCCTCTAAACGGTAATAACTTACAAGGTAGAGGTAAGTTGGAGTGAACTAGTACTCTCTAATAAAAGGATAACCATGATAATCTTGATTACATATATTTCCCTAAGGCATTAAAAACCTACTTATTCAACAAAAGTGCCATAGAATAAAGCAGAGAACTAAAAGTTGTTTGAAACTGGCTTTTATTTTTTTCCTAAGGGCAAAAATTGTACAGGTTTTAAAAATATTGTGGATGTTTCACATTGAAATATACCATATATTTGGCAAAGCTTAAAAACCGTATCAAATTGTTAATTTGCATCAGTCAGGGAGATCAGTTGTGATTTGCTGTAATATTGTTTCTTTGAGGTTTTCTTTACTGTGTGCTTTGAAATTGGCTCTCAATGATTTTTATTTCCATATTTTTATTTTTAGTTTCAGAAGCCACTAATGATTCGACAATAGATGATGTGGTTGAAAATCACGTTGCAGACCAACTTTCATCAGATATTACACCAAATGCTATGGAAAGTGAATTTTCAGCATCTTCTTCTCCAGCCAGTTTACTGGAACGACCAACCAATCATACAGAGGCTCTCAGCCATGACCACTTAGGAGCTAATGACCTCACTGTTGGTGGATTTTTAGAAAATCACGAGGAGCCAAGAGATAAAGAACAATGTCCTGAAGAGAATCTACCAGCATCTTCACTTAACAAAGGAAAGAAATTGATGCATTGCAGAAGCCATGAAGAGGTCAACACTGAACTAAAAGCACAAATAATGAAAGAGATCCGGAAGCCAGGAAGAAGTATGTATAATTAGAGACAAACATTTGATTTGATTTGATTTCTGTTTGTGCTCAAAAAAAAAAAAAAAGTCAAATAAACTAAAGCATAGATCTGATTTTAGATCACTCTTAAACAACAAATGAGCTATATAAGATTTGGTTCTTTATTCAGCCAACAAACACTTACTGAATATCTGCTATATCCAAAGTACTGTGTTAGGTGTGGTAAGTAGGAGGGACTGAGAGCGGAGCAGGAACTCACAGATACACATGGTTCCTACCCTGACGGGAACCCATAGTCCTGAGCATTCTGTCAACCAGCAACTGGAATTTTAAGGTAACAGCAAACCCAGACAGCTGTAGTGACTATTAAATGACTTCGTATCTGTAAGGTTCTAGGCATAATACCTACCTACCATCTTAACTTTTAAGATTTAAATTATAATAGTGATCAGGGATGTGTTTAGGCTAAAAAACTAAAATTATGAAAGCTGTCTATTATATGAGTACAGAAGAACTTTGTGAGATAAAGTTTCAATATTATTGACATTCATTCCAAAGATGTTGGCAGATCACCTGCTATGATGGTGCGGTGGCCCGTGGGTGGTCCAGAAGTGGGTAAGACTCAGTACTGGCCATTTAGGAGCTTATAGTCCTTGGCAGAGTTTTATGTGAAAACTTGAAACTGAGGCAGCATTCTTTTTTTTCCCACCAATTACGACGTGTATATTCTTTTTTTTTTAAAAAAAAAAATCTTTATTGGAATATAATTGCTTTACAATGATATGTTAGTTTCTGCTTTATAACAAAGTGAATCAGCTATACATATACATATATCCCCATATCTCCTTCCCTCTTGTGTCTCCTTCCCACCTTCCCTATCGTACCCCTCTAGGTGGTCACAAAGCACCGAGCTGATCTCCCTGTGCTATGCGGCTGCTCCCCACTAGTTATCTGTTTTATATTTGGTAGTGTATGTATGTCCATGCCACTCTCTCACTTCATCCCAGCTTACCCTTCCCACTCCCAGTGTCCTCAGGTCCATTCTCTACATCTGTGTCTTTATTCCTGTGAGACAGCACTCTTAACTTATTTTCCCCCCCCTCTATTTAATCCACTTCCCAGGTTAGCTCCCCAAATTTAGAATTTGTCATAAGGATGGATTTTTGTAAAGGCCACTTCTTATTTTTCTGTGGCACTACCAGAAAGCTGTTTATTCATCCTTCTAAGCTTTATATTTGATACCCTATTGAGAACTTTTACCAAAAAAAAAGCAGTGTTTGAAAAGTTATTTTATCTTTGTTGATGTATGATGAAATATGTGTATTATAAAATCTCTAATGAGCAGTGAAAATTTTATGTAGACTAGTTTTGGTTTTGTCTTGGTATATCTTGATGTAGTAAATTATAATAGAAAAATATTGAATAAGAGTGCAAATTAAAGCCACTTACTTTTTCTTTTTGCTTCTTTTGTTTTAAGAATATGAAAGGATCTTCACTTTACTGAAGCATGTGCAAGGCAGTTTACAAACAAGACTAATATTTTTACAAAATGTCATTAAAGAAGCATCAAGGTAAATAATCTGTTGTACATTATGATATGATGCAGTGAGTCCCCAGTTTTCTGTAGTTGGTATTTTAACAGTATCTATTTTATACTTGTGTTGTTATGCATGTATATGACACACACCTTTGTATTATAAGTACTTCTCTCTTTTTTTCAGTTTATTGAAAGAAGTTCACTTAAAAAATAGCTAAACAGAAATTCTTCAGAAATCATGGACCCTTTCTCTCTACACATTACAGATTCTTGCATAATTCTTGTTTATCCTACTCTGGCTTTTTTGGTGTCTTTATATGTTATAGTCTTTAATTTTTCTCCTTTGTATATTTGAACTACAGTTAATATTAGTGATAAAAGGTAATCTTGAAAGGCAATATTTGAATGCAGTTAACTTGTATGTGGGAAAACATGTAATTAAGGGGACCAGAGCTGGACAAATGGGCCTTATTCTGATTGCCTCAGTAGCCCAGGATTATGTACTTTAGTACAAGGAATGTGGATCAAGATTATAAATGGTAACTATGAAGTGCAATTAACTGGAAAGCATAGTTGTATGAGTTTAGTGAGTAAAAACGCATTTTTTAATTTCTTCTTCAAGACTTTTAGAATTTTAGTAATGTAAGAAAACTTAGTGTTTGTCTCATCTGACCTTCCAACATATACCAACCCTTTGATTAGTCCCCCAGTTTCTTCCATCCTACATGTAAGGGTGTTTTTAGATAAAGCTGTTAATTCTTTTTTTTTTTTTCTATGAGTGGCTAGAGCATAGGTTACTTTGAAGTTTCAAGATCAGGCCATAACTTTTCATATTATTGATGTTGAGTATTTAACCCTTTCTGCTCTTTATGTAACATTCTGTCAACTCAAACTTCATCATCTATTTAGCTATATTCTGGGTGCCTGCATTCTACTTCTGCCACCTTTTAGAGAGTTGTGTAGTATTATGGTCGGTAGTCATACTAGTTTACAAGTGGAGAGGAAGTAGGTGTATAGATTGGGCAGTGTTTTTGGATATTCTGAAAAGCATCAGCAGTATTAATACTTAGGCAGACAAAAGCAATTTTAGTCTACTATATTTATTACCGCAAAAATTTAAAAATTGCCACTTGAACTTTGTTTGCTATATCCTATACTACAGGTGTCTAATTGTCCTTGATTTGCTAGTTTTCAAATTGTAATAGTAGAACACCACAGTTTAAATGCAATTGCCCAAATTTCATTTCTTCTTCCATTTTATGGGGAATTATATTCCTATTTTATTCACATTCCATTCAACATTCAATGTTCAAAGAGCATAAGAAGCTATTGGAGTCATTGCTTTGGGAGCCCATATTGCTGGAATATTTATAACCCTTGTATTTATTAGGGTTCCCCCCCCCGCCTTTTTTCTTTGTGATTGTGGAAGAAATAACCTCTTTCCCATTGTACTCAGGCCTGGATGGTTTGTTTTAGGAACAAACTATAATACTCTACTGATAAAATAATTTGCTAATCTTCCAAGAGATTTTATATATCATAAAGTTGTTGATTTTTCATTTTCATCTCACTTTGAGAACTCTTTCCAAGGCAGTTTCTCTCTTTAAAAAAAAATTATACTGATATATAACTATTTGTTAAAAAGAAATTGAGAGTGCTATTACTTATTTTTTTTTATACAGGTTTAAAAAAAGAATGCTAATAGAACAACTGGAGAACTTCTTGGATGAAATTCATCGAAGAGCCAATCAGATCAACCATATTAATAGCAATTAAAAGAAAACAGAATGTGGCCACTTATTTCACTACCTTCTCCAAATACAAAGTAAATACAAGACTGTTGTGATCTTGCATTCATTTTTTGACATGCATTGTTGGCTTTTTGAAATACTAAGAGCAAGTCTACAGATCCTTTTTCCATCATTTTACAGTGACCTTTTCTTCATTTTGGTTTATTTTTGTAATGTGAAAAGTATCACTCTAAAAAACATTTTTATTTAACAAACTAAAAATATTCCTCCAAATCTCTTGCTTGTCATTGACTCTTGCGTGTCAATTTCCCTCAGGTTCTATTTTCCTAAACCAACCTTTAAAATTGTCACCTCTGTTAAGGTTGAACTTTGCCAAAAAAATAAAAAAGAAGTTACTTTGTAATTTTTGGGGAAAAAAGCACATACATTAAAACTAGGCAATGTTTTGTATATACAGTTATTTTGGATATATTATTGTAAGTTGTACAAATGTATTTTGAAGAATATTTAAGAAAAGCACTTTTGTTATTCCATCAATAAATGCTCTATTTTACTCTTGTGTGGTTTAGGAAATAATCACATTTAAAGTAATCATTTAAAACCATCTTAAGATAATGGAATTTTAAAGGCCTTGCTTTTTAGCATTGGAAAAATACACCACTTGAAGTTCACATTTGTTAAACCTAACTGTAATTACATGTTACATAATCTGCATTGTCTTTTTACTCTATGTTCTTAGATTTTGTTGGCCACTCCAACATGCTCCGTTTCTGCCGAGATAATGGAAATGATGGTATCTGTGGCAGATAGGCAGACTCTTTAAAGCTGTTTAAAAAGCAGATGCCTTTGGACTTCATTGGTTTCCTTCCTTACTTTTTCCTTCAACCCCTTTTCCTTTCTCACTAGGATTGTGGATGGCACTAAGGTGAAGCCGTCAGTTAGGGAGTTGTAAGTTTGGGGTATGCCACATACTCTGAAATGTCTAGCATTTAGCAGCTTGATGCTATACTTACAGAAGTCTCACAACAGACTGGGGTTTCAACAGGGATCTCTTTGTTCTGCTCTGCTATTACACTTCAACTCTCCATTTTATTTAGGAAGCTAAATGGAAAGGAAACATGTTTAAAATGACTTTGCTCATTTTGCATTCTCCCTAAGTTATCCAGGACAAGGAAAACTGAACACAATTCACTGTCCACCCTCAGTCCAGCATGGCGTCACGTGTCCTTACTGAGGACGTGACCCTGGGACCTGACTCACTTACCATTCATAGATCACTGCTGTGCCTTGTAGTGCTTTGGGGATAACCAGTAGAAAAGAAGGTTAAAATACATTTAGATTAAGAGAGGGTGAAATAAATTTATAAAATTATGGTAAAATTGAAGTATTTTTAGGTTTATAATATTTGAAAATCACATACCCTTATCTTTTTATACTTTAGCAGAACATTTTTCAACCTAAGGGTATAGCAAAATGAAATTATAACTTTTTATGAAGCAAAGCATAGATGAAAGTGGAGAACATGCTTGAGATCTGTTAATTCAGTCTAAGGGATTTGAAACTCTCCCAATACTGAAGACAAATGCTGTCAAGAAAAAAAAGCATTTAAAGTAGTGTTAAATAGTATTTTCATATGCAATTCTTTAAACATTTTTTCACCTCTACAAAATACCTTTACGCAGGATATCGTTCAGTGAATGGAATTGTTAAGGTAATTAGCTGCAGTCACATTGCTGAATTCAACAAGAGGTACGCAAAATCCAGAATATACTGTCTGGTTTTAAATTATGTATGTTTAGATTCTGAGACTAACAGGAGGGGCCTACAAGTCATTCCGGTGGAAGTTAATACTTCACAGGAATAGTTAGGAAAGGGACTCAGTCTAGTCCAATCTGTGGCCACTTTCCTCATCAGAAAGTTCTTATTTGCATTTCACAGGTTGCTCATGAGGTAATAATCCTTTAGGCTCTAGACCTTTAATACATTTTGGGGTACGAACCCTAGAAGGAATTGGAAAGAAGCAGTTTGTTCCATCTCCTCTTTTGGTCCTTAATCTCTGTGCCTCCGTACTCTAGGCCCTTATCCCAAAACCTAGTCACAAGCTTTGAAACCCATTAAAATTCAAGCTTATTATCTCATCTCTTGCAGGTTTTTGTTACATTTTAAGAAACTGGGCATATTAGTTGAATTAGTGAAATGCTGCAGAATTTTTGTAAGCAAAGGGGAGGGGGGGGAGTACGTTTGAGGGGAATATCATGTCTTTTAGGCCCTTCAGATCGATGGATGGATGACTGACTGTAGGCTGGACAAATGATGCTCTCCAACAGTTTAATTTTCAGGTTAAGATCATTTTTTGTAATGTTCTTGTATGTGTCCCATTTGTCAACTGATTGAGTCATTATTTACCCTTATCAGTAAGCTTTGTCAGTTTGGTGTACTGAAGGCTGAGACTCATTTGTCCTTTCAATACCCCGTCACCAGAAGAATAGCCACTTTGCCTTGTGTGTTACGAGCAAGTACCTCCCAGAAAGAGAGGTAAATAAATTCACAAGGACCGTTATTTAGATGTGCGGCGGATTATGGAACTGGTGTTGGATTGTATTTTCATTCTGTTTACTATGGCCGTTCTGGAAACTCTTAGCACAGAAACAGTGGTGTGTCCTTTACTAGGTAGTTCAAAGATTTTACATCATTTTATGCAGTTGAATTCCAAAAGAAACTGTTCTCTCTTAACTGTCATCAACCTTTATTGGCTATGAGCTTTTGACAGTGACCTTTCTGTTCAAGTTTAGTCCTGTTTCTTTGTTTCTTGAGGGAGTAGAACCTGTCATTTTTTTTTCATCTTTCATTTTTTGACCTGGATCCTTTCTAAGAGAGGGCTCTCCGTTGCCTGTTCTGAGTGATAAGTGACATTTTCATCGAATAAATATGGGGTTGGGATGATTATGGTGAAATACTAAGAGGATATATTTTGTTGATGGACTTTTTCTCCCCCAATAGATTATTTCCTAGTGAATGATTATCTTCATCCTTTTGTCACAAGTGTCTCTTTGATTTCTAGCACAAGTTACAGCAGAATGCAAATGATTCTCAGATAAAATGATGTTGACAGTATTTCCTTAACAATTTGTGTAAAACCTATGCGTAATTTTCATTATTCTAACTTGACTTTTTTTCTCTCCATAAATAAAAATAATGCCTGATGTTTAGTTAAAGTAGATCCACTTCTGCTTGATTTTGTTAGTCCTGTTCCATCCTATTTCTTTTTAACACGTTGTTTAGACTTGCCAACAACTCTTTACTGAGAATCTCTTTTTCTTTCCTAGGCTGATAAGTAATTGCCAGAGAGGGTGGGGCAACATTAAGAGGAATAATTTGAATACGTTGTTCCCTGTTGTTGATGCTTAAAGGACGACTCCTTGTCCTTCTGATGTGCTAAGGCTCTGCCTGTACCATCCCCTCTTTGGATTAAGATGAGGTTGTATGGTGGGACTTAACAAGTACTAGGGCAAACATTTGATTTTTGTGTAACTTCAGCAAGCTTGAGAAAGATCACCAGGAAAACTATAGAAATGCAGGTGCGTTCCCTAGGATACTAGGGGGTGCTGAGAGCCAGAGGGCTGCTTGGACACTCTAGTGGCCTGAAGGAATTCTTTCATCCTACAAGGCCAAGAAAGCTCGGCAACAATGGGGAAAAAAGATTTATCATTTATTTTACTTTCATGACTTTTAAAGTCTCCCCAGAAGTAGAAACCTGAATTTTTAAAGACCTACATCAACTATAAATGAGCTGAGAGAAACAGAAGGCAAAAAAGCCACAGAGGATATTAAGTTTCCTCAGTAGTTATGAAATATTCCCCTTTCTCAGGAAACATGACATAGCAACTGAGAAGCTTCTGAAGCACCATGGAAACCAGCTAGAAGGAATGCTTGTTTTAGGTTAGGGTGGACAAACGAGGCTTTGTTGCTAGAGAGATGCTGATAAATATTTAATTTATGTGACTCCTGTCAAAAAATACTGTAATACCTGTGTTGGGTTCTCTCAGGAAAAAGATGAATGGCCGATCTGCTTTAAAAATAGGAATCCGAGACCTTTTCAGTAACAACAGAGCTGCAGGAAAGATAAAAGAATAGAATCCCCTTGTATTTTCTCTTCATTTGAGGAAAGTCACTATTAAAATTGGATACGAAGTCACTTATATGCCTTGATTTTTGGAGAAATAAAAGCATCCTAATGATATAGCATGGTTTAGTGTTACGATGGGGTGCAAATGGGAAAAATTAAAGAGAAAAGATACCACTTAGCCAACACTGTGTCCTATTTTCAGAATATTCCATGGAATAAATTGCTTCCTGAAGGTGATTTTCAGAATGACTCTATTCCTTGTTTATGGGGTCGTGCTACAAATCCTTTTCAAAATGGCCACCTCTTTTCTCCCATCAGTTTTCAAAAACTTTGTTAACATTTCTTTTTTTAGAATGCTCTACTACATCTGGACTTGGGTTTTTAGTGGGGAGGCTTAGGAGTGTGAAGGTTGAACTGGATAAATCTAACAAAGGGAGATAAGGGGGAAGCAGCTGACTGAGTGTTGCTGACACTCTGTGCTCTTAGGAACATACCTGTAGCTGCAGATGCCCTGGTGCCTTCCTCTGAAACCTCAATCTTGGCTTTGTGGATTGCTTCAGAAACATAAACGCCATCTTGGCCTAATCCCAGGACATAAAAATGTGATTGTTTATTTGCATTTTGATACATTTAGTTGAAAGATTTGAGTACATTTTTAAAGAGTGGACTTTACTTACAGTCTTGTTCATAGGCTGCTTACTGTGTAGTTAGGAAGAGATTTGTTTGGGAAGTTTTAAGGTACAATAATTTACGCAACTTTTGAAACCTCAAATTTGGTAAATTATCTAATAAATAAC
The DNA here is from genome assembly GCF_026419965.1 of Kogia breviceps. Classification (NCBI taxonomy): domain Eukaryota; kingdom Metazoa; phylum Chordata; class Mammalia; order Artiodactyla; family Physeteridae; genus Kogia; species Kogia breviceps. Next base: position 17,160,625 of record NC_081325.1, read on the forward strand.
CCCTCTCAGATTAACACTCAGGGCTGTGCCCCATTTTTTTCAATAGTTAATTTTCAAAAACAATTTCTAGTTACTGTTGAAATCTTTAGTCAGTATTTCTAAAATTTCGGTGGTATAAGAATTGCCATAGTACATGTTAAAATGCAAATTCTGGAGCCCAGGAATCTGCACATTCAGGAAGCTTCTGAGATGATTTCCCTTGAATGCCTTCTTGGGCTGCATTTTAGAGCCACTTTTAAATGACAGTCAGAGGTTTGTACTATGGGCCTTAAAAGGCAGTGTATAAAAAATGTCTCATGCCTCATGACTGCATTCTGTATACTGAGTATATCAGTTATGCAACTACCTTGCCTTACTGGCTAGAATTTGCAAAGAAAATGCGAAGTTAGAACTATAATAGCTATATGCCAACAAGTTCAAAGATATTATAAGCTTGGCAAATAGGAATCTGATCCAAGCGTTAGAGGAATTCACAGGTTTTTGTAATTTAGCCATCAATCATTTTTAAACAGCTCTCCACAGTGAAATGGTACTTGATGACACAAAGAATGAAAGTAAGAATCTTTAGAATGAGAAGAAACTTTAGAAATCGTTCAGTCCAACCCTCTCATTTTAGGGTGAGCTGTGAAGTCATCTGAGGAGGCCACACACTTGACAAGAGGTCCAGTCGGGCATATGCAGGACGCCACCACCTTGGAATAGTGTGTTCTAGTCCACTGTAGCATGCACTAGAAAGGGAGCTGTGGCAGGAGTCTTAAAATAATCCTTGTGATGGACATGTATTTTGAGGGGGCATCTTAGTTTGATCTTAGACTAATATTTAAATTGTTTTGCATTTCTCATGCACGTACAAGGGGCTGGCAGATGAGTGTTGAGAGAGAATAATACCAGTGGCGTACACAATACGCAGCTTATCATCCATCTTGTTAATAAGGCATACACAGGAAATTGTTGAGTTGGCTCTGTTCACTGTAAGGAACAGATATTTTGCAGCATCAGTGAAGGGGACCAGACAAGGGCCAGAGGAAGAGAAAAATCAACGGAAACATTCACTTGCCATCGCTGGTCCTGAAACCAGTGCAGAATCTGACTGATTGTAGCAGTTGGTCTTTTTCTGTAGGATCTTTTAGAAAAGGAACAAATTTATACTAACTAGCCTGTCTCACTAACTCATTGAGCAAACTGAAATGCAGTGCCCAGATCAGAATTGTGTGTATAAGGAATGGTTGATGGTCATGAGAAACTTTTACTAATCTGTGACTTCATTACTATCAAGTATGCCATCTGAACATTTAAAGTAAATGTTAATGAAATGAGCAAAGGTTCTTTATCAGCTAGAATATAGTAAATGCGTTTGTGTTAGAGTCCAGGCACCCTGGCACAATGTGAGAAATGGGGTCGACTGTTTGGTATGAATGAGTTTTTGGTTAGATGGGCTTTTGGCTCTTTGAATTTCTTGAAACTGCAACTGAGGTTTCATTTAAGTAGCTTTTTTCTCCATCGTATTACAGGAGTGGTCCAATAATTGACATTTACATGTTTGCACAGACATAGGCTAAGACCCACTGCCTGTCATGTCCCAGCATCCTCATCTCTCATATATTTTATCTCTGGTAAGAGTTAACATTTCAGAAGACCAATATTTGTGATCAAAATAAGGATTTGGCAGTCATCTGTGAGTTTGTGTTTTTCTTGCTTGATCTTGTATTACAGATCCCTATTTGCTTACTTTTGTTAAGTAGCTCTGGAAATGTTATGCAACTAATGAAATCGGCACAAAGGGATTCTCCTGGCTTTGGGCTCATACTCTCCTGCAGTGTTGGCAGCGGTCTAGTGCCATTGTTTCTCCAAAATTTGTTCCCAAGGTTGTTTGTAGGTGCTATTCTATTAAAAAGGGTTCCATGAGTAATTACAATGGGAACTGCAAGTTAAATAGGTTTGTGCTTTTGTTTTTAATAGTGGACTTCTTAAAGCTGCTAATTTGTTAATGTTCATAGTGAATCTCCACAGGAGGGCTATAATACGTAGTGTTTAACCATGGAAATACCCATACGATCTCCTGTCTCCAAATTTAGCAGGTTAGCAGTCTACAGAACATACTTTGGGAAACTAGCTGCCTTCCCCCCCAGTAAGCTCTTCTGCTCCTATATTACATTTCAACATCCAAAGCAAACGGGTAAAATTCTTCCGGCCCTCCCTGGCATACTCTACTCTTCTTCCGTAACATCTTCTATAAGTATTTAAGTCTGAACTTTCCTCATTAGATTGTTCGTTCCCAGAAAGCAGAAGCTGTATTATTCATTTTAAATATTTACTTTGCTCAACTAGCATAATAACGCTTGGTACACATATGTGTTTAGTAAATGTTGGATGAATGAATACTCGACACTTCTCACACTGTACCTTTGTTTCATTTCCCCATAAAAACAACTGCCTTAATGTTCTTTAATCTGATTTCACTTGTAAGGAAATGTTGGTTGCTGTCCTTGGAATCACAGGGGCACAACACAGAACGAGTCTTTGGCAAATCTCATCCAAATGACTGTTATCGTGTCCCTTCCCCTTTGTGAGTGGAACCCGTCATTCTTTGTATGTGATTGGCCATACTCTCAAAAGGCTTAAGAGTTTTGATAATATGACATTGTGTAAACGTAAGATTTGCAAAATATAAAGTAGTAATCCTACATTTCATCCTCAGCTTCTCACAAAGCAGGACAAACATTATCATTTGCTGTGTCTTTTGTCTTCCCAGTTATTATCACTTACCATAGGCAACATTAATGGCTTTGAAAGAGTTATTGCCAGAATTTGCTTCTAGTTTATCTTTCTCATCCTCTTGTCACTTAGTTGTAGATGGCAAGTATGTGTCACATAGCACCCAGCCCAGCATTTACAGAGTGAGTGCTGGAAAGAATCTGAAATGGCCTCTGAAAGTAGGTGCTTAGTTCCTTTCTCCATCCTTCTCCTCTAGCCCACTCCTCACGTCTTTCTTTCTCCCCACCCTCCCACCCAGCTCTGTTGAGATGTAATTGACATATGTAACATTGTGTACATTTAAGGTGTACAATGTGATATTTTATTGTATGTATATATTGCAAGTAATAGATGTTATATCTGTACACTTTGACCATCTTCATCCATTCTCCCCACCCTGGCAACCACAATTGTACACTCTGATTCTATGAGTTTAGGTTTTTTTAGATTACACATATATGTGAGATCGTAACGGTATTTGTCTTTCTCTCTCTGACTTAATTCACTTACCATAATGCACTCAGGGTTTTTCTATAATGTTGCAAATGGCAGGATTTTCTTTTTTATGGCCGAATAATATTCTATTGCATGTGTATGTACTGCAACTCCTTTATCCATTCACCTGTTGATAGACACTTAGCTTTTTTCCATGTCTTGGCTGTTATAAATAATGCTACTATGAACCTGAGGGTACAGATATCTCTGTGACACAGTGATTTAATTTCCTTTGGATATATACCCAGACATGAAATTGCTGAATCATACGGTAGTTCTATTTGACTACTTTCTGTAGTGGCTGCACCAATTTACATTCCTACCAACAGTTCACAAGGGATCCCTTTTCTCCACGTCCTTACCAACACTTGCTATTTTTTTTCTTTTTTCTTTTTTTGGCTGTGCCACACAGCTTGTGGGATCTTAAGTTCCCTGACCAGGGATCGAACCTGCGCCCTCGGCAGTGAAAATGTGGAGTCCTAACCACTGGACCACCAGGGAATTCCCAACACTTGCTATTTCTTATCTTTTTGATAACAGCCATTCTCACAGATGTGAGGTGATGCCTCATTGTTTTGATGTGCATTTCCCTGATGATTAGCGATGTTGAGCACATTTTCATGTACCTGTTGGCCATTTGGGTGTCTTTTTGGAAAAATGTCTATTCAGATCTTCTACCCATATTTAAATTGGATGATGATGATGATTTGCTATTGAATTGTATGAGTTCCTTAGACATTTTGGATATTAACCCCTTAACAGATATGTAGTTTGCAAGTATTTTCTCCCATTCAATACATTGCCTTTTCATTTTGTGAGTTATTTCTTTTGCTGTGAAGAAGCTTTTAGTTTGATGTAGTTTCACTTGTTTACTTTTGCTTTTGGTGTTTGTGCTTTTGGTGTCATATCCAAAAAATAATTGCCAAGACCAATTTCAAGGAGTTTTCCATTATGTTTTCTTCTAGGAGTTTTATGGTTTCACACAGTTAAGTCTTTAATCCATTTTGAGTTAATTTTTGTGAGTGGTGTAAGATAGGGGTCCAGTTTCATTCTTTTGCATGTGAATATCCTGTTTTCCTAACACCATTTACTGAAGAGACTATCTTTTCCCCACTGAGTATTCTTGGCTTCCCTGTCAAATATTAGTTGACTCTATATGCATGGGTTATTTCTGGGGTCTCAATTCTGGTCCACTTGTTTGTCTGTTTTTATGCCAGTACCATACTGTTTCAATTATTATAGCTTTGTAAATCAGGATGTGTGACACCTTCATCTTTGTTCTTTCTCAGAAGAGAAAACAAAGATGAAGGCTATTCTGGGCTTTTGTGGTTCCATACAAATTTTAGGATTGTATTTTTCTGTTTCTGTGAAAAACACTGGAATTTTAATAGGGATTGCATTGAATCTGAGGATTGCTCTGGGTAGTATAGACATTTTAACAACATTAATTCTTCCAATCCATGAACACAGGATATCTTTTCATTTATTTGTATCTTCTTCAATTTCTTTCATCAATGTGTTGTAGTTTTCAGTGTAGAGATTTTTCATCCCCTTGGTTAAATTTATTCCTACGTACTTTACTGTTTTTGATGCAATTGTAAATGGGATTATTTTATCTCTTTTTCGGATAGTTCATTGTTAGTGTATAAAAAACAACTCATATTTGTATGTTGACTTTGTATGCTATGACTTTACTGAATTTATTGATTAGTTCTAACTAATTATATACCACCATTACAATATTAGATAATCTGATTTTGATGATATATTTACTATTACCAGTAATTTTTACACATTTATACATTTTTACAATGTTAACTGGCATTCTTTTATTTTAGCTGGAAGAATGTCCTTTAGCATATCTTGTAAGGCAGGTCTATTGGTGATGAATTCTCTCAGCTTTTGTTTGCTTGGGAAAGTCTTTGTCTCTCCATATGTGAAGGACAGATTTGCCAGTATAGTATTCTTGGTTAACAGTTTTTTCTTTCAATATTCTGAATGTGTCATCCCACTCTCTCCTGGCCTGCAAAGTTTCTGTTGAGAAACCCATGATTGTCTTATGCGGGTTCCCTTGTATGTAACTTGTTTCTTCTCTCTTGCTGCTTTCAAAATTCTTTCTCTTTGACTTTTGGCAATTTAATTATAATGTGTTTTAGTGCAGCCCTTTTCATGTTCAACCTATTTGGGGTCATTGGGCCCTCATGAATCTGGATGCCCATTTATTTATGTTTCCAAGCTTGGGAAGTTTTCAGCCACTATTGCTTTAAATAGACTTTCTATCCCTTTCTCTTTCTCTTCTCCTCCTGGGAGTCCCATAATGTATATATTGTTTCTTTTGATGGATGTCCCCAGCTCCCATAGGCTTTCTTCACTCTTTTTTTCTTTTTGCTCCTCTGACTAGATAATTTCAAGTGAGTTATCTTCTAGTTCACCGATTTTTTTCCCTCTGCTTGGTCAAGTCTGCTGTTGAAGCTCTTTTTTTTTTTTTTAGAAGATGTTGGGGGTAGGAGTTTATTAATTTATTTTTGCTGTGTTGGGTCTTCGTTTCTGTGCTAGGGCTTTCTCTAGTTGTGGCAGGCAGGGGCCACTCTTCATCGTGGTGCACGGGCCTCTCACTATTGCGGCCTCTCGTTGCGGAGCACAGGCTCCAGACGTGCAGGCTCAGTAGTTGTGGCTCATGGGCCTAGTTGCTCCGCGGCATGTGGGATCCTCCCAGACCAGGGCTCGAACCCGTGTTCGAGTGCGCCATCAGGGAAGCTCTCTTAATCTTCAGTGCAGTCATTATATTCTTACGCTTTAGGATTTTTTTTTTTTTTTTTTTGATGGTTTCTATTTCTTTGTTGAACTTGTTACTTATTTGTACACTGTTTTCCTAATTTTGTTTGTCTGTGCATTCTTGTAGTTTACTGAACTTCTTTAAGAGGATTACTCAGAGTTCTTTGTTAGACAGTTAACAGATCTCCATTTTTTTAGGGTAGTTATTGGAGCTTTATTTGTTTCTTTTGGTGATATCATGTTTTTCTGATTCTTCATGATCCTTAATTCCTTGCATTAATATCTATGTATTTAAGTAAGGAGTCTCCTCTTCCAGGCTTCACAGGTTTGCTTTGGCAGGGAAAGACCTTCACCAGTCAGCTGGTAGCAGTCGTGGGCAAGTAAGGCTCTCTATCAGGGTCTCTGTTTGAGCAAGGCTACTGCATATGCTCTGAGGTTGCAGGGGTTACTGCTGGCTGGGTTACTTGGTTGGGTGGGTCTGCTGGCCGGACTATGCATTCAAGTGGGGCCACTGCAGGGGCTCCCTGTTCAGGTGGGGCTTCTGGCTATGTTTTATGGTTGCGTTGGGCCACTAGCTCTGTAATCCCCTCTGGTTGGGCGAGGTTGCAGGCTGTGTTCCCTGGGAGGATGGTGCACTGATTGGATACCATGATTGGGCAGTTATGGGCTGGGCTCTGCAATCATTCCTGGTCAGGTGGGGTCTCAGGCTGTATTTTCCAACTGGGTGGTGCTGTTGGCTGGGCTCTGTGCCAGGTGTGGTGACAGGCCAGGATGTGGCTTGGTGGTACCATGGGTTGGGCTCCAAGGCCGTCCAGAGTCACTGATCAGGCTCCCTGGTTGTATGGTGTCAGGGGCTATGCTCAACAGTTGGGCAGGCCATCTGGCTTGGCTCTTTGCCCAAGCAGGGCTGTAGGATAGGCTTCCTGGCTATCTAGGTTCTCCGGCCAGGCTTCCTGGATGAGCAGGACTTGAGGCTATGCTTGGCAGTTGGGTTGGGCTGTGAATTTGCTTTCCTGCCTGGGTGGGTTGGGAGTATGGCCCTTTGACTGGAGACCCAAATCACAGAACTGCCAACGGAGCCCTCTGGCGAGATGGGGCCGCTGGCTTGGCTCTGCAGATGGGCACCGCTGCGGGCTGGGGTCTTTGCTCAGGTGCCACTGCAATATGGTCTATTAAGGTTTGAGTGCTGATTGCTGTAAGCTTTGCCCCTCTTCTCCATCTCTTACCTGATTCCCTGAGATCAGAGACCTGAGAGGGCCTACCAGGATGTGTCCTGCAACATTGAATGTCTACCTTGGGCTCTCTTTTCCCACTGGAGAAACCATAGACCTAGTGCTATGTCAGCCTGCAGGAGGGGTGATGTGGTCAGAGTGTAGCCACTCCTCTTACCTTTCTAATGTGGTCCTTCTCAGTCTCTGTGTTTCAGAGATGTGCTTCAGCCTCACCCCCTGGTGGGGGTATTTCCACAATGGTGACTTGTCTATGGATAGTTGCTAGTTGGTCTTCTTGAGAAAGGGACTGAAGTCGGGAATGACCTATGTTGCCATCTTGATGACCTACTGCAGCTCTGCCCAGTCATCTGGTATGGCATAAGTTAACTTCAGTACACAACCAAACAACTGTGGGTGGTTTCCTCATTCACATCATAGTAACAGGGAACTTGTACTTCTTCATGAGCAGAGATTGAAAACTATTCACTTACAAAAGTCAAGAATAAGACAGTTTTCTTCAAAGTTTCAAGTTGGTGCACAAGGAGTATTTCTTGGATTAGGAAGCATGGGTTGGTATCAAAGCCTGCTGATCCTATAGGAAGTGGGATTGCTCAGAAAGGGTATCTCTAGCTGATGTCTTTAGTGTAAGTGAAACTGGAATTATTCTTAAAAGCTTCATAACATGTAGTGTCAAGGTTGTCTGGGGAGGAAAATTATACCCTGGTCTCAGTTGGGCCTTGAAATGATATCAAGCAAGTTTTTCATGCAGCCAAAAAAAGATCTGATGCCATGAAAGGAGAGATGAGTGACTTTTAAATGGAGAAGGGGAACTTGAGTAAAATGATTCTGGGCTTTGGAACCAAATGGAAAGAAAAAGCCAAATGTTCCCTGTGGTTGTTTAGTTTCCATCAATAGCACAAAACTGTTCGCAACCCTTTGTTAATTGTAAGATGGGAGGCCAGCATTTTCTGATCATTTACTCTCTGACAAGCTCTCTGCTGATGCTTTGCTATATGATAAAGAATTTCATTTCCGCAAGTAAGATGTGAGGTGGGTGGTGGATCCCCCATTCAGGCATGATACGACGATTTGTTAGAGAGATTCAGTGGTCATGTCTCCAGAATTAAGTAAACAGCTTACTCGGGCACAGAAGTGACTTGTCTTTTGATTATGTTTAGAGAACAGCGTTGGAAAGCAATATTTTAGTTGGCAAACTCTACTGTAAAAGGCCAGATATTAAATATTTTAGCCATTGCAGACCATGTGGCATCTGTTGCAACATCTCAGTTCTGCCATTATAGCAGGAAAGCAACCACGGGTGATTTGTAAATGAATGGGGGTTGCTGTGTTTCAATAAAACCTTATTTATAAAAAGAGGTGATGGGCCATCATTTGGTGACCCCTGCATTAGAGGAACAAAACTTTATGGGAGAAGATTGTAAGGTGGATGTGTTTTATCTGTAGGAAACATGCATGCAAGCTTCCCACTTGGTGCATGGTAACTGCTTGATAATTATTTAACAAGCCAGATCCATGAGCCTATATTTCTGCTGATTGGAGCATATATAAGTAGGCTTTAATTGCATTATAAAACAAGAGGTTAGGTATTTTAAAAGATTCTTTTTAAAGCTAAGCTGCTTGTTAGATCTTATTAAAGGAGCTATGGGCCTCAGAAATCTTTACCAATAGGGGCACTGCATGATGTGGGTTGCGCTCCGTCCTGTTTGAGGACACAGAACTGACTGCATTTTAGGATGCACTTCTAAGACGTAAAGGCAGAGAGGTTTGAGAACCAGGAAGGAGCAGTGAGTCACAGTGATTACTTGAATGTAGTGGTGTGGAAGAAAAGGTCAGAACAGCCCCAAAGTTTTGAACTAGGATGATCAAAACAGGAATGCCACAGCTGAGCTCCAGAGCCACAAAAAGGTACTGTGATTGGATTCTGCAGGTTATTAAAGACAGAGTGCACTCAAGTTCTTCATCCCTTGCTCCTTCCTTGCTTCTCATCCTTTTGCTCTAATCTTCCTCTTTTCCTGGCAGTGCTAGATTATGTCTGTGTCACCAGGCAAAATTTCTGGTAGAGTCATTCAACAGAGTCAACAGTATTTACTGGATAGCCACTGTGTGCCAAGCACTGTTGGGGCACTGTACCCAAACTGGACTATCACCTTGCTTATCTCTTTGCTTGTTTCGGCAATGAGTTCAGAGCTGGTGGATTCTAAACATTCTAGAATAGATCCTTCCTCCCATGTTTTATGTGATGTGCCATGTAGTCTAACTGGTCACATCTAATGCCCAAGCTGAGACTTCTCTTGTGGACCAAACTCCCATGTTTTTCTGTGATTGCATAAAGAAATCTGAGCAAGCCTTTAGAAAACTTATCTGTGCTATGAGGTTCTAGCATTCCAAACAGAGATTTCACAAGCTCATCAGGCAAGGAAAACATCAAGGCCAATGGCTATGCCTACCATCCAGAGCAGAAATGAACCTGAGCCTTTGGAGTTGGCAATATTTTAGCCAGTGGTCTCCTGAGAGGATTCTGGAAGATAAGGTTCTGGTATTCCACTCTTTTTTAACATTAGATGTAAGTCTGTCAGACCATACGTGAATACAGATCCTATTGATGAGGAGTAGCTTGTCTACTGCAAGCCAAGAAATTAAATATAGACTCTGGGAGGGAGGACATTTTAAGGCAAGGTTGTAGATGGATGAGTAATTTGAAGAAAGGAAGTTGGATGGATGAGGGTTAGTTCCGAGGTTAGCTCATTAGAAGAGGACAGAGAGGTACAGGAAGGGAAGGAGGGGAGGTAGAAACAGAGTGACCGCGAGGCCAGCAGGACAGCAGGAGGTCAGAACGAAGGGCTCTGTTGCACCAATGTCTCTGGCATCTCCTAGTCATGCCGGGCAGAGGAGGGGAGTTGTATTGTGTCCCGTGGTCACTGACTTTACTCTGAAGGTGGCATCCGAAAACGGTGCTTAGAGGTGGTCTCAAGAAACACCCCCTCCTCAACAAAGTCCAACCCAAATCTGTTATCTGAAGCAACAAATTCTTATATAAAGCAAAGGACTTTTAAAATTCTTTTAAATGATGTTAACTCTGGCTGTTTACCTCCGAAGGCTCTGTAGATGAGAATCCCTTAATCAGTGCATGATTACTGATTAAAAACTGCCCCAAACACAATGCTAATAAGCTTGGAATTACCTGAAATTCCTTTCAAGTTCGCTTTGAGTGGGTCGAAGAGATCGGTAACTCCCCAGGAATATAAAATGTTTTTCAAGTTGAAATGATTTTGGATCCTAAACCTAAAAAACAAAAACAAACCATCAACGTTCACTTAAAATTCTCACTCAGTGGACTTTCATACACATCACATGACAACCAACCCCCATCACCTGAAAGTCAGGGATCTCCAGGCTCATTTCCAGCTTCATCCCAGACCCCCGACCCCCTGACTAATCTGACCACACAGCACTCTCTCCCAACTCTGCACCTTAGCTTCTGCTGTTTTTTCCAGGTCTCCCTTGAGACCTTTCCTCTAAGCTCAGTTCAATTGTTACCCCTCCTCTTCCCCAGCTGTTTTGTAAGGGTCAGTTCTTGAGGCCCCTTTCAACACTTTGTTTTGTTCTACTCTTCTGATGTATAGAACATTCTGCTTCCTGTTCCTGTTATTTATGATACTGTAAACTATTTGAGAAGAGAGGCTGGTCAGTTTTGAGTTCCTCGTAATAATTAATATTTCATGAGTGCTTATTACCATGTGGTAGGCACTACAACAAGTACTTTATGTGCGTTCTCTCATTTCGTCTTCACGTAACTATGTTATTATTACCCTCATTTTACAGATGAGAAAACTGAGGCTTAAAGAGTTTAAGAAGCTTGCCCAAGAGCATGTCCTGAGTACGTGGTGGAGCTCAACTCAGAGGAGGCTGAGCACAAAGCCTGTGCTCTTGGCGTCTACCCTTCACTTCCTCGCATCCCGGGTGGCTTCTCACACACAGTAGGTGCAGAAAAGAAGTTGTTGACTAACTGCCAATTGATAGAGTGTCTCATTTAATGCGTTTATCTTTGATACAACATATTTTCATGTTTGCTGTGTGCAGCGTGGGTCTTTGGTTTTCCTAGCAAGTCCCGAGAACGGGAAGAATCAGCATGCCAACTTCCTCATGTTTCTTCAAGGGCGAGGCATTTAAAACTTTAACGCTGAAGGAGCCTTTAAAACTACGGCTGACATTATTTTTCTTTGAGAATAAAAAAGTTCAAAATGGACTTTAGATGGTCGTTTCTATAAACCATGCGGAACTTGTAGGAGAATAAAAATACTGCACAATATCAAAGTTCTTCACTGCCATACAAGACAATGTAACCAATATTTTAAACAAAGGAATCAGATTTTCTCATATATGTGTGTTTTGAATCTGCTCAATAGTTTCAAAAGAAAGGCACAAGCTTTCTCTAAGTATGCTGATATTTCTCAAAAAAATTTTGGATCACCTTTTCTGAAATTTTCTTCCTTAAACTGCATTCTTTTGAGAAATCTCAATGCTGAAACACAGTGGTTAAGAACATGAACTTGGGAATCCAGTGCCGGGGTCGGAAAGCTGGCTCAGCCTCTTACTACCTGAGGGACCCAGGGCAAGTTACTTTGCCTCTCTTTGCCTCAGTTTCCTTGCTTGTGAAATGAGCCTAATACTAGTGCTTAGTTCTTAGCTTTGTGAAGATTAAATGAAACAGTCCTTGTAAAGTCTTCAGAACAATGCCCAGTGCAGCTCATGCACTTTTATTGTTACCACTGTGGTTTTATTGTTTTGCAGCGATATTGAGAAAGAGCTAAGACACATTTGAAGCCAAGTATGGTGGTTATGGTAGGTGATAAAACTGGGTAACATCACTTTTAGTAACTAAAGACAGTAGTAAAAGCGAGGTATGACTATGAAAGACGACAGTGATTTGTTTTTGGTATGGCTACGAAGGCCAGTCCAGAAGAAATGCTACAAAAATATCTTGAGTTAAAACAATACCCTTTACCGAAACAAGACAAGGATATCGACAAGAAAACCGACAAGAAAATGACAGACCAGTGTCCTTTATGAATATAGATGTAAAAATCCTCAACAAAGTACTAGCAAATTGAATCCAGCAACATATAAATCCCCCATGAGCAAGTGGGATTTATCCCAGAAATGCAAGGTGGGTTCAACATATGAAAATCAATCAAGGTAAAAACACCATATTAATGAAATAATGGACAAGGGCCACGTGATCATTTCAAGAGATGCAGAAAAAGCATTTGACAAAATCTAGAATTCTTTCATAAAATCTAAAACCACTCAACAAACTTGGGACAATAGGGAACTTCTTCAACCTCAAAATGGGCATTTATAAAACTCCCACAGCTAGCATCATCCTTAACGGTGAAAGACTGAATGCTTTCCCCCTAGATCAGGAACAAGATAAGGATGTTCACCACTTCTATTTAACATTGTACTGAAGGGTATGCAGGGTGATTATGCAAGAAAAAGAAAGCAAAATCCAGAATCAGAAGAAAGAAGTAAATGTATATCTATTCACAGATGACTTGGTCTTGTATATAGAAAATCCTAAGGAATACACACACACACACACACACACACACATACACACACACAGAGAGAGAGAGAGAGAGAGAGAGAGAAAAAATTATTAGAACTAATAGGTGAGTTCATCAAAGTGGCAGGATACAAGATCAAGATACAAAAATCAACTGTGTTTCTTTATACTAGCAATGAGCAATCTGCAAATGAAATCCCATTTACAATAGCATCAAAAAGGAATAAAATACTTAGAAATAAATTTAATGAAAGAAGTGCAAGACTTGTACACTGAAAACTACAAAACATTGTTGGAAAAAACTAAAGAAAATCTAAATAAAATGAAACACATCTTGTGTTCATGGGTTGAAACTCCTAATGTTGTTATAAAGAAATTATTCCCCAAATTAATCTATAGATTCAACAAAATCCTTACCAAATTCTAGCTGTTTATTGGCAGAAACTGATAAGCTGATCCTAAAATTCATATGGAAATGCATGGGACCCAGAATAGCCAAAACAATCTTAAAAAAGAAAAACAAAGTTGAAGGACTCACACTTGCTGATTTCTAAACATATTAAAAAGCTATAGTAATCAGTCAAGAGTGTGTGTGGTACTGGCAAAAGTATAGATATTTGTGCCTATGGAATAAAATTGAAAGTCTAGAAATAAACCTATACACTTATGGCCAATTGATTTTGACAAGGGCGCCAAGAAAATTCAATGGGAAGAAAGAATAGGCTTTTCGATAAATGGCTCTGAAACAACTGGAGAGCCACATGCAAAGGATGATGCTGGACCTCTATTTCATCCCATACCCCAAATTAATTCAAAATGGATCAAAGACATAAATATAAGAGTGAAAACTAGAAAACTCTTAGAGAAAACATAGACATAGATCTATGTGACCTTGGTTAAGCAATGGTTTCTTAGGTATGACACCAAAAAACCCCACAAGAAACAAAAATAGATTAAACTTCATCAGAATAAAAACATTGTGCTTCAAAGGACACCATTATGAAAGTGAAAAGACAACAACCCACAAAATGGGAGAAAATATTTACAAATCATGTATCCGATAAGGAGCTAATATCTAGAATATAGAAAGAACTATTGTAACTCAACAATAAAGACACATGACCAATTTAAAAATGAACAAAGAATTCAAACAGATATTTCTCCAAAAAAGATATATAAATGGCCAACAAGCACATGAAAAGGCTGTTGACATTAGTAGTCTTTAGGGAAATATAAATGAAAGTCAGACTGAGAGACCGCTTCACGTGCCATAATGGCTCTCATCAAACATACAGGGGCTTCCCCCTACAGCTGTTGTCACACACAGTTGTGAGGTCACCCAGACTGCAGTGACTTGCCCCCAGCCTGAGGAGGAGGCCAAAGCACAGAGGAGGGCATTGCTGAAGGGCAGAGGAGGTGAACGCATCCTGACTAATATAACTAAGAATAACAACACAGTTCCAGAGTGCAAGCTTTATAACATCCCTATTCTTTAATCCACAATTTGGGAAGGCAGTCTTTTCCCTTTCTCTATCTCCCTTGCCTCCATAAAGAGGGGCCTTTAAAAAAATTATGGTAAAATATACATTATATAAAATTTACCATTTTAACAATGTTAAGTGTATAATTCAGTGGTGTTAAGTACATTCTCATTGTCGTCTAATCATCACCAGTATCCACTCCAGAACTTTCTCATCATTGCAAACTGCAACTCTGTACCCATTAAACATGAAGAGGGTCTTAGGGGAAAAAAAGGACAATAGCAAGTGTTGACAAGAATATGGAGAAACTGGAACCCTCCATACATTGCTAGTGGGAGTATAAAATGGTGCAGCCACTTAGAAAACTGTCTAGTAGTTCCTCAAAATGTAAAGTGTAGAGTTAACGCATGACCCAGTAATTCCACTCCTAGGGTATATACCCCAAATAATTCAAAATATATAGCCACAAAAATTTGCACCAATGTTTGTAGCAGCCAAAAAACAGAAACAAGCCAAAAGGTGTCTTGGCACCTAAATGTCTATACATGGGTGAATGAATAAATAAAATGTAGTATATCCACACAATGAAATATTACTTGGCCATAAAACAGAATGAAGTACTGACACAGGCTACAAGAATGAACCTTGAAGACATTATGCAAGTGAAAGAAGCCAGACACAAAAGGCCATGTATTGCAACATTTCATTTATGTGAGATGTCCAGAAAAGACAAATCCACAGAGAGAGAAAGTAGATTGCCTAGGGCTGGGGCCAGGGGGATGCGAGTGACTGCTAGAGGGCGTGGAGTCTCTTTCCGAGGTGATGACTATGTTCTGGAATTAGATAGTGGTGATGGTTGTGCAACTTTGCAAATACACTAAAAACCTCTGCGTTGTACACTTTAATTGTAAATCCGTTTAAAAGAATGGGTTTTATGGTATGTGAATTATCTCTCAATTTAAAAAGAAAGAAAGGAAACACCCTCAGAAAAGCACAGACTACACATGATGATGATCAGCAGCTCCTTGAAGGAAAGGCAAACTCATTTGGGATATGTGAGATCTGGTGGATTTAAGAAAATGCACATATCATGCCTAACATAAGAAAAAAATGCTCATTGTTTGGCTTCCCACTTTGTTGACCTAAAAACTCAGTGTTTTACTCATCAAACAAATATATATTTGACATAATTAGTCTTTCTTGTGGGTTTTCTTGATCATTCTTTTCGTATGATAATGTTCCTAATGAAGACTGACAGTCCTTATATATTCTATTTTATTTCTTTATAAGTAAAAGTTTACTTTGGAAGGTAGAGATCATAAGTCATCCAGAATCTACTGATGCACTGCTTGGTGATGTTGAACCAGGAGGCACACGTCATTGCCATACAATTTTTGCCTGGCTACGCACAGAGTGCCCAAGTTTTTGCTCTTGCTAAGTCAAATATGCAGGCTGACTTTAGAGCACATCATACGAAGTGATGAATCAATGATTTGTGGAACTAGAGGAAATTCTTGCCCAAAAGCTGACTTGCGTCTACCATGGTCCAAAGTTTTGTACCCAAATCTAGACCTAAAATAGTTTTTACCTCTTTCTTTATTCCCTAAAGGGCTTAAAGCTAGTGTTTTTAAAACTTGGTTAGTTTTGCTTGTGAAATATCCCTAAAAGGGAAGGGGAGTTTTATTTCCCTAAAATCTTCTATCCTTCTCAGACAGCAGGCAGTCTTAGGGAGATTAATTTATTTTTTTTTTTAATCTGGATGAGGTCAAGTGTGAAGCAATACTTGTGTTACTATGACCTCTGCCTTCCTGTCCCTTCTCTGTCTTCCAAAGTTTTTTAGGATCATTCCTCAAGGGTTTGCAAGTTCTAAAGCAGATATTCAGCACCAGTGAAGAGTTCGCAATGGAGCTAGGCACCTCCCTGGGGCCTCTTCCTTACATCAGCTGCTCCAGGACAAGGCCTGCCATGGCCTCATATGCTCAAAAAGACTGTAGCAAATTCCTGCACCTGGCTGCATTTTCTCTCCACTTTTAGCCTTGAACGCTCTTCTTCCTTTGCTGAGCTTCTCTCAAACATAACAGAAAGATCAGGGCTGCTTCTGCTCCATGCCAGAGAGATCTGTTGAAATAGCCAGTCTTTGGACTTTGATTTGGGGCCTAAATATTTCGCTTGGGAGATAGGCTTTGTCTTAGAGTTTAGTTCACCTTCTGCCCTCGCTATGCCGGATCCCACTTTAGACCTTGGCCCTTCACTCACTGGGTCTCTGTGTGTTTTTGTTCCAGTGCCTGGACTTATTTTTAACTCCTCGAGGGACCACTGCCAAGGCCTCTGGCTCAGCGCTGCTGACAGCCTGGTCAGTGGAGGAGCCCAAGGCGGCCAGTGGGAAGGCACACGAAGAATCCACACGCTGCAAATGAGCCCTCGGATAATTTTCTTGCTTAATACTGGTCTACAAATTAATTATGCATTTCTCTGATTTCAAATGTACCGGAGAAACTTATCATTTTAAGATGTTCATCGAGGAATCCTTTGTAAAGTAATGAGGTTTGCAAATAGGTTTTGTTCTGCAGAAGCAAAATCCAGCACCATCATTTAACTTTTTGACCTATTGGGGTTTTGTATTGGTACCCATTGGGTTTTCTTAAAGAAAGGCTCACCTTTATTTAGAAAGAATAAAACTTTCAGCACAAGGACTTAAAGTCTTGAATTTGTATGCTTTAATTTGCCTTCAGATCAGAATTATATCTGTATTTGCTCAACTGCATAAGCGATCTTGCCTCTTTGGTTTTGAAAATGATGGTTGTATACTCTTAGGATGTGATACGATTTAGGGCACATTCCTCCAAGGTAACTGTACAGACCCTCGAGTCAGGCCGCCTGGGTTCCAGGTCTGGCGGACTGGAGCAGGCTGCAGAGCCCCCTGTCGGGACAACGCAGCTGCTCACCTGGGAAGGAACACGTCCATCCTGGCTCTCTTCAGGCTGGAGGTCCAGATGTGGAGGATGCTGGCTGTGAGGTGAGGCTCAATGTGGCTCAGTGGGGTGTCTCTGTCTCTCGGCAGCACGAGGAGGAGGCTGGCTGCATTTCCCAGGTACGGCAGCTCGAGCACCTCTACCTGATGGCCCGCGGGGTCCTGGAACTGGCCTGGGGATCCAGAGGATGGGGGTCAGTTCTGTCCCAGGAGCCCAGGGAACCTAACAGTGCCAGACCCTGAAAAGGGCCAGCTCACAGAACTGGAAACAATGCATTTTATTAACAAACACGGTGTGCACCTCTCCCTCAGGGAACGGTTTGAGGCCGAAGGCTGGGGAGCTGTGGCCACCTTTCCTACTCCTAAGACCTAGAACATCTCTAAGATATTCTCGTGGGGCTTGAGCCCCAGGGCCGGCAGTGGCTGGGCAGGGTGGGGACGATGGCACACGGGAGAGCCTGTCTTAAAGGGGCAGCCGGTCTAATCCTGGCTTGTTGTTGCCATGTCAGGACCCAGGCTCTTTGTGCCAGATTTTCCTATCTTTCGACAAAAGCTCTAAACCCAGATGTCATGGGAAATTTCTCCATTTTGAAAGCACTGCACAGGACTAACGAAACAGGAGTCCGGGCTGGATTTGACCTGATGTAATTTGTACCCTGTAGGTCTCAGGATGGACAGCTGGGAGCTTGTGGGCAATGGCAGTGGCTGGCTGAGGACAAGTTCAGGCCATTGGGCGGAGCCTGATTTCAGAAGCGTGTGATGGCACGGTGGCAGGTGGCAGCAGACCCAGGGGGCCAGAGATCAGAAGACCTGGCGAGGGTTGCTGGTGAATGCAGAGGCAGTGACAGAGCAAGATGGGCAAGTAACATGCAGCATCCAGCTGGGCTGGGGAGACCTGGTGGTCTGTGGCAGCTCCGGTGCTGGGTGGAGCTCCAGGCCTGATCCCTTCCCTGGGAGGATCGCGAGGCCTGGGCCTTAGTGTCGAGGGACAGCTAAGTTGGCGGGTCACTAAGGCAAAATCTTAGGATCAGTGGGGAAAGACAGGGGCATGGTTCATATTCCTTATTGTAGCTGCTCAATAAATATCTGCTCAGCCTCCGTTATGTGCCAGCCACTGTGCCCTGTACGCTGCGGAGAGCGAGAGCCTCTCAGAGCCTGCCTGCCACCGCCCAGCGGACAGATGAAGCAGCCCGGGTCACAGCAGCGACGGGAAAATGTTAGGAGCAAGAACTCCAATCCGCTGTAAAGGTATCTTTTACTTATTCAATAGTCGTTCTTTCATTCCCATCTTACTTGACCTCAGTTAATAAGTATTGGTTGAATAAATTCACTGAGAACTCACAAGGGTCCTGTATGGAATCAGACCAGGATGATAGCAAGTTTTCTAAACACCAAAGTTCCTAAAGCACTGATTCAAGTCTCACTGGCTTAATTAGTGAATAACAACATAATCAGTCCCACAAGCCGGAGGGAGCTGAGCCTGCAAACCAGGGTTTGGCGGGGGTGCCGGGGAGAGGAGGTGTGTAGGGGGCAGGGCAGCGGGGTCCCTCCCTCCCTGGCCTCGTTGGGGCCCCACCGGAGCATCCACAGCACTCACTAGTCTGCTGGGGTGGGAGGCAGTCTGGCGCACCTCCACCGCGAGGGGCAGGAGTGACAGTAGAGGCAGGGTGGACAGAACCCTGGTATTTCAGGCCAGTGGCACTTTCGGGTGGACATGCTCTCGAGAACCTTCTAGACTGGACGCGCAACCTTCCATCCTTTCTCAGCACCGAACACTGAGGCCGGTGTTCATTTCACGGGGGTGAGCGCCGGGGGCAGGGATCTGCCCGAACATTCTTGGCTTCACACTAACTGCCCCCTGTACTCAGCGCGGAAGGAAAGGCCAGGCAGGAAATCTGGTTTTTTCTTGCCCATCTGCTCCCTCGCTATCCTGACCGTCTCCGGCTCCCTGGCCTGTCCTTCCTCCGCGGGCCCCGCACAGCCGAGGCCATGGCAGTGATGCGCAGCCCCGTCCTTCGCAGCGAAGCCCTGGCCCCCACCCCCCTCCTGCCCTCACGGCTCCCTCCCGGGCCCTCGCGGCTCACCGTAGTTGACCTCGGCCGTTTGGTACATCACGGGGACCTGGAGGACGGCGTCCCGGGCACAGGCGAAAGGCAGCAGGTGAGTGTCTGAGAAGGAGAATCGGTGCCGCCAGGCACTCTGGAAGGACACGGTGCTCACCAGCACCAGCTGCGCGGACTCCACGCCGCCGCCGCCTTGCTCCCACGCGGAGCCCCCGGGACGCTCGCCTGCAAGCAGAGAGCGGGGCGCCGCTGGGACGCTGACGTGCACACCCTCCCGGGGGCTGAGGCACCCCCGGAACTGGGTTTGTAGCTTGCTTGTTAGTACTTAGTTGTGGAACTGTAGTGTTTGTAACGAGCTGTGGTTGGAGACCATGCTTTAATGTTTTTCCGAACAGCTTGGGATGCTCTGGCTTGTTCCAGCTGTGTTCCGGCTGGGACGGTTTCCCGGGAAGCGCGAGGCCTGCGCAGCTCAGACAGACCCCTGGAAGGGGTCTGTGGGCGCTGTGATGGGAGACGCTGCACAGGGTCACCTCTACCCCGCACCCCCATGGCCCCCAATGCTGCTGGGCCTCATGCCTGGCAGAGCCTTTGTTTACACACCGACGTCCAGGGCACGGGCTTGAAGCTCCGAGCCTCACCTGAGAGAGGAGCGGGCTGGCCACCCGTCAGGCCACCACGTTGCTCCAGCTCGTTATTCATTCACTAAACACACACTTTGCGCTCGGCTCTGTTTTCAACGCTTTAGCAAAGCCTCCCCAGCTCTTCCTGCCAGTTCTATTGTTATTGACAGTTTCAAAGATGGGGCACCACGACTCAGATAGGCTGTCCGAGGTCTCATACTTGTGAGCTACAAAGTCACCATCCGCCCAGTTACCCAAGACAGAGACCTTGGATTTGAACCCAAGCAGCCTGGCCCCCGTCTTGGGGGCACAAACTACCCCTCTTACTTGGAGGGCCATCCATCCCCCGGCGCCGCGCCGACCCCTACCCGCGGGGTTGATGGCAGCCAACCGTGGCCTTGCGTCTCCTGGCAGCACAGCAGCTGCAACAGGGAGTTCAACGCTTTGGGGTCAATTGAAAGACATTGTGAAACGTTGGAGAAAACTGAAAGAGAGGAAACCTCCTCATCAATAAAGATCTTAACGTCTGCATTTTAACTCTGCACTCCTGCCCGCATACGTATTGTTCTCAATTCGTAAAGTACGCATTCCCTGTTCTGTCTTTTAAACACTGCGTCTTCAACGTTCTCCCCATTTCTGTGTAACCTTTGTAATCATCAAGGATGCTGGAGCCAGACTGCCTGCGTTAGAATCCTGGCTCTGCGGGTGCAGGGCAGGAGGCACAATTCTCCGTGCCTCAGTTTCTCCGTTTGTGAAATGGGGACAATAATAGCACTTAGCTCTTAGGATTACTGTGAGGGGAGCCGCGCTAACAGGCACAGGGCACTTAGACGGGTGCTAGATAAATAAACTGAGCGCTCAGTAGATGTTAATGATGTTCACCATCTTTGATGGTAATGACAGCTGCATGATATGTAGGCTCTGTAATTCATTGAATCATCCCTAATTGCTGGACAGGTAGGTTAGTTATCAGTCTTTTTCTTTCATAATACTGGGCTAAACATCTTATTACATACAAGTATTTCCTTAAGCTAAATTCCCAAGATACCACTTTTGGGGCTCCTACTGCATCTTGCTATGAAGGGAGTTAGCTGTCAATGAGAACAGAGCTCAGTGGAAACACGCCTGGGAGGCATTGTGTGGGACAAAGCCTGCAGGGCTCGGCCGGGGGTGCGAGGCTCTGAAGAGCGCCCTTCTGGGTGCGCCTGCGTTTGTGCCTGTGTCTCTGGGGGTGGGGGACCCAAAGTGAGCCCTGCTTCACTCAAGGGTCTTCCAACAGGAGAAGCTTCTGCTGCAACTGAGGGCGGCCTGAGTACGCGTCGCCTGGCTTCTGATGGGTAACGGGCCTCCTCAGCCCTCTGCCTTTAGCCTCATCGAGGCGGACGGTTTTCCTTTACCTGTGGTCTGCCTGGGGGCCCATCCGTTGGCCAGGACGGTGGTGCCATTGGGGTCCCTGAGGTTGGCTGCCTCCAGGCTGCTGTTGGGCCACCGGGAGACCTGCTCCACGAAGCAGGGGGCGAGTGGCATCCCCGTTTGCACGTAGAGGGTGCAGGTCAGCTCCAGCTTGGTGCCAGGGCTGGCGCTGGGTAGCGCGGCGTAAACAGCTTGAAGCCACTCTCTGACCCTTGGGTCTGTGAAAAAGATGTTGGGCTCAATCAAAATGGCGAGTGTAAGAGAGGAGGTAGCCCCAGCTCTGCGTGCACGTTGCATGGGAATGGGACCCCAGAGGCTCCACTCTTATTTCCCACGGTTCATCCACCATAGACAGTCACATTGGTAAAGTCATAGCTAAGCTGCTCAGGAATTAGCCTGGATCCACAGATTAAAAGTTGAGGGGGAAGAAACCATGCTAGATTTGAAAGAAATCAGGCTGGGATTAAGTCAAATAGAAAAACACTACCAACCTCCCAGAGACTATGCTTCCTAAACAGCCTTGAGTCAGAAATGTAGCCCAGTGCTACATTTCCCTCATCCCCCTGAGCCCCAGCAGACAGACACCCCGTTATTCATGTCAGCGAGAACCTGCGAGAATGTTGAGGAAATAATAGGCATTTGACAGAGTCGATGGTTTCCACCTTCCCGATGGCAGCTGGACTTCTGGTTATTCACTACTTACACAGGAGGTTGCTTCCTTCTCTCCATAATCAATAGTAGATTTCTTTTTCATGCTGTTGTTCACAACTGCGGGTCTCTTTCCCCCAGCCCTGGGCCTCTGGAGCTGGAGCTAGACCTCTCGCCCGCTGCTGAGTCACGACACAGTTGAGGATCCTCCCGAGACGTGCAGGCTGGGTTTTTCCAGCAGTCAGGACCCCTTCCCAGGCAGGCTGCCTCTGGAACACGGCCCTTCCCTTGTCCTCCTGGCCTCCCCCTCGTCTTAGGCGTGGCCCAGTGGCTGCCCACAAATCTCCCCCGTGACACCCAGGCTTTGCTTCCTATTCCTGCCCCACCCTGCCCCTGCTGGCTCTCCCAGGGCACCAGGTAGAGTGACTCTCTGTCTTGGCTTGGGGGGGTCCGTCCACACCATGTCCCATCTTTTATGTCACAGAGGCTAGACCAAGAGGCAGCAGCAGACCCCCTGCCCCTGACGCGCCGGCCAGAGTCCTTCTGGGGACGCAGGCATCCAGAATACACGCCGGCCAGGGTCCCCAGCCACCAGGCTGCAGAACGGGGCTGTGGGCAGATTCTACTCCACAGAACTTTCACTACCAAAGCTGCTTCTTAGAGTCGACAACTGTGCTGCTACTCAAGTGCTTGCTTTTTATTTTAATGAGAAAAGCCATGAATGAAAAAAAAATACCCATCAGATTTTCCTCTACTGAGGAAGGTCATAAGTACTTATGGAATCATGTCCCTGTAGAATGTAGACTGTCTGCAGGGGAGAACGGAGACATGTCTGTGGTCCTCAGTGTCACGTGACCTTAGGGGATGGTCACAGAGCTCTCTGTCCTCTCACCCTCTCTGGCCCAGAGGACCAGCTGTCCTTCTAGCCAGGCACGTCCAATTAGCAGAGTCGAGAGGCTTGAGAAATCTTGTCTCCACCTGAGCCTGCTTTGTCCCTACCGTTAGCACATTGGAAGTGCTTTTCTAGATGCTGCCGGAATGAACAGACATCGTCAGAATAAAAGATACTGAAGGTTGACGGCGTTCACACTCTGTTAAACGCTCTCCTTGCATGATCTCGGTTAAGCCTTTCTACAACCCTGTGAATTAAGTGCAATTATGGTCCCATGTATAAATGAGGGGGCCAGGAGGGCTCAGGCAAATTAGTAAACTTGCTCAGTGTTAACCCGGCGTCACCCCCCACTCCCACCCTCTGGTGAAGCACAGGTGGGCTGGGAACGGTCTGCTCCTCTGCTTGGGAGAGCCTCACGGAGCCTCCTGTTTGGCTGCGTTTCCTAGGTCTTGTCTGGGGCAAAAGGGACTGAGGTGAGTGGTGACAAACGGCTCCCCCCTCCGCCCCAGCCCTCGAAACTGCTGCCTCAGTTCCTCTCTCCTCCTGCTCCCCTGTACAGAGCTGTCCTTCCTGCTGGAGGGGCTGGGTGGCTCTAACAGAATGGTGAGCGAGAAGGAGGGAGACCAGGGGCCTGCAGTAGATCAGGAATGTAGAGGGGAGGGTGGAGGGTCTAAAGGGAGGGTCCCCGGGATGGCGCAGCGTGGCGGGAAAGTGCTAGAAGAAGTGGTATTTTCCTGAGTCCCGCTGCAGACCAGCGTTTTAACTCATTTGAGAGACCAGCTTGGAAAGAGCCTTCCTTCTCAATACATTAGCTGAACTGAACGTCTTGAAAGTGACACTGACTCCGGGGGCGGGGGGAGGGGTTCTGGACTGTAAGATTAATGTCTATGAAATTCTCAGTTGGCGATTTGTGGTGCTGAGTAAAGAGGGTGAAGTTTCGGGTGAGGTGCAAAGGGTTTGGTTGAGCTGAGAGAGTGATGAGGAGGAGTCTGGTGAAAAGTCAAGAAGGTAAAAGGTGCTTAGATATGTTTCTGCAACTGCTCAGCGGTTGACCGTGGGTATAAAGAGTTGAGGAAAGAACATAGGACTGGAGCCAGAAAATCTGGAACTGGAATCCGCTTGCCTGTTGGGTGAGCTGAGTCTTACCGGATCATTAACCTCTTGTCTCATTTGTAAAATGGGGACTTTAGGAGGCCTGGCGATTGCACATGGTTTCTATAAGGACCAAATGACATAATGACTATAAAAGTGAGTCCATATGCATCATCAAACGAGATTCTTTCCCAGGGGCCAGGCTACCTCCATCTCTGAGGCCTCTGTTTCCAGCATCATTCTTGTGATGAATAGAAAGCTGTGAAGCGTTCTTTATTAATTTACCTGGAAAAGCAATGGAAATTCCTCAAACTTGGACCATTGGGAAATCGTGTGTTTCATGCGGTGAAAACAAAGGTATTTTGGGGGGATATCACTGGTGCCTGTTCTGAAACTCATGCTGTGCTTTAGCACCAGCAGATGGGGATTCTGCCCCAAGCCCCTGGACCGTGGGTTCATGTTCCTGGTCTGCACCCACTTGTAAAAGAAAGGCTGGGCCAGGGCGTGGGGGGGGGTGTTGGCAGTGGCAGCTTGTTTTCAATCAGCACGCACGTGATTCTCTGAGCAATTTTGTGGCAAACAAAAATCCAGGGGTATTCTATTAACTAGAACTCTGTAAGCAGCACATTCCTGTTTGTAATAATTAACCATGGCTCCATAAGATAATGAAGCCATTTATGAATAAGAAAAAAAAAAGGTGGGATTATGTTCCACAGAGTCTGACCATTAAGCAATTCTAGAAGTTGGGTAATTCTTGAGTGGGCTCTATGGAAACACTGTTAATCATCATATTTGGTTAACCAGGTACCAAGATTGTCCCTGTAAACAAAGAATTGACTGTCATCGGTTCTCTTTCTCTGCAGGGTAGGTAACTGCACTTGCATTTCTCACTTTCCCCATAACCCTGACTTCTGTGAGAATCTGTTTCAAGACTGAAATGCCTGCCCCTCTTTCATATTCCTATTCATTCTTCATAACCTAGCTCAGGTGTCATGTGTTCTGGGGAGCCTTCCTGATCTGCCGGTGGAATAAATCCTTCCCTCCCCTGTACTAACTTATTTCAAACGAGTGCACTCACTGCCTCGCGTTAGAATGTGCTTCTATTCGCATCGCTCCTATGAGTCTGAGCTTTTGTGTTCAGCGGTTTCCTTGCATACCTGGCTGCTAGATTCCTGGCGTAATACCAGCCCACGCGGCAGGAGCTCAAAAGTACTTCCTGGATTGCGTTGCACTGAATCTAACGTGGCTATCCAAGAGTGACTCCGTGGATACGAGCATTTCCGTGATATACTTGCTGAGGAAAATTCAGCTTGATAACTTATGTTTGTCTTCCCTTATCCCCAGGGAGAAAACACATTTGTCTGGTGGCCCGCAGGCCCACAGGAATTGTTTTGGCAAAGGACAGGGTATGGATGGAGGGGGGACAGGACGCACAGCTGGTGCCTTGTGGCCTGATGTTTGGAGCGTTCGCCTTTACTTTCCCACTCAAGATTCCAACTCAAAGGAAGCTCTTGCCACGGCGTCTTGGTATTAGTTCCTGCGCTTTCTAAAAAGTATTAATTTTTCCAATCTGTAGCTCCCATCCTTTTTTACTGGCATCTTAGTCTAAGAGAAGAAAAAGCTGCGTGCACGAGTGTCTGTGTTTGTTTGGAGTTGGGAGGTTGGGACCAAGGCCAGGCTTTGCCAGGCCCTGAGTGTGGGCCGGGCATGGCTGACCTAGCATTCGTGAGACCCTTGCTGCCACTGACAGAGCTGTTCTGAAGCCCATAATCATAGAATTATGTTGGTCGGTATGGCCCTGCCTTGAAGTCACAGATTTATGAAAGCAGGTAGGTCAAGAACGCGAGCTCTGAAGCCAGACAGCGTGGGCTTGAGTCCCAACTCTGCTGCTTCCTAGCTGTGTGACCTTGGGCAAGTTGCTTGTACTCTCTGTGCCTAACTAGGCTCATCTCTAAAGTAGGTTTGATGAGATAATTACCTACCTCAACAGGGTTGTTGGGACAATGGATTAAATTATATTTGTAAAGTGCTTCAAGCACATCCTGACACCCAGTAAGCACTATGAAAGGGCTTGTGAAATGCAGCTGAGAAATTGCCACCGAACCTAGAGTAGAGGGAACCTTAAAAATCATCTGGAGTAACGATGCAGAGTTTGAATGCCTTCTGCTATGCACTTGCCCGTGGGCAGCCTTCTCTGCCTGGCCCCCCGGGGGCAGCCTGAGCGAGAGGAGGGGGAGGGGGGCAGTGCGCGTGGGCAGCAGAGTAGGGGGAACAGCGGCCCGCTTACCGTGGACGGTGTACCCCAGGGCCCGGACCAGCTGCCTCCGGGTGTTCCCCTGGGCTCCGAACTGCAGCAGCTCCAGAGGGATGAACGCGCCGACGGGCGAGAGCACCAGGTTGGTTCGGTTGCCGTCCGTGGCCACGATCCGGTAGAGGCGAAGCGCGAGCTCCGTCCTCAGCAACGTCAGGTCCTCGGCGAGGTCGCTGGCTCCTCCAGGGGGGCAGGCATGAAGGAGGAAGAGGGCGAGCAGGAGCGATCTCATGGTTTCTGCAGTGGAGGGAAGAGATGCAAGTGAGGCGAGAGCCGGTCCATCCTGCAGAGAAGCAGGCGTCGGGCGCTGGGCTAGGCTGAGGGTGATGATCCCTTAGCTGGCTTGGTACCCGCCCCTGTCCACCCGCACCGGATGCTTCACTGTATCCTGTTGTGTCTGCCTTAGAAATACTGAGAAACCAAACTGTGAGTTGGAAGGCCTGGATTTTAGGCCTGCTCTGTCACTTACTACATGTGTGACCTTGGGTAAAACTCTGGTCAGACCAGAAGGAAACCATTATGTTGGAAAATAAATGTAAGAAGTACATCCTACTCATTTTTCTTGGTACTTAGTTAGCTTATAGCTGGGCCGTGTCTATCATTAATAATAATAGTAACAACAAAGAATATACTATGTTAGCAAGGACTTTATATTTTCTCAGTATATTTTCTCAATTAATCATTACAACAATCTTACAAGGGAGCTGTTATTATATTGTAAATATAGAGGTGATGAGGTTTAGAGAGCTCAGCGGCTCATTTAAGAAAACATGAGGATAGAAAGAGACCCATGACTCCAGTCCCGGTCTCCTATGGGTGGTACATGAAATATTGGGAATATACATGCACATTAAAATATCGAGCCATGAGCTAATTGTACCTAGGACATCAGAATTCTCGTGATGTGAATTATTCTCATAAAAAAGAACACTTTCACAGAGAGTAGAATGATACAAATATAACTCCTACTACAGAAATGTACCCCTTCGAGGAAGAGAGTGCCTTAGTTGGAAATTGATGCAAAGAAAAGAAGGTAAAGCAAAAAGTGTTCTCAGTCACTATACTACACAGACAGCCTGCAGCAATTTCTGCTAAGTTGTCTGACTTTGGTGTCAGACGGGATTGGTACGAGAGAGGCCCAGTCCAAAGTCATCTGAGGATGAGAAATTTGCATGTAAAGCCACTGGGCTCAAAGGCGTTTATTTCAGATAAAGGCCCCACATGGAAGAGCATCCTCTTTTGCTCAACTCTTCCATCCTGTAGGCAAAGCACAAAGGCAGTGCCTGGGTGACGTGGCATCTCGGGGTGGGGGGGATGTGCATGGACGTGGGGGTCTTTCTGTGTGTGTGTTTGGAGGTGGAGGGTCCCAGCCCCGGGTCATTGTGAAATGACCACTTCCCAGTGCTCTTGAAGCTCCTATCACCTCCCGCAGGGACAGAGCAACCAGACCTTCATGCCCCCGGGCTCCCCGTGACCACATCCCAGCTGTGGTTCACCGCAGATGAGCTGTTTACTCACGGACTCTTGTATGGGACTGTCAGAGTTTCTTTGCTTGTTTCTGTTCTTGTGGGTCTCCAGCGTTAACCGTGCTCCCCTTTTAAAAACGTGGAGCAGAATCTGCTTTGAATCACAAGACAGCATAGGGAGGAAGCTGGCAATTGCCGTCTCTGTCGGCGATGTCTCTACCACTCGGTCCAAATTCCTGGAGCCTGAGGTCCCGCAGAGAGCCAGGGGAAGGAGCACAGCCCGGCCAGCCAAGCCCAGATCGGAAACAGAGCGGGCCCTGGGGAGGGAGCCAGCCATACCCGGCAAGCCTTCTTAGGCTTGTGACCTGGTTGTACCAGCAAGGAACCCCTCATCTAGCCCTTTGTCACTTTGAGGAATTTCTCTGATAACCCTGCCATTAGGGCTTTTGCTGGGTACCAGGTACCTAATGCTTCTCCCCTCCTCCTGTGAAGAAAACAATAAATCAGTCATTGGGCATGACTTGAAACTTCTAGCAAATGGCATTCTGCAAAAAAGAAAAAAAAACACACAAAAAAACCCAATGCAAGATATAGCACAGTCGGTTTGGAACAGGGTGACTTGCCTTATTTATTATTAATAAAAATGAATGCACTTATTTATATGTATTATAAGAAATATTATAAGTACTATTAACAATCTTGTTCTTCTCAGATGCAACAGTTAATAAATCTGATGACTCAGTTTGAGAAAGAGACCATGTTGTCAACAAGCGAATGCACGTTTTGGGAAAGAATAAGCAGATTCTATCCAAAGTCTGTCCTTGTGACCTATTCAGAATTGCATACATTTCCGTTAAGGTCTTAGGCATTGTATTAAGTGCAAAATACATGGTAGGATATATGTTGTTAATGATTAAAGAAAAGAAGAAGATTTGGAAGATTTAGTAGTTTTCTCTCAGGCACCTGTTAGAGTTAATACTTGAAAAAGAATGAGGCTGTTTTTCATCTGACAACTATTCACACCCTTGTAATCAGTGGGTAATTCACTTTAAAGTAACCTGTTGACATCAAGCCCGGAATAGTTTATATGTCTTAGGATAGTTACAGCTCTAGAACCGTTTCACATGAAATTTCCCCAAATCTTTAATGTAGATATAGTGCATTCTTGCATGCTTTGAACTCTAAGTTGTAGTATGATGGGGGAATAAATATGTACAACTTATTCTACAGCATCCAGAGCTGGCATCCCATCCATCCATCCATCCACCCATCCACCCATCCATCCATCCATCCATCCATCCATCCATCCATCCATCCATCCATCCATCCAATAGCTCTTACTCGCCTGCTAGGTTCCAAGGCAATGTGCCAGGTCTGGTGGATGTGGCAGTGAACCAGCAACCTGGGCTCAGCTCTCAGGGGACCTACAGTCTTGTTCTCTGAGTGCAGACTTGTGATGTTGATACTGATGGTTTTAACAAAAAGAACCAACCATGAGGAGGACCATAGTAACTTGTGAGGTCCGTCTCCCAACGCTGTGAGTACCCCGTGGTTGCAATTATTTGAGCAGAAGCTGATTCACTCTTTGCCAGTGGTGGGTGGAGTTGGGGAGATGCTTATGAAAAGGTTTCCCAAATGCGAAAAATTCTAGCTGTGTGACTTCTGAGAGCATTCCTTCCTACCTGACTCTAAGAAGGTATCATTCTAAATTGCTTTTACATTCTCAAGAAAAAAATACTAGGGAAATTACCATACAAAAAATATTTCCTGGGCTTCCCTGGTGGCGCAGTGGTTGAGAATCCGCCTGCCGATGCAGGAGACACGGGTTCGTGCCCTGGTCCGGGAAGATCCCACGTGCCGCGGAGCAACTGAGCCCGTGAGCCATGGCCGCTGGGCCTGCGCGTCCGGAGCCTGTGCTCCGCAACGGGAGAGGCCACAACAGTGAGAGGCCCGCATACCGCAAAAAAAAAAAAAAAAAAAAAAAAAAAAATATTTCCTGTGTAGGTTAAACATTTCAAAGTGTGAATGAAATGAAAGATGGGCAGCAATTTTGTATGTATGTGCTCAGCTGTGAATCTGGGTAAGGCTCTTTGTTCTCTGGCCATTTAAGCAGAGGTTATCACGCTTGTTTCTGCCTTGCTGGGATATTGGTTACACTGCTAGGGAGCCTCCATTCCTGAAGATATTTATCATAATTATAACAACAAAACTAGTGAACATTATTGAGCGCTTACTGTGTTCCAAGTACTCTGTTATATCATTTCAATTCATAATTGCAATGAATTCTCACAACAGTCCTATGAGGAATGTATTATTATAACCATTTTGGAGAGGATGAAACAGGCTCAAAGAGCTCAAGGTATGTTCTTTGCCACAGTCCTGGTGGTGTCATTCAGGAGCCACGGGGCTCTTAAAATCCCTCATGGCTGTGGGATTCCAAGACATTTGGTGGACAGCCCAGACCCTCTTGGCTCATAATGTGAGCCACATTCACCAGGGCTGCTATGGTGAATCTCCTGTAGACAGGCAGCTATGAGGTGCAGCACCTTTTTAATTATAGTTTTTAATTTTTCACAATCTGATTTTTTATAGGCATAAACTATAAGGCAAATCACTTTCAAACCCATCTACACTCCATCAGCATCCCACATTCCTGCCAATACTTGGTACTTCCCAGCTCTCTTATTTTTCCAGTGTAATAGGTGCAAAATTGTATCTCATTGAGTTAATTTGCATTTAGGTGATCACCAATGATTTTAAGCATGCCCTCGTATGCTTATTTTTGTGTTTCCTTTTCTGAAATTACCTATTCATATCCTTTACCATTTTTCTATATTGTAGTTGGGTTTTTTTTCTTATGTTTGCAGTCCATATCTAGTATAAATAAATCCCTTGTCAATTTTGGATATTACAAATATCTTCTCCTTTTCTGTCCATTATCTATTAACTATCTTCATGATGTCTTTTGTTAGAAAGAAATACTTAATTTTGATGTATTCAAATCATCCTTTCCTATTGATTTGTAGGCCCCTTCTCTCATCTATTAAATCTCTGAGTTCTCTACTCCATTCCATTGGTCCATTTATCTCTATCAAACTGTTTTCAATACTATGGCTTGAAATGTATCTTATTATGTAATAGGGCAAGTTCCTCTTCCTTACCATTCCTTTTCAATGTTGATTCAGCTTTCTATAGACTTTTATTACTCCAAATCAATATTAAAGTAAGTTTATTAAATATTTCAAAAAATCCAACTAAAATTTGATTATGATGGCACTGAATCTATAGATTATTCTGGAACGAATTAATGTCTTAATAATATTAAATCACCCCATCCAAGACTATAAAATATCTTTCCATTTATTAAAATCATCATTTTTCCATTTAAATTAATTTTATTGTATATTGGAGTTTAGTTGATTTACAATGTTGTATTAGTTTCAGGTGTACAGAAAAGCAATTTAGTTATACATATATCCATTCTTTCTCAGATTCTTTTCTCATATAGGTTATTAGAGAATATTGAGTAGAATTCCCTGTGCTATACAGTAGGTCCTTGTTGATTATCTATTTTATACACAGTAGTGTATATTTGTTAATCCTGGTCTCTTAATTTATCCCTTGCCCCTACTTTCCCCTTCAATAACCATAAGTTTGTTTTCTATGTCTGTGAGTCTGTTTCTGTTTTGCAAATAAGTTCATTTGTATTATTTTTTTAGATTCCACATATGTGACACTTGTCTTTCTCTGTCTGACCTATTTCACTTAGTATGATAATCTCTAGGTCCATCCATGTTGCTGCAAATGGCATTATTTCATCCTTTTTTTATGGCCGAGTAGTATTCCATTGTATATATGTACCACAGCTTCTTTTGTTTTTTTTTTGCGGTACGCGGGCCTCTCACTGTTGTGGCCTCTCCCGTTGTGGAGCACAGGCTCTGGATGCTCAGGCTCAGCGGCCATGGCTCACGGGCCCAGCCGCTCCGCGGCATGTGGGATCTTCCCGGACCGGGGCACGAACCCGTGTCCCCTGCATCGGCAGGCGGACTCTCAACCACTGCGCCACCAGGGAAGCCCATAATAGACTTTTTAAAGGCAGGTTCAGGTTTTCAGAAAAATTGAACAGAAAGCACAGAATGCTCGTAAAGCCCTTCATCAGACAATCCCCCACCAGGTTCCCCAGTGATTAATATATTGCCCTGGTATGATTTGTTATAACTGATATGTTATCATTATTAATTAGAGTCCATAATTTATATTAAGACTGACTTTTTGTGTTGTACAGTTTACTGCCTTTTGTCAAATGTATAATGTTTTGTGTCCACCATTGCTGTAACATACAGAATAGTTTCACTGCCCTAAAATCCTCTGCACTTTACCTATTCATCCTTCCCGGTCTCCCACCTGCAATCTCTGGCAACCACTGATCTTTTGATCATCTCCCTAGTTTTGCTTTTTCCAGAACGTCATATAGTTGGAATCTATAGTATGTAGCCTTTTATACAGGCTTCTTTTACTTAGCAATATGCATTTAGGTTTCCCCCATGTCTTTTTTGTGGCTTGATAGCTCATTTCTTTTAAAAAAAAATAATTAATTCATTTTAATTTTGGCTGCATTGGGTCTTAGTTGCTGCACGTGGGCTTTCTCTAGCTGCGGCGAGCTGGGGCTTCTCATTGTGGTGGCCTCTCTTGTTGCCGGCTCTAGGTGTGCGGGCTTCAGTAGTTGTGGCGCATGGGCTCAGTTGCTCCGCGGCATGTGGGATCTTCCCGGACCAGGGCTCGAACCTGTGTCCCCTGCATTGGCAGGTGGATTCCTAACCACTGCGCCACCAGGGAAGCCGGAGAGCTCATTTCTTTTTATCTCTGAATAATATTCCATTGTATGGATGTACCACCGTTTATTTATCCATTCACCTATTTAAGGACATCTTGATCAATCCCAGTTTTTGGCAATTATGCATAAAGTTGCTGTAAACACTCACGTGCAGGGTTTTGTGTGGACGTAAGTTTGCAACTCATCTGAGTAAATACTTAGGAGCATGAATGCTGGATAGTATGGTAAGAGTATGTTTAGTTTTGTAAGAAAAAACCACCAAACCGTCTTCCAAAGTGGTTGTGCCATTTTGCATTCCCACAAGCAATGAATGAGAGTTCTTGTCACTCTACAACTTTGTTAGCATTTGGTGTGTCAGCGTGCCTGTTTTCTTACTGCTGAATTGTAAGCACTTTTTGTTTATTTGGGGTACAAATCCTTTATCAGATATGTTTTTCAAGTATTTCCTCCCAGCCTGTGGCTTGTCTTTCAATTCTTTTTTTTTTTTTTTGCGGTACGTGGGCCTCTCACTGTTGCGGCCCCTCCCGTTGCGGAGCACAGGCTCCGGACGCGCAGGCGCAGCGGCCATGGCTCACGGGCCCAGCCGCTCCGCGGCACGTGGGATCTTCCCGGACCGGGGCACGAACCCACGTCCCCTGCATCGGCAGGCGGACTCTCAACCACTGCGCCACCAGGGAAGCCCCTGTCTTTCAATTCTTAATTCTCTTCTTCTATGAAAATTTTAGAGAATGCAAAATGGTAAGTGCTTGCAAGAATCACAGGGAAGGAAGTATTTAGGTCACGTGATCAACGCATGGTTATGTCGTTCTAATGGAAGGTGGATGCCACTGAGTTAGAGGCTGTGTTGGGCAGATGTCAGAGGGGTTCACGGTGTTTTTAAAAAATTTTCTATTGGGGTGGAGTTGATTAACAATGTTGTGTTAGTTTCAGGTGCACAGCAAAGTGATTCAGTGATACGGATGCATGTGTTGGTTCCTTTTGAAACTCTTTTCCCATTTTGGTGACTTTTTTTCCCCTCATATTTTTGTTCTGATTGGGAAGGGTGATATTTGTGGTTATGAGAAGTTTAAAATGTAGACATGGGGTGACAGGCCACGTGATGTGAACTGGACAAAGGAGAGCGGGTGATCGGGCAAAGAGGTGGAAGTGGTTTGGGGACCTTACAAATGCTGGGGCCCTGTGCTCGGGGCGTGTTGGGGTTTTGTTCACACTGATGAGCTCTGCTGTTCATCCCAGGTGCTCTGCAGCCCAGTGTGGTACCAGAACCAGTGCAGAGAGCAGCTCTGCCTCAAAGCTGGCTCCAAATAATCCGAAGAACAGGGAAGATTAAGCAGAGAGTAATTAAGGTTGAAAATAGGAAAAAGGCACCAAACCGTGTTTGGATATTCTGGTTCTGTAGAGCTTGCTTTTCAGTGTTCTTTTCTCATATATTTCTGTGTGATTCGTTAGCATTTTGGCCATTTTTATGAGTTGGAGTTAAAAAATAATAATAAAACAAGAAGAGGTGGGACTATGCCGTGTTTTTTCTCTCTAGCCTTCAGCCTGGGATAACGAAACAGGGGAGGCCGGTCCTCACTAAGCCAGCATCACGTTTAGGAATCGGCAGCTGTAGTCAGTGGGAAAAATCGACCCAAGGGCTGCAAGCCCAGGGCATGTGCCTCTCCTCCTTCACCACAGAGCTGTGGGCCTCACTGATTTATGACAACAGGCTTTCCTGGGGGCTTGGCCTTGACCTACAAGGCTTCTCCGAGTAGGATTTGAGGGTGCTGCTTCTAATGTATCATAGTTAGTTCATGCCATGTCGTCAGCTCCAGCTGCTGTGACAGAATACCACAGACTGGGTGGCTTAAACAACAGAAATTTATTTTAATGTCTCTTCTTATAAGGGTACCAATCCCATTCATGAGGGCTCCACCCTTGTGACCTTATTACTTCCCAAAGGCCCTACCAGTGGGGATATGGGCCTCCAAATATGAATTTGGTGGAGGGGTAAACATTCAGTCCAGCACAGACTATGCAAAGAAATGTATCTGTCATACCTGAACTACCTCGAAAGGACCCTCTGGCTCGGCTCAGCTCTGAAAACTCCCATGGCCTCCCATGAACCCAACAAGTCAGGACCCTGCTGGCTGCTGGACGACATGGCCGGACAGGCATGTGGGCAAGTTGTGTAAATACAATGAATACATAGGGGAGAGACTCTGATAGATCGCAAAGCCCACTTAGGAGGCCTTGAAACCTGAGGCCGGGAAAGGGAGCTCTTTCTGGGCTGGGCCGACTCCTGCCGTGGCGGGTGCACCGATGTGTCCTCTTCATTTCTGACACGCCGTCCTTGTGGCCTGAGCCCGCCACGTCAGAAACGTCTACTGTTGGTCACACGGAAGCCACAATCTGAGAAAAAGCATGAGCCACTGAGGAGCTGTGCAGGGGTTTATGAATGGGAGCGGGGCGGCAAGGCTGGGGAATGCGATCAGTGTTTTAAGTTGTGGCTTTAGACAAATTCTGCCCAAGGGAGGGGTTGGGTTGGGGGCAGGGGAGGGCCGTGTGGTCCCTGAGGACTCCAGGGAGGAGCCTGTGAGGGGAAGCCACGTGGATACGTCAACACAGTCAATTCTCACTCTGTGCTCAGATGTCACATTAAAGCAAATGATCACCTTTTTGAGGGGGGTTGGAAGGAGGAGGGAGGAGAGGTAAGGGGTGGAGAGAGCAACAGTTAAAAGAGTTTTAAGGCATTTTGCGAATCTAACGTTGCAAGTGGCCCTTGGCACGGTGGTTTGTGGGGGTCACGTCCTGCCCCCGGGGGCCCAGCTCTCAGAGCAGCCCCAACTGTGGGTCCTGGGAGGCTGTACCTCCACCTTCTGACCTGCAGCCGAGGCGTTACGGTGAGGCCCCAAGTGATGATGCGAGGAGGTTATTTTAAAAGCTGAGGCCGAGTTGCCAGCACACACATTCAGTGAACGCGCCCCTACGGGAGATCAGGAGGTGAGAGGAGGTCGGGGTGTGTGGGAGTGAGATATGAAAACATCATTTCTCTTTTGAAAACACTAGTGATAGTGGTTCATAGCGATGTGATTTGCTTGGCAGTAGAGTCTGTGAATGCTGGGGAAGGGGGGGCCACTCAAAGAAACCTCAGATGCTGGCACGGTTCTGGAATGCTTATGGATGCCTAAGCCAGAGACCCGATGTCCTGTCCGTAGCAATAGCAGTGACAAGCACAGATTCAGCTCTCAGGAAGAACCCAGCAAGCCAACTGGGAAAGGGGGTGTGGGTTCTGGGCTGCAGACACAAGGCAGAGCCCCGGGAGGCCCCCCAAGGGAGCCTCGTGGGTGGTCTTTTGGGTGATGAAGGCTTATCAGTCCTGCTGGCTCTTTAGCTGAGGAGTTGAGTTCTCTGTGGACAAGTCAGGGCTATCACAGAGTCACGCACCTTGGGAGCCATGCTGCACCTTAAAGGCCCACTGCGTCACCCCCGGGAGCACCCTCACTGCGGTAACACCCATACCTGATTGTCCATGAAGAAATGGGGAATTTCACACATGGTGGGCTCCCTACAACCTCTTTATTGGGCTTGGCAATGAATATAATGATGTGATGGTGGTTTATTCTGAGGAAATACACCTCGAGTCAAACCAAAGACCCAGGTGCAAGACGTCAAGGAGTAGGAACCGTCAGGCACAAATACCACTTACCCTAAATGAGGTTCATGCCTTTATTTCCTTCAATGAACTCAGGGGTCCCCGGGGGCCAGCAAGGGGACAGGGTGGAAGGCATGCCTACCTGTCTGGGAGTGGCTTTCCCTCACTGCTTTGGCCGCCACCCAGTCTCAGCTGGTGTATCCAGTGGTTTCCACGGGCAGAGAGCTTGTTCTCCACCTTCCTCAAAGGCAGGAGTCCCTTATGGTCAGCACATGGCAGACTGTACCCTGCTCACGCTACACTGGGTAGATGCAGGAGTTGTCAGCGCTCACGTGGTCTGGCAGCTGGGACGAGATGCCAACTGCGGAGCCTGAGTGCCCGGGGCTCCCCTCACAGTCCACTGCTTTACAGCTGCGTCTGCCATGTTGGTTGTGCATAAGCCATTCCAGCATTGGCTCTATAAGTTCTTTGCATGTTGCCACAACTTACAAATATATTACTTGCTTTTTCTGTACCATCCAAAACATGTTTATGACTTTGGGATACAGCAGATGTTTATCTCCTTTAGAGGAGATAGCCATATGCTTATTCGTAATGGGATAAGCATGTTGACAGTTCTAAGTGATCTTGAGAAAAACGTGTTTACAAGCAAAGGAATGGTTTTGGTGGAAAAGCTTATCTTCTTTAAAAAAAAAAATATTTATTTATTTATTTATTTGGTTGTACCGGGTCTTAGCTGTGGCTCACAGGCTCCTTAGTTGCAGCAGGTGGGCTCCTTAGTTGTGGCATGTGAACTCTTAGTTGCGGCATGCATGTGGGATCTAGTTCCCTGACCAGGGATCGAACCTGGGCCCCTTGCATTGGGAGCGAGAAGTCTTTATCCACTGTGCCACCAGGGAAGTCCCACTTACCAGTTTTAAGCACAGCAAACAGGTGTTCATTCATGCCTCTTAAAATGTAGGATGAGGCATCATTTACAAAAAATCATTTCATGTACCTCAGACTGGACAGTGGATGACCCTTACCACCTATTGTTTACCCCAATCTGGATTTAGATTCGTTTGCATTTCCCAGTATACCTGCCTTCTCATCCTGGAAGCAGGGTGGTGCCGCTTTCATTTGGGAGCATTTCATTGAAAAAAAATGCTACAAAAAATACTTAGGAGGGGCTTCCCTGGTGGCGCAGTGGTTGAGAATCCGCCTGCGGATGCAGGGGACACGGGTTCGTGCCCCAGTCCGGGAAGATCCCACATGCCGTGGAGCGGCGAGGCCGTGAGCCATGGCCGCTGAGCCTGCGCGTCCGGAGCCTGCGCTCCGCAAAGGGAGAGGCCACAACAGTGAGAGGCCCGCGTACCACCAAAAAAAAAAAAAAAAAAAAAAAAAAATACTTAGGAGAATAACAGCGAGATAATGTCTTGGGTACTTGTGGTCTGGATTTTCTGGACACTGTGTTCCATGAGCATGGGAGACATTCTTTCTTGTTCACAGCTGTATCCCCAATTCTGAGAACAGAGTCTGGCATGTAAAAGGTGCTTAATACATATTTGTTGGATGAGTAAATGAACGAATGGAAGGAAGAATGACTCTTTTAACAGGTACTTTGTCAACTCACCCACCGCCCAAAAAACAAAGAATTCAAAATACTACACAGATCTTACTTTTTACTCAAAACTTCTTCTCGACGAGATAAGAAAAGAGCGGTATTTGAGCCATTCTACAAATAAGAAAAAAGAAATACTTTAATAGCTTTGCCCTCGGTTTCCCAGGTGGAACCATAGTAAAGTGGGGTCTCCTGGATTCTCATCCTGGGCCCCAGGTGGCTGGACCACGTGGCCTGGTGGGGAAACTGTGAACCGCCACTTGTCTGCCAGAGGCAGCCTCCTATCCCACGCCAGCCCCGGGGCTCTGCATCCCGCCTGTCACCTTGGGGGAGACGGGCCTTCCCTCGTGTACCCATCAGGCCTGTGGCTTATCCTGATTCCACCGAGGGGGGAGGGGCTTGTGGGGACCAGGGATGGATGCCTGGTTTCTAGACTCAGGAGTTAACAGGGAGCCTGGAGTCAGGAATAAGGGCCAGGCGATGCTGGACTTCTTTGTCAGACAGACGCAGAGAGCTGCCCCTGGGCCACAGCGGAGGAGAGGAGCGAGGCCCCGCGAGCTAGAGTTGCGTTCTGCAGCCCCTTGTGGTGAGCCCACGAGCACGAGCACGGCCATGGCCCTGCAGCTGCCTCCTGGCTCTGCCGTGTTGCTACACACTAAGTCGCCTGGGTCCAGTCTTTAATATCTTTACACCTCAGTTTCCTAATCTGTCAGGCGGCAACAATAAACCCATCTGAAGTTACGAGTATCTAAATGAAATAAGCCATATGAAAGTAGTTTGTAAATTATGAAGTTCTAGAAAATATATTCTTGGTTTTGGTTAGACTTTTTCTTTTTAATGAGAGCCAACGTTTACTGGCTAAGTGGCCTGCTAAGCCTTTTGTAAACATTATCTCATTTAATCTTCATAATCATCCTGCCAGTTAGGCAAATGTTCCTCATGGTCATGGCTGAGATATTTTAATAGAATAAAAACGTAAAGAAAACCCCAAATACCTGTGCTTGCTCTCCGATGAGTGGAATAACTTGTTGTTTATTTCACTTTTCTTCCTGTCCTCTGGGATGCCAACGCCAGTGAGGTGAGGAAGAAGGTTCGGGAAAGGTACGCGTGTACCAGGGGAGTGCCCAGGTCCGCGCTCCGGCCACTGACTCTTGGGACAGTTGGGGTGGGGTGACGGGGCCGGCAGCCATCATGCCATCTATTCGGAGGCCAGGCCCGGCATCCTGGCAATCAAAACGGGAAAAGGGTCAGGAAAGATTTGGCCACTTCCAAGCCCAGGAGAATGGCGGTATAAAAAAAGAAAACAGTGGTTCCCGTTTTAAGCCCTTACTGTGTTCTAGGCACTGAGCTAAGATTCTTATCTGTATTTCATTAATCCTCATGTCACCTAGAAGACAGGTGCTGGCTATGGTTCCTACTGTATAGATCAGAGATGGAGGCGTAGCGAGGTGATTTGCCCTAAAACACTTCTAGGAAGTATCAGGCTCAGACGTGAACCTGAGTGGACTAGCTCCAGGCCCTTGAAGTTCCTCCGTCTTCCAAGAATAATGGAGCCCACTGCGCGTCTGTTTTGCCACCCATCTCCCTCTCTCAGAAGGGTCCCAGCCTAGAGGGGTTTGTCCCCAGGCAAAAAGAAAGGGCATGTCTCTAAC
This sequence comes from Kogia breviceps, assembly GCF_026419965.1. Taxonomy (NCBI): domain Eukaryota; kingdom Metazoa; phylum Chordata; class Mammalia; order Artiodactyla; family Physeteridae; genus Kogia; species Kogia breviceps. Next base: position 17,200,124 of record NC_081325.1, read on the forward strand.
ACCACTGGTAGATTGCTATTCTCTGGGCAGCCAATTAGACGCAATTGAGCACACAAATGATAAAAAATGTACATTTGCTGCCTGCGGTGTCCGCCCAGGCAGTGACGTTTGTTGGATTGTGTGGGTTCAGGTACTTCAGGCCACAAGGCGGTGGATTTTAGAAGTCAGTTTCTTTGAGAGCTGAGTGAACCCCCAGGGCAGGTGCAGGACCCCAGGCCTTGGTCGTTCTTTCTCCCATTTCATCCCAGCCCATAAGCAAAAAATGTCCAGACGGTCCCACAAGATGCCTTCCAGGGCTGGCTGCTGGAGGAGACGGTCAACTGCATGGATATTTGGGGCTTTTTTGTTTTTGTTTTTGTTTTTGTTTGGCCGCACTGCGTGGCTTGCGGGATCTTAGTTCCCAACCAGGGACCAAACCCGTGCCTCCTGCGGTGGAGGCACAAGAGTCCTTACCACTGGACCGCCAGGGAATTCTCTGCATGGATATTTTGGAAAATTTGGAGAGGGGGTGTCAAATATAGGTGCTGGAGTCAGCAAACCTGAATCCCAATCTTGGACAAATTACTTACCTTGCAAATCCTTAGTTCCCTCAATCTGTAAAATGGGAATTGAGACCTACAATTAACATCAGAGCAGGATATGGTACAAGTGGTGAATCTTAATTTCTAAAACCTCTGAATCCTTCTCCATGCCTGTGAGGACTCAGGGCCCAGTGGACTTTTCTGTTACTTACCGTAAAAGCTGGGGATTGAAAACTGGTTTGAACAAGGGCGAAACCTGCTATCAACAGGAAGGTAAGTCTACTGGAGAAAAATAACCCAGTGCAGGTACTGGGAAGTCCTCCACCCATTGGGAAGGCCATGGCCGCAGCTCTGGGGGTTCAGGCTGAGTGAGCTGAGCTGCACAGGTGGTGGCCAGAACCCTCTGTTCTGAAATGCCTGGGGGAGAGTAAGGCCAGCCCACCAAATAGGGGAGCTTTGACCAGAAGGAGGACAGACCCAGCCTGGGATGCAAACTTATGCAAATAAGCCAGTGGGCCCAGGAGTCCAGGCCCTTTCTTCCCACCCCAAGAGCAGCATCGTTCTGATTCCTCATTGTCTCTCTGGTCTGTTTCTCCCTGTGTGTTCCCCTCTGCAGGCCTGGGCAGAGTATGCGCTCCGTCTCATAGGTGAGGCAGCTGGGACTGCACAGAACTGGCTGGAGAACTGGGCGATGCTGAGGGTGGACGTCTGGGCCGACTGCCTCTGCCAGGGTCCCCTCCTGGGAGAGGCAGGATGCACCCAGGCAGGTGTTAAATGCTACGTGCCAGACGCTGGCGGGCTGGGGTTACACAGTGAAAGAAACACACAGCCCCTGCCCTAGAGAAGCACACGGTTTAAGGGGAGACATGTGCAAATGAATATCCATGTAAAATTCTGTCACAGCACTTTGCACAAAGGCCTCCGGAAGATAAATGAAGGAGCAAATAGTCATTTAGTCATAACGATCCTAGGAGATGGGAATAATGGGCCCATTTTTCAGATGAGGAAACTGAGGTTAGAAACATTCCCTTCCTGCCTGCCTGCCTTCTCTCTCTCTGTCTCTCTCTCCTGCTCCCATCCCCACCAGTGCACCTTTCTTTTTTCTCCTCCTTTTTTGTTTCTTTCATTAAGCAAACACTTACTGAGCACCTCCCACATGCCAGGCACTGAGCTGGGTGCGGGAGTGGGCAGTGAAATACACACGGTCCTGTCTGCATAGGGATTTACAGTCCAGAGGGAGGATAGTCAGCTCGCAAAGAGCATTAAAAGCAATATAATTACTATTATAGTATGGAAAACAAAGGGCACGGGGAGAGCGTGAACTGGAGCTGCGTCTAGTGTTGACTGTGTTCACACAGCTGGTGGGAATCAAGGCTCCGTCACCTGACTCCTGCCGCGATGTGGTGAGGAGGAGGATACTTAAACGCCTCCCACGGGTAAGTCGTGATCAGGTACTTGCAGAGGCCACACTTCCTGGACCTGTGACTGTGACTTTAGGAAAAATTCCCAGCTCAATAGCGACATAATTTTAATACTAGATTGTAGGGTGCTCCTAACTGGCATTAGCCAAGGGGCTCCAAGCAGCCCAGAAGCTGGGCATCCTGGCTTTAGCATCAGTGGGGCCTGATTACTATGAGTTTAGACGCAACTGTCCAGCCGGTGGTTGGTGGAGGACATAGGAAGAAAGAAGTGGCCGGAGGTGGGCTTGATCCTCACCAGGGTGACCATAACACAGGCCCGGTAACATACATCCAACGGCATGCTTGTCTTTTCTGCCCTGCTTCTAAAACACATTTTCAGAACTCATTTGAGAAATTCTTATTGGTCAGAAGGCAAGGTAAGCGTCTCCCACGGAACTCAGCAGGAAGCTGGAACAACACGCATTCTGGGTGCTGTTTTAGATTTAATTAGTTTGCCCGAGAATATTTAAATTGCTTTCTCTCTCATATGAGTGAAATTCACATGACTTCCAATCAGTTTCTATGGTTTTCTTCCTCTGTTCAGATACGTTAATTAGCTTGTCTGTTCATTATGGAGGTTGGTGCCTTTTCCCCTCCCCTTCACATTTGCCCATATTAATTTAGTTTTGATTTCAACAGTGTTTAAAAATAGAGCAAAAATTATTTTGAGTAGCATACAATCAGGCCTGTAGGTGCTTAAGGGGTTTGTCACAGGCATTTAGATTTTCACTACTTTTCTCTTTCCTGGGCTGAAGATGTGGCTGTGATCTCCGGTCTTACCTTGCAGCAAGGTGAGTCAGTCTCAATTTTCTTTATAATATTCAGCTTCATTTAAAACCCTTGGCTCTTTATCCTGCCAGGCAATCACATGCTCTGAAACCACCAGGACTCTCCTTAGGGTAGGCCTAGGCAAATACATCTTCATGAAGAGGAAGATTCGTTATACATTTTTTTGTTGTTTGTTTTTTATTTTAACATCTTTATTGGAGTATAACTGCTTTACGATGGTGTGTTAGTTTCTGCTGTATAACAAAGTGAATCAGTTATACATATACATACATCCCCATATCTCCTCCCTCTTGCGCCTCCCTCCCTCCTACCCTCCCTATCCCACCCCTCTAGGTGGTCACAGAGCACCGAGCTGATCTCCCTGTGCTGTGTGGCTGCTTCCCGCTAGCTATCTATCTATTTTACGTTTGGTAGTGTATATAAGTCCATGCCACTCTCTCACTTCATCCCAGCTTACCCTTCCCCCTCCCAGACACATTTTTTATTTCGTGGTTGAAAAGCATGAAAACCCCAGACTCCCTCATCCTAAGACACTGGGAGCTATCATTTAATGCTGTTCCAACGAGTTGATGTTTTCCATCCAAGCGCCCTCCAGGGGGCGGCTCAGCCACAGCCCCGGCTGACAGCGGCAGGCACAGGACTCACCCAGGCAGAGGACAGCCCTGTGTCTCTGGCTCCTTACCTTGTTTTACTCCCAGGACAGAAGTGCTCAGACTGGGCCATGCTTTTGCATCGCCTGGGGGCACTTGTAGAAAGTACAGGTGCCTGGGCCCCATCCAGCCCCAGTGAATCAGAGTCCCAGGGTAGAGCCCAGATGTTGGTATTTTTAATACCTAATGGGCAGCTGGGTTTGAAGGGCACTGACTGCTTGAAGGCCTGGTAAAAACGGGGTGATATGCATTGAATTGTGTCCCCCCGGAAAAGATATGTTGAAGTCCTAACACCCTAATTCCTCAGAATGTGGCCTTATCTGGAGATAGGGTCTTTGCAGAAGCTGTCAAGCACAGATGAGGCTGTTTGGATGGACTTCTTGATCTTGGACTTCTGGCCTCCAGAATTGTAGATAATAAATTTCTGTTGTTTTAAGCCACCAATAAGTGGTACTTTGTTACAGCAGCCCCAGGAATCGAATGCAAGGGAGCATCACCTTATGTTTAGAGGTGCCCATGCCTGCTGGGAGTGCCAGGGAGCTGCTTGGGAATCACCTCTGGATGAGTCTGAACCAGGGAGCATCTCTCACAGACCCCCTCCCCCTCCCGAGGGCCTCATCCGAGGGCTAGGAGGACAGGTTATAAAGGCCTATCCCTGTGTAATCACGTCTATTTTGGCCATCGTTTCCAGCTCACTCAGCCCTGCCCTTTCTCTGCTACAGATCTTCTGTCTTGCCTCTGGAATTAGGACTTCACCCACTCCTTAGGAGGTTATGCTTTGAGTCTTTCCATGCTCTCTGCTCTGGCTGCTGACTCCAGTGACCCTTTGGCAGGTCCTCTCTGCTCCCACATTCTTTCCCTGTTCCTGAAACCCCAACAGTGGTTGAGCCCTCCTTTCCCACATGCTGGAGGTGGGACAGACCCCCCCCCCCCAAATGCCCGGGGCTCTCCCTCTGGTCCCCAAAGTAGGGCATAGGTCTGTCTTCTGGGTATGGAGCATCCTGACATCCACCATGCCGGTGTCACCTGCTGTGCCCGGGCTGAAAGCCCATTTCAGCTTGTTTCGTACATCTGAGTGTAACAACATTCTTCCTTACGAAATAAACATTTCCAGTGACTGTTGCTGCAAGGGGTATCCATTGGCTTGCTTCTTCCAGTAAAACTCTTCGTGAAAACTATATGGACGGCGTGCTGTTGAAACACCAGCCATTTCTATTCCGGGTTTACCAGATTCATTCAGAACGACCAGAAGGACCATGAAGCATCAGAATATCATTTTAGAAAATTCCTGAACATGAGGAAAATGTGAAGATCTGTAATCTGTGTGTCAAAACACTCAGGTAGAAAACTCGGTTTGCCGTCCAAATGTTGATTTTATATATTTGGAATAGAAGAAATGGAAGCCCTGAAGTTTTCACTTCTTATCTGTTTCCACTGTCAGCTCTTCACCCCACTGCCCCCAAGCCTCCTCAGCTGGAGTCACAGTCCTACCTGCCTCCTAAGCCAAAGCTGATCAAGCCAGTAAACACAGGCAGAACCTATCTCCCCAAGTGGGCGAGGCCTGGAGTCCATCCTGCTCCTGGGAGCCTGATGGTGTTGTGGGCATGAGCCCGTGTTTACTGAAAGCCCAGGGGCTTTACCTACAGGCAGTGGGGTGCAGAGGTGAAAGATGAGAACCTGGGAGTCAGACCCGGGCTGGGTTTCTGGTCTCTGCTTCCTGGCCGTGAGATCTTGGGCTGCTTCCTAAGCTTTCCAAGCTTCTGATTCCCCGTCTGTAAAATGAGGTTCATGAAGAACTACTCACTAAGGTTGTTGTGAGGCTCATGGGAGATGTTATGCGGAAAGCACTGCGCACGGATTAAGTGCTGGCCTAGCAGGAGAGGAGCTCCTGTTGCCTCTGACGCCTCGCCTCCTCCTGTTACGTGCCACTGTGCTTCTGGCTTCCGGCCCAGGCCCCCTTTGAGACCAGGGCTGCTCCCTGGGTCTTTGCTTGGTCTGAGTGAAGACCCCTTACCTTGCGTCTGCTTGGGGCCCTCCCTGAATTCAGGTGGACCACAGAGAACTATGGTGTTACCCCCACCTGACTTTAGGGATCACCCCTGCTCGAACTGGACCCCCCAGAAGAATGACGGTAGCAGATGGAACCTAACTGTCCATCCCCTTTGGTTAGTGCTGGCGGGGGGCAGCTCAGACTGCAGCCCTGGCTTGTTCAGACCCGCCTTCCTCACCCCCACAGGTCAGCGGCTGAGGCCTCACAGACTGTGTGACCAAACTGCCTGCCTCAGGACCTTGGCATATGATAAACATCAGGACTTCAGGGGAAAACAGACCACATGTCTGTAAGTATTTTATAGTTCGAATCATCATAGACATTCATCTATGTTTTCATTTTCTGTAGAAGAGAAAATAGACAGCAAAAACCCATCACATTACAGAAACCTGAAAATGGATAGAAATCTATGTGGGTCTCTTGGTGCCATTATAGGCAAAACATAGAATTGCAAAGTGAAGTGAGAACTTCAATAAAATGTGTGTGTGTGTGTGAAAATGACACCCTTCCTGATAGATCTCTTCAGTGAAGGGCCTGCTGAGTCAGCGTTGCAGAAACTCAGCCACACCCTCCTCAGATGAGAGCCCCTCCCGCTCCCTGCCCCACACCTGTCTGGTTATAGCTTGTCTGCTTCCGGCTGACCGGGAGCATCTTGGGACCTGGTCTTGTATTCCCAACATAGACCTGGGTTTCTGGCACATAGTAGGTGCTCAGTAAAATACTGGACAAATGTGAGAACGAGGTCCTACGTGCTTCCTGAGTCTCCCCTCACTCACTGCTATTGCGAGCGTGGCCTATACTTGTCAGTTTCTTCTCTTTAAAAAGGAGCACCTCCTAGGTGCCAGCTCCTTATTGGACACTTTTTTCCATATACTGTTTAGTTCCCTTCTCGCAAGAACCTTGTGAGGAAGGTATTCTTACCCTCAATTGGCAAAGGAGGCCCCTGAGACTCAGAGGTGGAAGAATTGACTTGGGTCATGCAGCTAACGAGACAAAGAACCAGGAGCTGGTCCTGGTCTTTGCTTAGTTACTCAGCTCTTTTATTTTTATTAACTTTGAAGTTCTTAAGCCACATCAACCCCAACTATACAGTCACTGTTTTGAGGGCAGGAACCAAGGGTGATAGTTCTTTGAAACCGTCACAGGGCCAGGAATACCTGATAAAATATTGTTGATTGATGCCCATAAAAGGCCTTGATAGCACACAGCTGACCAGGCTCATGACGAGCCTTTCTCTTTGAGAACCTTCAGATCTATGACTTGGCTCCAGGACACAGGGATGAAAGCAAGTGTTATGTATGAGGACAGGATCGGGCATCCAGTCTGTAACCCTGGAAACCTGCTCTGCCAGGAGCAGTGGGCATGAGTCAAGTTCATGGTTAAGGTTCTTAATACTTTTTAACCTTCTGTACCCTGTATACACAGAGACAGGCAGTCAGCATGGATTAAAGGAGCCCCAGTTAACCCCTAACTCTCCATATTTGGTCACTACACGGGAGTGGGCTGCCAGGTACTGAAGATTAACTGGCTTGGATTATCTGCCTGGGCAGAGTAGCTGGCCCACGTTGCAGCAGCTGAGGGTCCCCCGGCTGAGTGGCGCTAATTGTAGGTCAGGGCAGTGGAAAGTTCTGTTTAAGGTGGAGGTTTTGAGAGAATGCTGGTCTACGTTGTGTTACGTGAGTGTGTTAATTGCTAGAGATGTCATAGCAAGTACCATAGACTGGGTGGCTTAAACAACAGATATTTTTTTTTTGCAATTCTCGAGGCTAGAAGTCTGAGATCAAGGTGTTGGCAGGGTTGGTTTCTCCTGAGGCCTCTGTCCTTGGCTTGTCGATAGACGTCTTCTCCCTGTGTCTTCAAATGCTCTTTCCTCTGTATGTGTCTGTGTCCTAATCTCCTCTTCTTATAAGGACACCAGTCAAGTTAGATTAAGTGTCCACCCTAACTTCATTACCTCTTTAAAGACCTTATCTTTTTTAAAAAAATAAATTTATTTATTTATTTTTGGCTGCGTTGGGTCTTCGTTGCTGCGCACGGGCTTTCTCTAGTTGCGGCGAGCGGGGGCTACTCTTCGTTGCGGTGCGCGGGCTTCTCATTGTGGTGGCTTCTCTTGTTGTGAAGCACGGGCTCTAGGCGCGCGGGCTTCAGTAGTTGTGGCTCGCGGGCTCCAGGCCCCAGGCTTAGTAGCTGTGGAGCACGGGCTTAGTTCCTCCGCGGCATGTGGGAATCTTCCCGGACCAGGGCTTGAACCTGTGTCCCCTGCATTGGCGGGCAGATTCTTAACCACTGTGCCACCAGGGAAGTCCTGACCCTATCTTTTGATACAGTGACACCCTGAGGTTCTGGGGGTTAGGGCTTTAGCACATGAATTTGGGGTGGGGAGACCATTCAGCCCCCATAAGTGAGAGCATTGGTATGGTTACCAAAAAAGGCTCATCACTGATCGATGCCCCGCAGCCCCGCAGTTGCCATGACAGTTGGTACTGTAAAAGGAGCTGTTTCCTGTCGTGCCTGGGTGGGCCATAAGACAAAGGCCTGTCGGGAAGCTCTGACTTGGGGACCCAGAATCAAAGTTATGCACTAGGACTTAATAAGGAGGATGATTCTTATCCTCCAAATCAGGAAGCTTTGGAGAATGAGAGAGCTGTTAATAAGTACATGGGGTCAGCAGATACAGACTAGGCAGGTCCAGAAAACTGGAGTCATTGGTCTTTTTATTATTAAATCATGTTACCATACTTTTCTGCTCTCTGATCCTACACTGAGTTATGTCAGTGTATCACTTGCATTTAACACACAAGAACTTCTGATTTGTTTGTTATTGATTTCGAGATGTGCTTAACCATGTTAAAATTCTTAGTGGCGACCAACAGAATCCAACTCTGGCTGCTCTGAGCAGAATTAGAATTTTTATAAAGAATATTGGTGGCTCACAGCATCTCTGGGAGGGCCGAGGAACCAGGCTATGGTACAGAGGCAGGAACAATGCCCCAAAGTCCTCGTTAGAACTGTCCAGTGAGGGTTTCAGTGGGTGCACACAGCAGCCTGCGCTTTGATACCACACCTCCTTGACGCTGGACGTGGCCTCTAATCTGCAGAATCGTGCTGGTCGCTTAGCTTCCTCCCTTGCTCCTTGTATTACATTCTATTTTCCGCACAGCAGCCAGAGCGATCTTTAAAAACTGCCAGTCATGGATAGGAATAAAGATGCAGACATAGAGAATGGACTTGAGGACACGGGGAGGGGGAAGGGTAAGCTGGGATGAAGTGAGAGAGTGGCAAGGACATAGATACACTACCAAATGTAAAACAGATAGCTCGTGGGAAGCAGCTGCATAGCACAGGGAGATCAGCTTGGTGCTTTGTGACCCCCTAGAGGGGTGGGATAGGGAGGGTGGGAGGGAGACACAAGAGAGAGGAGATATGGGGATATAGGTATACGTATAGCTAATTGACTTTGTTATACAGCAGAAACTAACACACCATTGTAAAGCAATTATACTCCAATAAAGATGTTAAAAAAAAAAAAAAACGGCCAGTCATATCACCTCTCTCTTCCTGTGGCCTCCCATTACGTGTCTATGTGCAGGCCTGTCCTACTCCCTGACCTTGTCCTCTGAGCTCCTTAGATACGAGCTCTTCCCACCTCAGTGCCTTTGCATTGTTGCTATACCCTCTGCCTGGGACTCTCTGCTCCAGGTGGGCCAGTTTCTTCTTATAATTCAGGTTTCCGCTTAAATGTCATGTTCTCAGAAAAGAGGCCTTTTCTAACCAGACAGTCCACAGAAACCCTTCCCTCCAAATGACTCATGATAACATCATCCTGGGTTGTGGCAGCCCTTATCTGACACTTTGTCCGTTTATTTGTTTACACTTTGGTGTCTGTTTCTGGGCTCTAGACTGTTTTCTGTGAGCACCCCTGCTGTTCCCTGCTCTCTCCTCAGCCGCAGACACTGTCTGAACCAGGTAAGTGCTCAGTAAATTTAGACCTCTTCTTCCACAAATGTTTGCTGAATAAATAAAGGAAGGGGCAGCATTCAGCAGAGAGAAAGTAGGGGGGTACTCTGTGTTTCCTGAGCAGGGATGGGGCATTGAACACCGTCCTCTCTCTACGCCACGGGAGTAAGAATGAGTCAGCTGATTTTAAGAGCCCAGGATGCACATTTTTCCGCAGGAGGAAGGCTGACTGCCGACCTCACAGGGCAGGAAGAAGAGCCAACGCTCTCGCAGCCCCTCCCAGGCAGTGGCTCAGCCTGCGAACGGGGTCCCATCAGGAGGCTTTTTCTGCAGAGCAATCACTCCTCACGGGCCTGTGGGCTCAGGAAAAAGACCTCTGTCTGACCCCACCTTCCAATTCCTCGTTAATTGGTCTGCGCGGGGCCTCGGCGCCCCTAGTGGTGAAAACAGCTCCTCCGGGGCTTCTCAGATGAGGCCTGGCTGGAGAAGCGGGCAGAGCTCAGGCCCTCAGCTTCCACAGCCCGCGATCCCTGGGGTGCTGGTTGGCCTGCAGGTTCCCGCTCGGCCGGGTTCCACCCAGCTCCCAGGGGATGCGCTGGCTCTCCGACCTCTCTCCGAGTGGCCAGAACCTGCCCAAAGGCAGGGGAGTAGGAGGCTCCAGTTTGGCCTCAGTCACCAACCAGCTACTTCTGGAGGGCCCTGCATTTCAAAGGTATGAGACTTGCTCAGACAGTAGTAAGATTTTCGTTCTAATTTCGCTAGTGTGATGTTTGTGCGCGTGTGTGAGTTTTCTCTGATGGCCAGAACCCCCCCGTTGAGGGGTTGCAGCCGAGCGGGATCCCTGGCTACAACCGGTTCCCCACCAAGATGCAATCCCATGGTAACATACCAACACCTCCCCTCCAACCCTGACACGCAGCATTGCAGACCGCCAAACCCAGTCTGCTCTGGTGCACCCAATCAAGCTGTTTTCCTTTGCCGGGTTTGTATTTACAGGTCTGAGGCGCCTCTGCTCCTGCATTCAGCGTCTAGGCTTTGCTGGGACCACATGGATACCCCGGGGGCCCTGGAGGACACCAGGTAGGTCCTTTCAGTTCCGACTGCGTCTCTGGACCAAAGGGGGTCTTGTTTCCCCTCATGTCTCTGTCCTTCCGATGTTCACAGTCGCCAGCCTCACGGTGTCCCAGCCATCATTATGTCCCCAGCACTTAATACCATACCTGGTGTAGGCATCCCCCAGCAAAGAACTGGAGGAATGAATGATCTCCTACCCTCTGGTCTCCGGTTCTGACGCCAAGCACAGTGTCCTTTAACATGGTTATTTGGAGTAAGAGACAGGTTTCTGTTTGACCTGTAACGATGCTGTGTGGTACTAGGCTTTAGTGCAATAAAGGAGCACAACATGCTTCTTGGAAAAACGTCGGTGATTACAGGTTAGACATCTGCAATAATTAAAATTTTTGGTTGAATTACCAACCATGATCTCAGTCATTGATTCTCGATCCTGGTTGTACTTTGAAATCACCTGAGGAGGCTTTTTAACTGTAGATGTTGAGTTCCCAAGCAAATCAGTGGAAACTTAATCTCCAAGGTTTGCGCTTTGGGCATGTTTACAGGTGATTCTGCAGCCCACTGATGGCTGGGAATCACTGATGTAAATTAGAGTGAGATTGCCAAGATCTGGCGTGTTGGTTACTTTTCCTTATAGAAAAGCCTGGGCGTGGCTGGGTTGCGTCTAGCAGGCTATTTGGAAACTGCCTGATGTCTTAGAACAGTGGTTCTTAAAAGGAAGTCCCAGGACCGGGAGCTTCAGCATAACCTGGAGACCTGTTATTTTAAAATTTCCCATCCCAGTCCAGACCTACTGAAGCAAAGACTCTGGGGGTGGCACGTAGTAATCTGCAGTTTAACAAGCCCTCCAGGTGATTCTACTGCAGGCTTAAATTTGAGAACCACCGCTTTAGGGCACGTCCATGGTACCTGGGAGGAAGTCTCTGTGGCGGGCGTCCTCTCCCCTCCAGCTATACTGCGTCTTGGCTGGGTTCCTTATCAGACCCAAATCCATCCATGCCGCTGATATTAATCAAACCTCTACTACAGCTAGGTACTAGTCCAGGCTCTGGAGATGCAAAGGTGAGGAAGTTAGACAAGATCCCTGTCCTCCTGGAACTAATAGTCCATTGGTGAGGACAGATATTATTTCAACACTGGCCTAATTATATAATAAACGGTGAACACTGCTGTGCAGGGAAAAAAAAAATAGCTTATGATGGGGGATTTGACCTCATTTGAGAGGACAGCCTTCTCTAAGGAAGTGACCTTTGAGCTGGGACCTTAAGATTAGTACGAATGAGCAGGTGAGGGGTGTTTGTAGAAGAAGAGAGAGGTTCAGGTGTGGGAAGGGCAGGCACGAGGGCTGTGCAGTGGGTGACAGCATGGCACTCAAGGTGCTGAAAGAGACCAGTGAGGTGGGAACAGGGGTACTGGACAGAAGGGCAGAAGGACAGGGAGCCGCTATAGTAGTGGCTATAGTGGTCAGAGTGTGTGTGTGTGTGTGTACACACATATCTATATACACATGCAGCTCCTATTTATCGTAGATATATATAGTAGTGTGTATAGTAGCTATAGTATATACATATATATAAATAATGTGTATATATATATTGTATATACATATATCAAATGCATATTATATAATATATATAGCAGTATGTACAGTGGCTGTAGCGTGGCCATTCGGTCTCTGTGGTTACCTTCTTCTCCGTTCACAGCCCCTCATTATGCCCGAGACGTGATTTTGCATCACTGCTAATTCCCCAGCCTTGGCACTTTTTATCCACTAAGTTCACCTCATTTTGCAGTAATGACAGCCCCCAGGAAAAGCCCAGACTGGATTAGCGCAGGGGACTGTTATTTCAGCACCCTGGGATTCACAATTGGGATTCACAGCTGTGAAAAGCTGGTTCAGCCCCACTCCCTTTCTTTCAATCAGCAATGACCTAAACAAACTAACTCCACCGCCCAGGAAATTTAGCTGGAGTCAGTGCACTGAAAACTCAAAGGCACTGGATAAGAATGAAAAGTTTGTGGTTCTCAAAAGCTACAGCGGAAAGCCAGAATTTATTGACTTGTCTGCATAGCCCTCTAGAGCTCAAATTTCTCACAGAAATTGCCGTTCAAAATTGTTTAAATGCAAATGCTATAGTATTCCAGTCTCCCTAGAGAATTTCACTTTCTCCTGAGACTAAGTTTGTGGATCTCTTCCTCATCTAATGGTTTTGAATCAAACTTCAAGGCTTTGTATTTTTTGAGCTCCTAAGAGGAGTAATATACAATGTGAAATTTCTAAGGAATCCCTCAAGGAAATCAGAGTGGCAAAGGTCACACATTCCCAGCAGCCCATGAAAGGCGCTCACAGATGCAGCTGAATGTAATATGATGTGAGCATGAGGGAGGGAGGGTAATAATTCTTATATGTGTGTGTATATGAGAGGGTAATAAAAAAGCATCACTTCCTTCTGGAGAGAATAAGGACCTGGTCTTCTCGGGCTTTATTTCTTCCATTGATTTGAGTTGCCCTTTGGACCAAGAGGTTGTAGAAAGCAGGAGAGGAGAGCTCGCCAAAAGGGAACATTTGGCCTCTGTACTTGAGAGAAATGGTACTTGTTTTACAAGGAGAACAAAATCTAGCAAAGCAAAGCTGCAGAAAGATGCAAAGACAAAAAGGACTGGGGACAAGATAAGGCAGGGATTGCCTGTGTTTGGGTTGGTTTGAGAGGGCTTCTCTGCAGAGAATCACGATGTGGTTAAAGACAAACTGATGGAATAACACATTGACCAACAGGGTGAACTGGCAAAAATGAATATCACCCCAATTTTTTCAGATATTGATAACTATTTTGCCAGAGAGACAGTTCAGCACTATTTTGTATGTTAGTAAGCATTTCTGCTCATATTCTAGCATATTGAATGGTTTTAATGGTTTTGGATTTTATTGCTTTTATATTTTATTTCCAATTCACTTTCAGGTGTTTGTGACTCTTTTACTTGCTAATCGGTGTGTTCATGAATTCTTAAAATTTTGCCTTTGGCTGTTAGCAAATTCTCCATCTGGAAAAAATGGTTCAAAACGAATCTTTCTAATTACCTGCTCAGGTTTTTTCTGACATCTCCTGAATGCATGTAAAAGCAATTTTGTCCATTTTCTAAGTTATTATTTTAAATTATTAATTCACTTTCAATTAATGGGGTGACAGCTGTCCCAGTTTGCCTGGGACTGAGGGGTTTCTGGGGATATGGAGCTTTCAGTGCTAAAACTGCGAGTGCCCAGGGCAAAATGAGATGGTAGTCATCCTAGGTAGCAATGCCTACTGGGCAGAGATAGCCAGCTCTCCCCCAAACGCTCACATTTCTCTTTCATAGTGTCACATTTTTGTCTAGCCAGGGACACATTTCCCAGCCTCCTTTGCATCCAGGTGTGGCCACGTGAGTGGTTCTCATCAATGGCTCTAATGTTAGCAAAAGTGATACAGAAGCAGGTGTTTCTCTTACCTGCTTCTCCATATTACCCGGACGTTGACACCCAAGTCAACCTTGGAAATGCCGTGCACTGAAAATGGAAGAGCCACTGTGGACTTGCGTTAGTGGTTGACTGCCTGTTGCCAAGGCCCCCTCACCATCCTCCTTGCCACCACTGCCGTGGGCCAAGCAGGATACAAGCTTCTATTGGGTGTCAAAAGTGAGGGGTCAGTGTTCCAGCAGTTGGTGCTATCATAATTAATATAGCCGTCCAAACTTTTAAGCTATTTTTTGACCATTTTGATTGTATATTCTTTTTAAAATTAAAAGGCTAGGGAGTTTTACCATAAAAGTTTTTTTTTTTAAACCATCCATGATATTCTATAGTCACCATTTGATAATGACTTTTGTTGTCAGATTTGAAGGCTGAAACTCCCCAGGGTGGATTCAGACTCAGTTTGGACTTTGCCAGAGAATTCTTAGAACAAGAGGGGTGGGCGTATCAGTGAGGGAAAGGCCCCCTGGCAGATTTCTTGTCTGAGAGGGGCTGGGGTGAAGGAAGGATATGAGATTACTGCAGGTAACAGTCCTCATTTCCTACAACAAAATGCACCCCTTACCGAGGCTCGTGAAAACTGCATCTTGACTCCAAATCTAGAATTTCTCTAGATAGCTAAGCAGGGCTGGAAGCTCTGTAAAAATACTGAGGGTGTCAGCAGCCACTTTACTAACTAGAATTCCCTTTAGATTTTTAAAATTCTGGGAATAATAGTGCTTACCTTTATGAGTTAAATGAGACAACGTATTTGAAAATACCTGACCCTTGGTAGGTGCCCTGTAAATCTTCTTTTCCTTCTTTCTTTGCAAAAAGAAAAATGGCACTTTCTCCTCCTCTTACTAACACGAATCAAATGTTCTAGGGTAGCGTATCCCTCAGAGTCCTTGAGAAGCAGATGCGAAGATGAAATTCGATGTGCAGGAGAGTCACTGCACATGGGGGAGAAACCTTGAAGAAAGGGAGGGAGAATGGGAGAGGGGAGAGCCATTGATCGGAGATGCTGGTCTGACACCTTGGAGGGGAGAAAGTGTTGGTAGAAAGGAGCTGGAGAATTTGGTGCAGCTTTGAGAAGCTCTCGGCCAGCCAATAGGGAGCCCAAGCAAAGACTGCCCACTAGAGGATCCTGCTGTGGGAGGAGCGGCCTGGCACTCCCGTGGGCCCAGGCATCATCCTGACAGCCGACTACATCCCCTGCAGCAGCTCCTCTTGGCCGAGAAAGAATTGAATGGTGCATTCTCACAATTGCTAGGTATAGGGGGATTTTCCCCCAATGAACAAAAACCTCTGTTGAGGGTTTCTCATAGATTTCAGGTTAGAGTTATAACTAAAGCTTCAATAGCTGAACAGAACAAACTGGTAAAATGTTCTGCTAAGAAATCTTGGATTTTGTGAAATAGCCAGGAGGTGGAAAAAGCCTCCCGTGTAATGCAATTCAAAGTGGCACAGCAGTCTGGGAATTTGGGGTCGTCTCTCATAAGCTGGGTTCATGTCAGGTCCTACGTACGGGTGAGCCTGCAATGTGTAGCTGTGTGGAGGTACTATTACCAGGAGAAGTAAGTCTTAGGGTTAAATCTCTGCTTTGAGATATAAAATGAGAAGTGTCTTGACGCCTTGAGTAGGTAGGGAGCGTGATAGCACTTGAGGACAGGCAGGCTGAGGTGGAAGCAGATTTGGGGGACACCTCTTTTTTTTTTTCTTTTTAAAATTAATTTATTTATTTATTTTGGGCTGTGTTGGGTTTTCGTTTCTGTGCGAGGGCTTTCTCTAGTTGCCATAAGCGGGGGTGGGGCGCTGTTCATCGCGGTGCGCAGGCCTCTCACTATCGCGGCCTCTCTTGTTGCGGAGCACAGGCTCCAGACGCAGGCTCAGTAGTTGTAGCTCACGGGCCTAGTTGCTCCGCGGCATGTGGGATCTTCCCAGACCAGGGCTCGAACTCGTGTCCCCTGCATTGGCAGGCAGATTCTCAACCACTGCGCCACCAGGGAAGCCCCGGGGGACATCTCTTCTTGTTTTCTGTGCCCCGAGGAGACAGAGGTTTAGAAGAGAGTTAATAGGAGCTTTAGAGACGGGGGCTTTTGTTTCCACTGGTTCAAGTTACTTCTCTGATCTGGGATTTATAGTCCTTAGAATAAAAATGGGAGTCACGCCCTGTGCTGCCAGTTCTAATCTTCTCACAAGAGATTGGAAAATTCAAATTTTAAATTGATCCTGAATACCAGGTGTGAGTCTGGGGCCTGAAGCTTACATAATTTGTGGGGAATCCTTTAAAAAAAAAGATAGAAAATATTCGAAACAAGTTAGGTAAGAAAACACTTAGAATTAAGAAAGAAATCACAACAAATTACAAATTGGAAATAACTGACCAATATCACACAAATCATAAGATCCAGAAAAAGGCTAATATTTTAATGAACTAAGTACCCATCCCACATCTATAATACTTTTCCCCTACGTTTTTTGTCCACCCCTTCTTATAACAGTGATTTTCGTAATACTATACCAAAATCAGATTATCTTTCTGTAGAGAGACTAGAAAGATAATTCAGACTTTACTAGAATAATTGATTACAAATTTTTCCCCCAGTTTTGTTGCGATGTAACTGATATATAAGATCAAAATATTTTAAATTGATAGTTGGGATACACAAAACATGTGACTTCATATACTGAAGTATAAAATAATTGTGTTAAATTACTATAGGTTTGTGTTTTATGGACCCAGGCATACTAATAAATTCTGTTCCATGTAATTCCCATGGAAATAAAAAAAATAATGTGTGGCATGTTTATAATTGTATTATTGAGCATATTCTTGACAAAACCCCTATGAGAACTGAATTCTCTGCTCACATTTTTACATGTCTGGGGTTTTGGAAGGATTTTCCCGAGACAAGCTTTGGGCTTAGGACATTTCAAGCCTTATTTCTCTCTGACCACCCAAGTTCTTGTAGTGTCAGGTGCCAAAAAGGATGTGTTCATATGCCAGTATGACCCGTGGGCTGATGGGGACCTTTCTGGAAGCTGTTCTTAGCCTGTGACACCAGCCATGACTTAACTATGTACAGTCAAGAAACTGCAAAACAACATATAAGTATATACCACTAGACCCAAATGCAGCGTATCCTCAGCTTAACTCCTACTTGGTTGGTATCAACTAAGCAGTAAAAGTATAGTATGAGACCTATGGGTAGAGGAGCCATTCCAATTTCAGAGGGCTCAAAAATAATAAAATCCCAAGTTATACATTCTCTTTTTAGGCACAACCTTTCATTTATATATATATATATATATATTTTTTTTTTTTTTCAATTGATGTGTCATAACATTGTGGGTTTTTTTTGAGGATGTTGGGGGTAGGAGTTTATTTACTTATTTATTTTGGCTGTGTTGGCTCTTCGTTTCTGTGCGAGGGCTTCCACTAGTTGTGGCAAGCGGGGGCCACTCTTCATCGCAGTGCGCAGGCCTCTCACTATCGCGGCCTCTCTTGTTGCGGAGCACAGGCTCCAGACGCGCAGGCTCAGTAGTTGTGGCTCATGGGCCTAGTTGCTCCGCGTCCTGTGGGATCCTCCCAGACCAGGGCTCGAACCCGTGTCCCCTGCATTAGCAGGCAGATTCTCAACCACTGCGCCACCGGGGAAGCCCCATTTATATTTTATTTTTAGAAAAGGTATTATAATTATAAGGTTGCAAAATTAGAGAGGCACAAAACAGTATACATTGAAAATATTCTCTCATTCTTCTGTCCTTAACTCCCAGGTCTGCTCTTCAGAGGCAGCCAATAGTAGTGGTCTCCTGTGTTTCAGTTCTGTTCATGCCAACTGTTACGTGTGTGTGTGCATGCATGCGTGTGTGTATACATATAAAATCATATTCATATTTGCATTTAAAACTTTTTACCATATATGTATGTCCTTTTTCCCTTTTAAAAAAATCAAGCATACTGTAGGCACTATTCTGCTCCTTGATTTTCTCATTTAATTATATATCTCAGAAATTGTTCCATGTCAGTAAAGACCTTCCTTATTTCTTTTTTACAGCTGTGTAATATTCCATTGTCAGAATTCATTTAACTAGTGCCCTATTAATGGACATTTGGTTCATTTGTGATTTTTCCTATTACTATAAACAATGCTTTAATGCATGCATTATTTCTCATATGTACTAGTATGTCTGTAGGATAAATTATTTGATTGGAATTGCTATTTGATAGCATTAAATACATGTGATTTTTATTAGATATTGCCAAACTGTCATCCTATAGAGGTTGTACTAGTACCCTCTCACCTGCTGTATATGACAATGCCTCTTTCCCCACATTCTTGACATTAAAGTTGTCCTAAAACTTTTTGGTATTTTCCAATGTAACAGATTAAGAATGGAATCTAAGTGTGGTTTTTAATGTGGATTTCTTTTCTTATGAATGCATTTCTTTTATTATTATGGATGCACATTTCTGACCCTGTTTCTATGGTTATGTCTTTTTCTCTGAACCTCTCTGCCTCCTCCTTATAATTTTAAGAATCCTTGTGATGAGCTGGGTTCACCCCAATTCTAAGGTCAGTTGATTAGCAATATTAATCCCACCTGCATTTGGCACATTTTCTTATGTCTCATCATATTCTTTTGCTCTGTTAATTTTTCTTATTGATGTATAGGAATTCTTTGTATATGAGTAAAATCAGCTCTTTGAGATATAAACTACAGATGATTCCTGGCCCTCCCCACAGTTTGACATTTGGATTTTACATTGCTTATGATGATACTTGTCTCGAAAAATCTCAAGTTTTATGTAACAAAATTTGTCTGCTTTTCCTTTTTGTTACCATACTTGGGCCTTCCTTGCTCTGAGACTGTAAAAGAATTCTCCTGTGATTTCTCCTGCTTTATTATTTTATTTTTTACATTTAAATATTTTAACCACCTGGAATTTTTTTCTGGTGTAAGGTATAACACATGGTCCCAATTTTTTTTTCAGATAACCACCCAGTTAATTTACCATTATCTTTTCCACACTGATTTGAAAATCTTATTATTATATAATAATTTCCTCTGTGTATCTGGGTTCATTTCAGTTCTGTCTTTGATCTGTACAGTTATTTATGTACTAGGTCCACACTGTTGAGTACTTTTTTTTTTTTTTAATTTTAAATTTTAAATTTTTTTCTTCTTTTTTTTTTTTCCGGCTGTGCCACGTGGCACGTGGGATCTTAGTTCCTTGACCAAGGATCAAACCCGTGCCCCCTGAAGTGGAAGCTCAGAGACCTAACCACTGGACCGCCAGGAAATTACCTATTTTGATTTTTAATTTAATTTTTATCTTATATTGGTGTATAGTTGATTTACAATGTTGTGTTAGTTTCAGGGATACAGCTAAGTGATTCAGTTATACATACACATATATCCATTCTTTTTCAGATTCTTTTTTCATATAGATTATTACCAAATATTGAGTAGAGTTCCCTGTGCTGTACAGTAGGTCCTAGTTGATTATCTATTTTATATATAGTAGTGTGTGTATGTCAGTACCAAACTCCTAATTTATCCCTCCCCACCACCTTTCCCCTTTGGTAACCATAAGTTTGTTTTAGAAGTCTCTGAAGTCTGTGTCTGTTTTGTAAATAAGTTCATTTGTATCAATTTTTTCAGATTCCACATATAAGTGATGTCATATGATATTTTTCTTTCTCTGTCTAACTTACTTCATTTAGTATGATAATCTCTACGTCCATCCATGTTGCTGCAAATGGCATTATTTCATTCTTTTTTATGGCTGAGTAGTATTCCACTGTATATATGGACAACATCTTCTTTATCCATTCATGTGTCAGTGGACACTTAGGTTGTTTCCATGTCTTGGCTATTGTAAATTGTGCTGCAGTGTACATTGGGGTGCATGTATCTTTTTGAATTATGGTTTTCTCCAGATATATGCCCAGAATTGGGATTGCTGGCTCATATAAGTAGCTCTATTTTAGTTTTTAAAGGAACCTCCTTACTATTCTCCATAGTGGCTGTACCAATTTACATTCCCACTAACAGTGTATGAAGGTTCCCTTTTCTCCACACCCTCTCCAGCATTTATTGTTTGCAGACTTTTTGATGATGGCCATTCTGACCGGTGTGAGGTGATACCTCATTGTAGTTTTGATTTGCATTTCTCTAGTAATTAATGATGTTGAGCATCATTTCACATGCTTTTTAGCCATCTGTATGTCTTCTTCGGAGAAATGTCTATTTAGATCTCCTGCCCATTTTTGATTATGTTGTTTGTTTTTTTGATATAGAGCTGCATGAGCTGTTTGTATATTTTGGAGATTAATCCCTTCTCAATTGCACTGTTTGCAAATATTTTCTCCCATTCTGTGGGTTGTCTTTTCATTTTGTTTATGGTTTCCTTTGCTGTGCAGAAGCTTTTAAGTTTAATTAGGTCTCATTTCTTTATTTTTGTTTTTATTTTCATTACTAGGTTTATGTTTAAATATCTGATAGGGATGGTTCCCCCTAATTATTTTCCTGGTTACTCGTTTGTTTGTTTTTCCATATAAACTTAGAATCCACTGGTCCATTAAAAAATCTTATTGCTATTTAAATGAAATCACATTAAATTTATGCACTAACATAGGAAGAACTGATAATATTTTTATGTTATAGAGACTTCCTATCCAAGAATATAGTAGGCATTTCCATTTGCCGAAGTCTTTTCTGTCCCTAAGCAGTGATTTAAAGTTTTCTTTATACATATCTTATAATTTTTCCCTTAAGTTTATTCTTAGGAATTTTAAAATTATTGCTATGGGCAACAGGATCTTTTCTTCCATTTTTTTCCTTCTAATTATTGGTGGTTTGTATATATGAAGGCTGTTGATTTCTATATGTTAATATTGTAGCCAGCTACCTTACTGAATTCTTTTTTTCCAGTTTTATTGAGATACAGTAGATATAGAACACTGTATAGTTTAAGATGTACAACATACTATTTTTTTTTTCATGAGGTCTTTTTTTTTTTAATTTTTTTAACATCTTTATTTGAGTATAACTGTTTTACAATAGTGTGTTAGTTTCTCCTTTACAACAAAGTGAATCAGTTATACATATACATATTTTCCCATAACTCTTCCCTCTTGTGTCACCCTCCCTATCCAACCCCTCTAGGTGGTCACAAAGCACAGAGGTGAACTCCCTGTGCTATGCTGCAGCTTCCCACTAGCTATCTAATTTACATTTGGTAGTGTGTATATGTCCCTGCCACTCTCTCACATTGTCACAGCTTACCCTTCCCCCTCCCCATATCCTCAAGTCCATGCTCTAGTAGGTCTGTATTTTATTCCCATCCTACCACTAATCTCTTCATGACTTTTTTTTTTTTTTTTTAGATTCCATATATATGTGTTAGCATACGGTATTTGTTTTTATCCTTCTGACTTACTTCACTCTGTATGACAGATTCCAGGTCTATCCACCTCATTACAAATAACTCAGTTTCATTTCTTTTTATGGCTGAGTAATATTCCATTGTATATATGTGCCACATCTTCCTTATCCATTCATCTGCTGATGGACACTTAGGTTGCTTCCATGTCCTGGCTATCGTAAATAGAGCTGCAATAAACATTTTGGTACATGACTCTTTTTGAATTATGGTTTTCTCAGGGTATATGCCCAGTAGTGGGATGGCTGGGTCATATGGTAGTTCTATTTGTAGTTTTTTAAGGAACCTCCATACTGTTCTCCATAGTGGTTGTATCATTTTACATTCCCACCAACAGTGCAAGAGTGTTCCCTTTTCTCCACACCCTCTCCAGCATTTATTGTTTCTAGAGTTTTTGATGATGGCCAATCTGGCCGGTGTGAGATGATATCTCATTGTAGTTTTGATTTGCATTTCTCTAATGATTAATGATGTTGAGCATTCTTTCATGTGTTTGTTGGCTATCTGTATATCTTCTTTGGAGAAATGTCTATTTAGTTCTTCTGCCCATTTTTGGATTGGGTTGTTTGTTTTTTTGTTATTGAGCTGCATGAGTTGCTTATAAATTTTGGAGTACAACATACTATTTTGATATGTATATATTGTGAAATGATCACCACAGTAAGTTTAGTTAACGTCTATCACCTCACATAGTTACTGAAAGGTTTTGCACCTAATTTCCAATGTGTATGTGTGTGTGGGGGGGTGTTTCCACACCACCAGCAAGCAAGCAGTTCTCTGACACCAGCTGGATATCCTACAGTTTAACACAGTTCTGACACTACCTACCTGGAGATAGAATCAGATTCCACAGGTTAAGGGCTCAGTCCCACAAGGCCACCCTCCACCTCAGATGCCAATCACAAGCCCAGGTTGTTACCTGTGCTTCTGATCGACCAGCTACAGATTGGAGGTTCCCACAACCCCCTCCTTGGGTTCAATTAATTTGCTAGAGCAGCTCACAGAAACTCAGGAAACCTGTTTACTCATTAGGTTACTGACTTATTACAAAGGATGGTAAAGGACACGAATCAACAGCCAGATAAAGAGATACATAGAGCAAAGTCCTGAACAAAAGAGGTTCTGTCTTGGTGGAGTTTGGTGCTGGCATGGTGGCACATGGAAGCAGTCTGGTTCCCCAAACTGGAAGCTCTTCGAACCCCCTCCTTTTGGGTTTTTCTAGAGGCTTTATTACATAGGCATGATTGGTAAAATCACTGGTCATTGGTGGTTGATTCAGCCTTCAGCCCCTCTCCCATCTCTGGAAATCAGGGGGTGAGACTGAAAGTTCCATCTGTCTGTTTAAAGTTGGGTTTCCCAGGCCACCAGTCCCATCCTTAAGTGCTTTGCAAAAGTCACCTCATTAACATAAACACAATTGTGGTGGAAAGGGGATTGTTATGAATAACATGACACCCATTTCACCTTTGTGGCTCTGAAGTGATTTTAGGAACTGAGGAAAAGAGACCAAATATTATAATAAAAGATGCCCCCATTGCTCTAATCTCAGGAAATTTTAAGCGTTTTAGGAGCTGTGAGCCAAGAACCAAGGGCAAAGACCAAATGTATATGAGAAATATACTTTGGTCATTTGAATGACCAAGCACATACTTCTTATAATTCACAATATCACAGTTACAATTTATTTTCCTTGTGATGAGATTTTAAGATATAGTCTCTTGGCAGCTTTCAAATATATAATATAGTTTTATTAACTTCAGTCACCATGCTATACATTACCTATGCAGAACTTATTTACCTTATAACTGGAAGTCTGTACCTTTTAACCCCTTTCACCCATTTCCCCTAGCCCCCATTCCTGCCTCTGCCAACCACCAATCTGTTGCCTTTTTCTGCATTGGGGATTTTTTTTCTTTTAGATTCCACAAATAAGTGAGATCAGATGACATTTGTCTTCCTCTGACTTATTTCACTTAGCATAACGCCCTCAAGTTGCATCCATGTTGTTGCAAATGGCAATATTTATTCATTTTATGGCTGAATAATATTCCATTGTATGTATTTATATATACCACATTTTCTTTATCCATTCATCTGTTGATAGACAGGTTCTTTCCATGTCTTGGTTGTTATAAATAATGCTGCAGTGAACATGGGGGTGCAGATATCATTTTGAGATAGTAATTTTTTTTCCTTTGGGTAAATACCCAGAAGTGGAATTGCTGGATCATGTGATAGTTCTATTTTTAATTTTTTGAGGGACCACTGTACTGTTTTCCATAGCGGCTGATAATTTGCATTCTTACTAATAGTGTACAAGAGTTGCCTTTTATTTGTATCCTAACCAACGCTTGTTATTTCTTGTCTTTTTGATAGCAGCCATTCTAACAGGTATGAGGTGATATCTCATTATGGTTTTGATTTGCATTTTCAGAGTGATTAGTGGTGTTGAGCACTTTTTCATGTACTTGTTGGCCATTTGTATGTCTTCTTTGGAAAAATGTCTATTAAGTTTCTCTGCTTGATTTAAAATCAGATTTTTTTTGCTATTGAGTTGTATGTGTTCTTTATATATTTTGGATATTAACCCCTTATCAGAGATATATAATTTGCAAATATTTTCTCTCATTCAGTAGACTGCATTTAAAAAAAATCTTTTCAAAACACTTTAATTGTTCTTCAATAACTTTAATTAATTCAAGGTTATACTTTTTTTTTTCTTTTGTGGAAACATATTCTCTCTTTCAGTCAGAGTAGACTGCATTTTCATTTTGTTGATGGTTTCCTTAGCTGTGTTTAGTTTTTAGCTTTTTAGTTTGATGGAGTCCCACTTGTTTATTTTTGCTTTTGTTGCTCTGGTGTTGTATCCAAAAAAATCATTGCCAAGACCAATGTCAAGGAGCTTACCCTAGAGTGTTATGGTTTCAGGTCTGACATTTAAGTCTCTAATCCATTTTGACTTGACTTTTGTGTATGGTGTAAGATAGGAGTACAGTTTCATTCTTTTGCACATGGGTGTCCAGTTTTCCCAGCACCATTTATTGAAGAGACTATCCTTTCTCCATTGTATATTCTTGTCTCCTTTGTTGAAAATTAATTGACCATATATGTGTGGGTTTATTTCTGGACTCGCTGTTTCTTTGATCTATGTGTTATTTTTATGCCAGTACCATACTGTTTTGATCACTATAGCTTTGTAATATAGTTTCAAGTCAGGAAGTGAGAAGCTTTTGGGTTTGTCCTCTTTTCTCAAGATTTCTTGGCTATGTGGGGGTCTTTTGTAGTTCCATACAAATTTTAGAATTGTTTTTTCTATTTATGTGAAAAAAAATTGAAATTTTGTTAGAGATTGCATTGAATATGTAGATTGCTTTGGGTAATATGGACATTTTAACAAATTCTTCCAATCCATGAGTTCAGAATATCTTTCCATTCATTTGTGTCTTCCTCAATTTCTTTCAGCAATGACTTAGTTTTTCAGTGTACAGATTTTTCATCTCCTTGGTGAAATTTATTTTTAAGTATTCTTTCTGATGCAATTGTAAATAGAACTGTTTTCTTAGTTCTTCTTTCTGATAGTTTGTTATTATTTGTGTAGGAATGCAACTGTATATTCATTTTTGTATCCTGAAACATATGATCTATCCTGGAGATTGTTTCATGTGTGCTTGAGAAGAATGTATATTCTGCTGCTTTTGGTTGCAACATTTTGTAAGTGTGTGTTAAATCCATCTGGTCAAATGTATGTAGTGTAAGTCTAATGTTTCCTTATTGATTACTGCTATTAAGTTGTATGACTGGACCCCTATCTTACACCATACACAAAAGTCAACTCAAAATGGATTAGATACTTGAACGTCAGACCTGAAACCATAAAACTGTAGGGTAAGCTCCTTGACATTGGTCTTGGCGATGATTTTTTTTGGATACAACACCAGAGCAACAAGCAACAAAAGCAAAAATAAACAAGTGGGACTCCATCAAACTAAAAAGCTTCTACACTGCTAAGGAAACCATCAACAAAATGAAAATGCAGTCTACTGAATGGGACAAAATATTTGAAAATTATATAACTGATAAGGGGTTAATATCCAAAATATATAAGGAACTCATACAACTCAATCTGCCTGGGTGATCTATCCATTTTTGGAAGTGGGGTATTGAAGTCCCCTACTATTATGCATAACTGTCTATTTCTTCCCTTAGGTCTGTTAATATTTGCTTTATAAATTTATATGCTCCTATGTTGGGTGCATAAATATTTACAAATTTTATATCCTCTTGTTGGATTGACCCCTTTATCATTACAGAATTACCTTTTCTGTCTCTTATTACAGTCTTTTTCTTAAAGTCTATTTTGTCTGATATATGTATAATATCCCCAGCTTTCTTTTGGTTTCCATTTGCATGGAATATTCTTTTCCATCCCTTCACTTTCAGTCTGTGTGTCCTTAAAGCTGAGGTGAATCTCTGGTTGGTGGCATGTAGTTGGAGCTTGGGCTTTTTTTTTTTTTTTTTTTTAAATCAACCTCTATATCTTTTGATTGGAGAATTTAGTTCATTTACATTTTTGGTAGGAATTGGCTTACTATTGCCATTTGGTTAATGGTTTTCTGGTTGTTTGTAATTTCTTTGTTCCTTTCTTCTTTGTCTCTTGCTTTGTGATTTGATGGTTTTCTGTAGTGGTATGCTTAGATTCCTTTCTTTTTCTCTTTTGTGTAACTATTATAGGTTCTTGCTTTCTGGTTATTATGAGGCTTATATAAAATGTCTTATTTATGACGTTTAATCTGATAACAACTTAAGTTCAAATGCATACTAAAGCTCTGTATTTTTATTCTTGCCCCCACCCTCATGTTTTATGTTTTTGACATCACAGTTTACATCTTTATACTTTGGGTATCCTTTAACAAATTATTGAAGTTATAGTTATTTTTACTACTTTCGTCTTTTAACTTTCATACTAGATTTAAAAGTGATTTGCCCACCACCATTACATTATTCTGAATTTATATTTTTACCTTTACCAGTGAGATTATACCTTTATATGTTTTCCTGTTACTAATTAGTATCCTTCGTTTCAGCTTGAAGGAATCCCTTTAACATTTCTTGTAAGGCTGGTCTAGTGGTGATGAATTCCTTTAGCTTTTGCTTTTCTAGAAAACTCAGTTTTGCCTGCAATTCTGAAGGACAGATTTGCTGGGTAGAGTATTCTTTTTTTTTTTTTTTTTTTTTGCATTACGCGGGCCTCTCCCATTGCAGAGCACAGGCTCTGGACGTGCAGGCTCAGCAGCCATGGCTCACGGGCCTAGCCTCTCCGCAGCATGTGGGATCTTTCCAGACTGGGGCACAAACCCACATCCCCTGCATCGGCAGGCGGACTCTCAACCACTGCGCCACCAGGGAAGCCCATGGGTAGAGTATTCTTGGTTCACAGTTTTCTCTTTCAGAACTTTGAGTATATTTCCACTCCCTCTTGGCCTATAAAGTTTCTGCTGAAGAAACTTTATAGAAAGTTTCTTGCTGAAGAAACTCTCCCTCCCTCCCACCTTCCCTATCTCACCCCTTTAGGTGGTCACCAACCACCGAGCTGATCTCCCTGTACTATGAGGCTGCTTCCCACTAGCTATCTATTTTACATTTGGTAGTGTATATATGTCTGGATTCATCTTTATAAACACTCTCCAGGTTTCCTGAATCTGGATGTCTGTTTCTTTCTCCATGTTATGCATGTTTTGAGCCATTATTTCTCTGAATAATCTTTCTGCCCCCTTTTCTCTCTCTTCTCCTTCTGGAACCCATATAATGCAAATACTGGTCCATTTGATGGTGTCCCATAAGTCTCTTAAGCAATTTATACTCTTTTTCATTATTTTTTCTGTTTGTTCCTCTGATTAAATAGATTTCATTGCCCTCTCTTCAAGTTTGCTGATCCTTTCTTTCACTTGATCTACTCTGATGTGGAACCCCTCTATTGTTGAACTTTTCAGTTCAGTTATTCTATTCTTTAGCTCTGTGATCTCTGTTTGGTACTTTTGTATTTTCTATCTCTGTTGAAATTCTCACTTTGTTCATTCATTGTTCTCCTGACCTTGGTGAGTATCTTTATGACCATTATTTTGAACTCTTTATCAGATAAATCAGTTACCTCTATTCATTAAATTTTTTTATTGATGTTTTATTTTGCTTTTTGTTTGGCACATACTCCTCTGTTTCTTTATTTTCCTTGACTCTCTGTATTGATTTCTGTGCTTTATTTATTTATTTTTTTAATTAATTAATTTATTTATTTTTAAATTTTTTTAACATCTTTATTTGAGTATAACTGTTTTACAATAGTGTGTTAGTTTCTCTTTTACAACAAAGTGAATCAGTTATACATATACATATGTTCCCATAACTCTTCCCTCTTTTGTCACCCTCCCTCCCACCCTCCCTATCCCACCCCTCTAGGTGGTCACTAAGTACAGAGGTGAACTCCCTGTGCTATGCTGTAGCTTCCCACTAGCTATCTAATTTACATTTGGTAGTGTGTATATGTCCCTGCCACTCTCTCACATCGTCACATCTTACCCTTCCCCCTCCCCATATCCTCAAGTCCATGCTCTAGTAGGTCTGTGATTTATTCCCATCCTACCACTAATCTCTTCATGACATTTTTTTTTTTTTTTAGATTCCATATATATGTGTTAGCATACGGTATTTGTTTTTGTCCTTCTGACTTACTTCACTCTGTATGACAGATTCCAGGTCTATCCACCTCATTACAAATAACTCAGTTTCATTTCTTTTTATGGCTGAGTAATATTCCATTGTATATATGTGCCACATCTTCCTTATCCATTCATCTGTTGATAGACACTTAGGTTGCTTCCATGTCCTGGCTATCATAAATAGAGCTGCAATAAACATTTTGGTACATGACTCTTTTTGAATTATGGTTTTCTCAGGGTATATGCCCAGTAGTGGGATTGCTGGGTCATATGGTAGTTCTATTTGTAGTTTTTTAAGGAACCTCCATACTGTTCTCCATAGTGGCTGTATCATTTTACATTCCCACCAACAGTGCAAGAGTGTTCCCTTTTCTCCACACCCTCTCCAGCATTTATTGTTTCTAGAGTTTTTGATGATGGCCAATCTGGCCGGTGTGAGATGATATCTCATTGTAGTTTTGATTTGCATTTCTCTAATGATTAATGATGTTGAGCATTCTTTCATGTGTTTGTTGGCTATCTGTATATCTTCTTTGGAGAAATGTCTATTTAGTTCTTCTGCCCATTTTTGGATTGGGCTGTTTGTTTTTTTGTTATTGAGCTGCATGAGTTGCTTATAAATTTTGGATATTAATCCTTTGTCAGTTGCTTCATTTGCAAATATTTTCTCCCATTCTGAGGGTTGTCTTTTGGTCTTGTTTATGGTATCCTTTGCTGTGCAAAAGCTTTTAAGTTTCATT
The DNA here is from genome assembly GCF_026419965.1 of Kogia breviceps. Lineage (NCBI taxonomy): Eukaryota > Metazoa > Chordata > Mammalia > Artiodactyla > Physeteridae > Kogia > Kogia breviceps. The sequence continues at coordinate 17,229,012 of NC_081325.1, forward strand.
AGATCCCATTTGTTTATTTTTGTTTTTATTTCCATTTCCTTAGGAGATGGGTCAAAAAGGATCTTGCTGTGATTGATGTCATAGAGTGTTCTGCCTATGTTTTCCTCTAAGAGTTTGATAGTGTCTGGCCTTACATTTAGGTCTTTAACCCATTTTGAGTTTATTTTTGTGTATGGTGTTAGGGAGTGTTCTAATTTCATACTTCTACAGGTAGCTGTCCAGTTTTCCCAGCACCACTTATTGAAGAGGCTGTCTTTTCTCCACTGTGTTTCCTTCCCTCCTTTATCAAAGATAAGGTGACCATATGTGTGGGGGTTTATCTCTGGGCTTTCTATCCTGTTCCATTGATCTATATTTCTGTTTTTGTGCCAGTACCATACTGTCTTGATTACTGTGGCCTTGTAGTATAGTCTGAAGTCAGGGAGCCTGATTCCTCCAGCTCCATTTTTCGTTCTCAGGATTGCTTTGGCTATTCGGGGTCTTTTGTGTTTCCATACAAATTGTGAAATTCTTTGTTCTAGTTCTGTGAAAAATGCCAGTGGTAGTTTGATAGGGATTGCATTGAATCTGTAGATTGCTTTGGGTAATAGAGTCATTTTCACTATGTTGATTCTTCCAATCCAAGAACATGGTATATTTCTCCACCTATTTGTATCATCTTTAATTTCTTTCATCAGTGTTTATAGTTTTCTGCATACAAGTCTTTTGTCTCCTTAGGTAGGTTTATTCCTAGATATTTTATTCTTTTTGTTGCAATGGTAAATGGGAGTGTTTTCTTAATTTCATTCTCAGATTTTTCATCATTATTGTATAAGAATGCCAGAGATTTCTGTGCATTAACTTTGTATCCTGCTACTTTACCAAATTCATTGATTAGTTCTAGTAGTTTTCTGGTAGCATCCTTAGTATTCTCTATGTATAGTATCATGTCATCTGCAAACAGTGACAGCTTTACTTCTTCTTTTCCTATTTGGATTCCTTTTATTTCTTTATTTTCTCTAATTGCTGTGGCTAGAACTTCCAAAACTAGGTTGAATAAGAGTGGTGAGAGTGGGCAACCTTGTCTTGTTCCTGATCTTAGTGGAAATGGTTTCAGTTTTTCACCATTGAGAACAATGCTGGCTGTGGGTTTGTCATATATTGCCTTTATTATATTGAGGAAAGTTCCCTCTATGCCTACTTTCTGCAGGGTTTTTTATCATAAATGGGTGTTGAATTTTGTCAAAAGCTTTCTCTGCATCTATTGAGATGATCATATGGTTTTTCTCCTTCAGTTTGTTGATATGGTGTATCACGTTGATTGATTTGCGTATATTGAAGAATCCTTGCATTCCTGGAATAAACCCCACTTGATCATGGTGTATGATCCTTTTAATGTGCTGTTGGATTCTGTTTGCTAGTATTTTGTTGAGGATTTTTGCATCTATGTTCATCAGTGATATTGGCCTATAGTTTTCTTTCTTTGTGACGTCTTTGTCTGGTTTTGGTATCAGGGTGATGGTAGCCTCGTAGAATGAGTTTGGGAGTGTTCCTACCTCTGCTATCTTTTGGAAGAGTTTCAGAAGGATAGGTGTTAGCTCTTCTCTAAATGTTTGATAGAATTCGCCTGTGAAGCCATCTGGTCCTGGGCTTTTGTTTGTTGGAAGATTTTTAATCACAGTTTCAATTTCAGTGCTTGTGATTGGTCTGTTCATGTTTTCTATTTCTTCCTGGTTCTGTCTTGGCAGGTTGTGCATTTCTAAGAATTTGTCCATTTCTTCCAGGTTGTCCATTTTATTGCCATAGAGTTGCTTGTAGTAATCTCTAATAATCTTTTGTATTTCTGCAGAGTCAGTTGTTACATCTCCTTTTTCATTTCTAATTCTATTGATTTGAGTCTTCTCCCTTTTTTTCTTGATGAGTCTGGCTAATGGTTTATCAATTTTATTTATCTTCTCAAAGAACCAGCTTTTACGATTTCTGTGCTTTAGATAAGGCAGCCACCTTTCCCAGTCTTGATGGAGTGGTCTTGTGGAGAAAATGAAACTTATCATTTAGACTGGCCCTAGCTCTTTGTTGTTTCTCAAATCTTTGTGTTTGTCCAAGCCACCCTCTTTGTTCTTAATGACTCCCAGTAGTTGGGGGTATGCCAAGACCTATCAGTGTCCCAGAGGGGAGGATTTCAGTAAGCATCTTGATGCAGGCTCATTGGATACTGTACACTCAAGCAGCAACTTTTAAAGTATGCTGGTGAACATCTCTCAGGGACAGAGTGAGGCTGGGCATTTCCCTCTGCTGTGTCCTGAGAGGGACACCTGGTTAAGAAGTGTTTCTTTTTTTGCTACAATTCTGTGGAACCTGGAACTCGAGCCCCTCTGGCCACCAGACCAAGGTTATAAAGATTTGTGTCCTTGGGGCAGCATCTCCAAAAGCCAGGGCCCCAGACATGTGCACAGGTCCTTTCAAGGAGACACCAATGACCTGGAGCAGGGCAGAGGGAAAGTGTGAAGATGGCACCTGCTGGCTTCCCTGGTCTGCAGGGAGAACTGCAGTCTATTCCTAGATGTGTGCTAAATTAGAAGCCTGACCTTCAGGTAGCAGCTTTTAAAGTATGCAGATAGGCCTCTTTCAGGGAAAGATTTAAAGATGGGCGTATGTGTCTACTGCCTCTGGACTGATCCCTGGGGGGACAGCCATTGTGAATCCTCATGAGCCTTGTAAGAACTGGGTCTTTGCATCATCTTGTTGTTGTCGTGGATGCATTCCTCAGGGGCTTTCAGAGTGAGATGTTTGGGGGCCTGACGCTCAGGTGGAAGTCAGGTGGAAGTTGGGGCACTAGATGTTGGGTTCAAACCCTTCACTCCTCAGGGAGAATCTGGGGTTGTGAGTTTCCTCCCAGTTATATGTTTCTCTGCGGGGGTAGGGTTTATGGTGAGAGTGTGTCTCAGCTTTTCCTACTCTTTTTGATGTGGGTTTTTCCTCAGTTGCCCAGTGTGTAGGAGTCACTCAGTCAGAGGGAATTGTTCCATGTGTAGCTATAGATTTGGTGTGTCTGTCAGAGGAGGTGAGTTCAGGAGCTTCCTGTGTTGCCATGTTGGACCAGAACCCTTGAATTCTTTTTTGTTAGTTTATAATAGTTTTGGTTCTCTTAGTTTTTTCATGTGAACAATCTTATACTCTGCAAATAAGTATAATTTTGTCTTTCCCATTCCAATTTTTATATGTCCTTTTTTTTTTTCCTACTGGTTGATTGCATTGGCTAGTACCCCAGAACAAGGTTAAATAAATAATTGAGGTGATAGTGGATGGCCTTGTCCTCTTGTTTCTGACCTTCATGGGAATGCTTCTAGTATATCTTCATTAAACTGGCTTTTGGGCTGAGAGAGAGAGAGAGAGAGAGTTAAGTATACATCTATTTAATTGATTAAGAGTTTTTATCAATAATAAGCATTAATAAAATCCATAGCCAGGCTGTGTATTTGATTGTATAAGCATTTGACTGAGACACCTGGTTTGAAGTGAATCTTTTTTTAAAAAAATTTATTTATATTATTTATTTATTTTTGGCTGCGTTGGGTCTTCGTTGCTGTGCGCGGGCTTTCTCTAGTTGCCGCGAGTGGGCTTCTCACTGCGGTGGCTTCTGTTGTTGCAGAGCACAGGCTCTAGGCGCACAGGCTTCAGTAGTTGTGGCACATGGGCTGTAGAGTGCGGGCTCAGTAGTTGTGGTGCACAGGCTTAGTTGCTCCGCGGCATGTGGGATCTTCCCAGACCAGGGCTCGAACCCGTGTTCGCTGCATTGGCAGTTGGATTCTTAACCACTGCGCCACCAGGGAAGCCCTGAAGTGAATCTTTATTCACCAGTTGTGGAATGCCAAATCTTCCAAGCGTGTAATACTTATGATGCTTGTGCTTCATATCTCTAGAGAGCCAAGAGAACCCCTTGAAGTATTAATCACTGTGCCCCGCCTGCATCCCCCCCATCCAGTTCGTGAGAAGGATGCACATTGTTCAAGTAGAAGGATTATTATCATTGGAGAGCAAAGGGGGAAGAAGTGGCTGAAAAATGATGTGCTAGTTTCCTATTGCTGCTGTCACAAATAACCACAAATTTAGTGCCTTGAAACAATGCAAATTTATTATCTTATAGTTCTGTGATTCAGAAGTCTGAAATTACAGACTAAAATTAAGATGGGCTAAAATTAAGATGTTGGCAGAGCTGCATTCCTTTCTGAAGGCTCAAGGGGAGAATCTGTTTTCTTGCCTTTCCAGCTTCTAGATATTGTCCCTATCTTTTTACTTCTGGCCCATTCTTCCATCTTCAAAGACAGCAACATAGTGTATCTCTGATGCTGCTTTTGTTGTCACATCTCTTTCTCTGATTCTCTTCTGCCATCTTCTTCCACTTGTAAGGACTTTTGTGATAACATTGGACTCACCCCAGTATTAAGGTCAGTTGATTTGCAACCTTAACTCCTCCTTAGTTCCCTCCATGTATGTAACCTAATGTATTCAGAGAGTCCAGGAATGAGGACATCTTTGGGAAACATTTTTCTGCCTACCACAGTGGCATAGATTTAGGAGGCTCTGTGGGGTCTGAGTGGAAGGGAGCAAACCTATGGAACAGGAGAGGAGGAGAGGAAGTGGCCAGCTTCGGGGCAGGGCGTGTGACCCAGCCCTGGTGCACCGTGAACACCAGGAAGGCATGTAGGGAGCCAAGCCAAAGCCTATAGACCTTCCACTGACTTTAAAAAAAATTAATAAACTCAGTTTCTTTAGAGCATCTTAGGTTCACAGCAAAATTGAGCAGAAAGTACAGGGAATTTGCATGTGCTTCTATCCATCTCCACAGAGGCTATGCTGACTTTGAGGGAGCCCTGCACGCCCCTTGTGCTGGGGGAAGGGTAATAATTCTTTCCATCAATGTTTGGGCAGAGGCGGTGGACAGAATGCCTGCTCTGGCCCTGAGATGCGGATCCTCTGCGGCCACCCCTTTTCTAATGGCCTAGGACACTTGTCAGGGCCCCTAAACAGAGAAATGGATCCTTAATAACCAGGGTGGGTGGAGGCAGTGAGGCTGAAGAAAAAGCTCCCAACATTGGTGCTGGTGAAGGTCATTCCTGTGGCACTAATATCAACAGTTAAATTCCTACTTTCCAGTAGTTTGTACAAGATAAAGGCAGAATGCAATAACATGTCAAATAACTGCACAGTTGCTAATGAGCCAAGGTGGTGTTCTGGCTGAACTGAATGGTTGTGGTTTTGAACTGCTGGTACAAGCTCCAAGTATGACTCGAAGGCCAAATCAGCTCTGGGAAGGGTTTAGGAGTCCCAGGGTATAGTGTGAGAGTTTGGATTGGATGAAAGTCAAACATATAGATGTTGAGGGCAGGGTCTCAACATGGAAGGCCGAGGAGGCCAGACTGTTTGGCAATTTGGCCGTGTGTAGTCAGGCAACGGGAAGGGCCAGCTGGCTTCGGTGAGCCTCGCAAGGCAAGCTGCCTTTGTGGAGTCCTTGAAAATAGAGTGTGCAGCAGTAAAGTGTGATAGAGTTCAGGGGCGAGTGCTGTCGGGGCAACTCCGAGGGATGATTCGTAGTCCTGGTTGCACCCTGAATTTGATTGCCTTTAATGTTGCTTCAGAGGAATGGACTGCTGGCTGGGGTTGATCTCTGTTTTTGCTACTTGGAGATTTTTAATTGTAATTGTTTTTGTGGAAAAGACTGTTTACGGTGATGCTTTGAACCTACACACCTTTTTTCATCTCTATCTCTGTAACTTCTGGTGACAGTCTGCTTTAAGTGCTTTATTACATATGTTCTAGACTTTCTTCCTTCTCTTTTATTTCACAGCTTTGGTGGTGGGGGAGGGAGCCCCTGGTCTATACATGGAAAGGAAGATAATAGACAGTATGTTGCTAAACATGATTATCTTGGATTGTTCAATTTGCCTTTGATCTCCAGGAGTCTGCAAGATGCTAGATGTTTTATTAATTGTTCATTTAAATTGGGGGGTAAATGTAATACCTCATTAAACAGAGAAGCAAGGAAAGCCTTATTTTCCTTTCCTTCAGCCTGTCAGAGCACAAAAAAGGAACAAATCACAGCTGCTTAGGTTGGATTTAAGAGTCTTATTTATCAAAATGGCAAAAGACTGTGGCTTCCATGAGGCTCTGAGTCCTTGCTGTGTGGGCGTTGGCTTTGTTGGTACGTCTGTCACTTTCTCCTCTGATGCCTCTGATGGGTAGGTCTGGGTGTGGAGGCCCCATGTAGGATATACTGCCTGCCTTAATTAAAAAAAAAATCAAATAAAATACTACCAGCTTCTTACATGTGTGTTGTGCTTCAGCATTTACAAAGCATCATTATATATAATATCTCAGAGACCCTTCAAGTGGAGGAAACTTCTCGGTGCTCCTGGGGAGTATTAATACACATTCATATATATGTGGGATGTATGCGTACATCTCTATAGCATTTGCACGATGGTTTGTAATTTACAAAACACTTTTACAAATATATCCTCTCAAGGAGAGGAAACTACTTAGTGTCCCTGCTCCTTTGGGTACAAATAAATATTAAATTGGGCTTAATAGCACTGGGATTGCTTCTTCTGTTAAATTAGATCCTTTACTTAAAACTTGGACACCAGCAGACTTGTAGTTTCACTGTGGAGCACTGATTTGTGCCAGGAAAGATGGTGGGGTTTTTTGCTCTTACAAGACAACTCATCAGCTCTTTCGATGTTTTTCCTTGATGTGTTGATGATTTCTTGCAGCTGGGAGAATAGAAAGTAAAGCAGTAGCTCTTTAGCAAGCTGTCATTGCTGTGCCTGGATTTCCTGCTCAAATATTTTTCTTCTTTTCCATTTTTAAAGCCACAGGCAAATGACCATCCATTTCAGATATCAGTGAATGCTCGGTGAGTCAGATGCCTGGTGGAGGAATGTGCCCACCATAGGGTCTCTTACACCTACAGGCACCATTTTTTTTTAAATTAATTATTTGGCTGCACTGGGTCTTAGGTGCAGCATGCAGGATATGTTAGTTGTGGCATGAAGGCTCTAGTTCCCTGACCAGGGGTCGAACCCAGGCCCCCCTGCATTGGGAACGTGAAGTCTTAACCTCTGGACCACCAGGGGAGTCCCATGGGCTCCATTTTTGAATTCAGTTATATTTTAGGAATATCTTTTCCTGGCATCTTTCTTTTTTTGTGTGTGTGTGTGTGTGTGTGTGTGTGTGTGTGTGTGTTTGTGGTACGCGGGCCTCTCACTGTTTGTGGCCTCTCCCATTGTGGAGCACAGGCTTCAGATGCGCAGGCTCAGTGGCCATGGCTCATGGGCCCACCTGCTCCGCGGCATGTGGGATCTTCCCGGACCGGGGCACGAACCCGTGTCCCCTGCATTGGCAGGCGGACTCTCAACCACTGCGCCAAGGAAGCCCCTGGCATTTCTTTTTTCTCTCACCATGGTTTGATAGAAATTGAGAGCATCATTGTATGTGGATCTGGTCACATTCCTTGTCCCCCTCTGCTGGTTATTGCGGGTGCCGACCCTGCACCAGACTGTTTTTTTGTCTTTTTCCTTCCTGACACCTGCTCTACATTCAGAGGCTAATTCAATCTGTATGTCATTGAATCTATGATAATATTTATTCAGTGAAATGAAAATTATTTCAAATATGTACCTCTCAGAGTCTTATATCACCTGTTCTACTCCTAAAATAAATGACTAATTTTAAGGAAATCTGATGCCCAACCCCAAACACCTTAAATTATACTGTGGATACTTTTGAAGCAAAATGCCTTCTGATAGCCCCTTTTCCTTCTTCCTTTTAGTAATGAAGCTCTGTGAGTTTTAGCCAGGCACATGGCCTCCAGCTCTAAACTACAGTTCCCAGCCTCCTTTGCAGCTGTGTATGGCCATGTGACTGAATTTGGGCCAATAGGATGTGAGTGGGAGTGATGTATGCAACTTCCGGGTTTCTACTAAATGATGTTTGCTCTGGCTTCTCTCCCTTTTCTCTTCCCACCACCTGGGAAAAGTTAAAGAATGGACAACCTTGCAAACCACATGCTGTGGGCTACGGAGTTGCCCCATGTCCCCTCTTCACTTCCCCCAGACCACTCACCTGTGGACTGCAGTGTTTGGCAGAGCAGCTTGCTCTATTCTTTAACTAATAAAAATGTTAAAATTGAGCACTCATGTTAGAGAATACAATAAATTTCACTGAAAGCTCTGTATGTGAAGGTAGGAGTTATCATGACTAGTGATTGTAACTGGTCCCCTGCCTTCATTCTCTCCTCCAGTTCTCCAAATGGCTCTCAAAGACAGGCCAGTCTGCTGCTAAAAATCTTAAAATCTTCTGCTGGCTCCCAAGGTACCTAAAATCCCAAGCCCTTAGCATAGAATAGAGACAATATCAGAATTTGTTTGGGCTGAAAACAATAGAATCCCTGACTAAAAATAATGTAAACATCAAGGCTTTGGTTTTTTCTTATAATGGGGAATCTGAAGGAAGGTATTTCCAGCATTGGTTTAGAAGGTGAATAATGTCAGGTCTCTGCTTGCCTTTGCTTCAGTTCTCTTGGCTTTCCCTCATAGTTATATGATGGCTGCAGTGGCTCCAGGCTTCACATCCTCTTACCCATCTAAATGCAGGAAGGGAAATGGCACTCACTCTTTTTATCAGGGAGGAAAATCTTTTCCAGAACCCCGTGGCAAACTTCCATCATTGCTCTTTGGCCAGACTTAGTCATATGACTATGCCATAACTGCAAGTTGGCTGGGAAAGTGAGAGTCTATTGTGGAAGGGAAACTCTACTTATGATACACAGGGGAGCAGACATGGCTGTAAGGCAGGCAGTTGAGTGTGTGCTCCATGAGCCTCACGTACTTCCCTGAAGCAAAAAATATGACTGTAAGTTGAAATATAAAAAATTTATCTCCTGTGACCATAGGCCCGTTACAAACATTTCTTTTGAATTGTTATTGTTATGAGTTATTGGTTAGAACACAACTGACAGTACACAGTTTGGTAAATAATGAAATAAATCATATTTTACTGAAAATATATTTCTTAATGTTATTAAAACGTGTAGCGCAAGAATATTATTGCTAAATGGGATAGGGTTTAGCTTCAGTTGCATTCTAATTTTCATGTGTGTGGGTGGAGGTGTTTGGTAATCTCGCTCACAAAAATAAGTTGATGGAAACAGAAGGCATTTTATAACTGCAAGATTGATCGGATCTTTTGGACTCCTTCTGAGTTATATGCTGAAAGGCACATGGTGATCTATAATAAAAATTAAATGTAAGGTTTGGGATGAGTGAGAGGCATTACTTTCTCTTGTAAAGGAGGAGAAGGAGACATGGGAAAGGGGACCCTCATAATAGCTCTGCCAAAGGGCATGTTCAGCAGATTAGTTGTAGGAGAGGAAAGCTGAGAGCTAAAAATTGATTCCCTCAAAACCATCCAGGCACAGTGTTCCTCTTGGAGGGTCTTCGGAGACCCCCAGTGATACATGTACCCCAGTTTAAAGACCGTTGTGAGTATCAAATGAGATAATGTACACGAAAGCCTTTAGTGTGTGTAAAGAACGTTACAAGGGACATTAATAATAATTGCAGGCTTTGTTTTTCCAAAATTCTGATGACAGCCCACGAGGGCTCTAAGGACTTCAGGTTCCAAGTCCTGAAAGCGGCCCACTAACAGACAAGGCAGCTCCCCCTGGACTCGCTGCGAATATCCATCCTCCCAATATAAAAGAAAGTTGATGGGAGAGAGTGAGAGGTGACCTTTTCTGGGGAGTGTTGAGCCAGCCTGGAGAAGGAGGGGGTAGTTGGGGCAGGTGCATGGGAGAGGGTGTCCTCCTGTATCCTGGCTGGATGTCTGCTCTTCCACAGTGTTTGCTGATCAGGTCTGGTCTGTGTGAACAGAGGGAGGAGCCCTGGGGGGAGCCCCTGTTACTCCCTTGAGGTCCCCATTTTAGAACAAATAGAAGGCGTAATCTGCCCAGGTGCTTGGGCCCAGAAGGCCAGACAGCACTGGGGTCTGTACGCTTGCCAGGCTGCAGAGTGGGCCAAAGGGACATACATGCCTGATGGTATGAAGTCACCAGTTAGGGGCAGCCAGGCCACAGGGTCACCGTCTGGTTGAGGGAGGCACCTAGGGATGTGTTTGTTCTCTGCCAGCAGGGCTTGGGGACCACACGTTAGATTGGTGATAATGACCAAAAAAAGGGGTGTGGTGACCTCAGCACTGCTACCCTGATATTGCTGAGCTTGGAAAGGTCCTTTGTCTTTCCTACCTTTCTCCCTGCTCCGATACTGATCTCTGGTGGCCTCGGCCTGCAGTGGCTTGAAGCAGAATTTCGGTTCCCCGGGCAGAGACTGAAGTCAGGTGGCAGCAGTGAGAGCGTTGAATCCTAGCCACTGGTCCACCAGGGACCGGTGGCCAGTGACAAGGCCCTGGCCCATCAGCTTTGGAGAAATAAATTCCCACAAAGAGATGGAAATTAGTGAAACAAGTAAAGTGTTTATTAGGAGGAGAAAGAGTACGTGTGAATGGGCACACACGCGCGGGCTCAGAGAGACAGTCTCGCCCTCATGGTAGTTTGAATCACTTATCTGGGGCATTTCTTCTGCGTTTCCTTTGGCCAATCATCTTGCTTGGCCTGCCTCTGAGTCCGTGTTTGGTTATCTCCGGGTCCTCCCACGTGTGTGTGCATCTGTTAGCCAAGATGGATTTCAGCGAAGAGGCCTATGGGTAGGTTGGCATCACTCCTTTTTTGACCTCCCAGGAACCTTTCTGCGTATGTGTAGTCAGGCAGGTCTCCTGGAGGGTGAGAAATGTGCGGTCTCCATCTCTCTTCTGGGCAGGGCTCAGCTCCTCCGGCTCCTGCTGTCTCGGAGTATCTGTCCACAAGCGACAAACCCCAGCTGCTCAGCCTGGAGCCCATCTATCTCCTGCCTCAGTACCAGAAGAGCAGGCCCAGGAAAAGGGGATGGGAAAGCGGGCCAGGCTCATGCCTCTATCCACTGCATGCAGTACCGCTCGGGTGCTATCAGCTTGTGACAGCACCGCGTTCACTGACACCGCCTTGGCAGCTTGAAATCCACCTGGTGGGGCTATTGACAGCACAAGAGTCGGCAGAAGCTACAAATCCGTGCTTCCCCTCCCGTCCAAGCTGAGAAGGGCGTTAGGGTGTCTCACCTCTCCCAGCACACCACTGACTCTTGTTCCCTGGAGCCAGGAGGCGAGCTTGGGGTGCAGGGGAAGGACGTGAGTCAAATACGAGACCGAGATTTACAAATGGACAAGGCTAAGGCTTGGGTAACCAAGGTGAGACTGTGTTAATAATTAAGTGATTGAAAAGGTGTTAAATGGGATTAAAATGTCCTTCAGAGGAGCCTACTACCCAGCAGAATAGTAGAGTTTGGCAAAGCATAATGGTGTATTAGAAAAATAATCTGTCTCACTTCTATTTATTTATTTATTTTTCTTTTTCCGCGGTACGCGGGCCTCTCACTGTTGTGGCCTCTCCCGTTGCGGAGCACAGGCTCCGGACGCGCAGGCTCAGCGGCCATGGCTCACGGGCCCAGCAGCTCCGCGGCATGTGGGATCTTCCCGGACCGGGGCACGAACCCGCGTCCCCTGCATCGGCAGGCGGACTCTCAACCACTGCGCCACCAGGGAAGCCCCCCCCCCAACGTTTGTTTGTTTGTTTATTTATTTAACAAACACTTATGGAATGCCTACTATGCTTATATCATTGTGCTAGATCCTCCCAAAGACACGGTCCATATTAATACAATTCCTAATGACTTTCTTCATGCTTGCTTCAGAGACTACATCTGGGACTGAATAGCAGCACATAGCCATAGGGCTGCGGCATGGCCACCCCTGCTCTACACTCTGGTCTCTTCCAGAGGTGAACACAGCAGTCACTATCTTGATAAGGTGTGTAGATTAGTAATCACCATTCTGTTACTTTTGAAACTTCAGTTATTTCCCCTGGAGGGATGCACCAGTCCTGGAAATACTGCAATACCAGGTCGATGCGTGGAGTGGACGAGGCAAGCACCCACTCCAACTCCTTGCTCCCCAAATCCGTTTAATACGTTGTTCTCGGTAGAGAACGTATCAGATGTTAAACTGATAAGAACGGATACTACACTTGATCTTAGCCAAAAGTCCGAGAAGCGATACGTCTGTATTTTATAATGGGACTTCCCTGATCAAATTACCCACCTCCACACAACTAAAGATATTGAAAGGGGCCCATTTTAATTCAGAGTTGCCGAGCACGATAAAGGGTTGGGGTTTTAGAGAATCGTTCCCTGACATGAGCCAGCTGGGCTCAGGCCTTTTCCTTCCCTTGGATTTTGCCACTGTGGCCTCTGGACCACAGAGCAGCGCTGATGGGGTCGGAGACCTTGTCTTGCCTCCAGCCGGGGGTGGACTCCCGCCTTGGCCGGGCTGTTTCTGGCTCTGGAAGCAGATTCTGCGGAAGTGTCAGGATCACCCTCCCTCCAGTACTTAGGCCTTTTCTAAGGAAGAGCAGCTGTGCAGAGAATTCATTCTTTTGCAGAGCAGAATCCTTTAATGAGACAAATTGTTTTTATAATAGGACTTTCACAGGGAAAGAAAAAAACCCTGTCGCATAAAAGCAAATGGATTCTCTCCTCAGAACGCACATCCTCTGCCCAGCAGGTACTGAATTGCAGATGGTGTTTTCACGCTCCCAACTGGGTATTTAATGAAGAAGGAAGAGGGTCCTACTCCCCTCTCCTCTCCCCACCTCCAACACTGGCGATGCACTTTCTCTGTTCATTGAGGTTCACTCTGAGGGGGAGAAGCCTACTTTAAACAAAGGCGAGAGATTTGGGATTTAGATGGAATTTAAATCAAGAAAAAAAAAAAGGGGGAAGCTGCACAGTTGTTTCCAGGCTGACAGTATTTTATGAACCAAGTCTATCGTCCATAAGCTTCCCATTCCAAGTGATTTCAGGAACACAGAGAAGGCTTCTGTACCAGTTAGGACTGTGTTTGGCTGAAGAGTAGTTTAACAAAACTGGGATCAGTTTTTTCTCATGTAACGGAAGAGTTGTGCGGATTATCCAGGGCTGGCGTAGCTACAGTGCACCGAGGTCTCCTCTAGCTTCCAGCTCCTTCCTTATCCTGGAGCACCTCTGCTTGGCTTGGCAGGATGGCTGCCTTTCCTTCCATCATTGCCCCTGAGTTGCAGGCAGGAAGAAGGGCACTAGGCAAAGTGCAGATGCGATGGGCCACCATCTAGGATTCGCGACCCTTGCTTTTTACCCAAAAGACCTGAAAACTTTTGTCCACACAAAAACCCGCACAGAGAGTTTTATGGCAGCTTTGTTCCTAATTGCCAGTTGGAAGCAACCAAGATGTCCTTCCCTAAGTGAATGGATAAACTTTGGTACATCCAGTTAATGGAATATTCTTCAGCTCTAAAAAGAAAAGAACTCTCAAGCCGTGAAAAGACTTCCATGTAAGGAGGGACCTTACATGCATATGACTAAGTGAAAGAAGCCAATCTGAAAAGGCTGCCTACTGTATGATTCCAACTCTGTGACATTCTGGAAAAGGCAAAACTATGAAGACAGTAAAAGGGTCAGTGATTGCCAGGGGATAGAGGGGAAGGAGGGATGAACAGGCAGAGCACAGAGGATTTTGAGGGAAGTGAAACTACTCTGTCTGATACTATAATGGTGGATACATCTAATTATATATTTGTCAAAATCCATAGAATGTACAACACCAAGAATGAATTCTAATGTAAGCTATAGACTTTGGGTGATAACGGTGTGTCAGTGTATGTTCATCAACTGTGACAAACGTACCCCTCTAGGGCAGGGGTGTTAATAGTAGGGAGGGTGTTCACGTGTGAGGGTAGGGCGCTTACAGGAACTCTGTTGCTTTCTGCTCAACTTTGCTGTGAACCTAAAATTTCTCTCTCTCAAAAAAAAATCTGTTAAAATAAAAAAGTGGGGGCTTCCCTGGTGGCGCAGTGGTTGAGAGTCCGCCTGCCGATGCAGGGGACGCGGGTTCGTGCCCCGGTCCGGGAGGATCCCACGTGCCGCGGAGCGGCTGGGCCCGTGAGCCATGGCCGCTGCGCCTGCGCGTCCGGAGCCTGTGCTCCGCAACTGCAGAGGCCACAACAGTGAGAGGCCCGCGTACAGAAAAAAGAAAAAAAAAAAAAAAAAATTGATGGGCCAGTTGAGTCTGTCCTTTTCCATCAATAAAATAATAGCTTCCCTTGAAATCCCACACAAGTAGACTTCTGCTTATACCTCACTGGCCAAAAATGGGTCCCATGACTACCCCAGGCTGCAAGGGAGTGACTATTGTATTTATTTTTTATTTTTTGGAGGTACTTTCCCCCCAGTTTTATTGAGATGTAATTGATATACAGCTCTGTATAAGTTTAAGGTGTACAGCATAATGGTTGGACGTACATATATTGTGAAATGATTACCGTGATAGGTTTAGTTAATTTAACATCTATCTCTCATTCAGGTACAAAAAAAAAAAATCAATTTTCATCCCCTTGTGATAAGAACTTTCAGGATTTACTCTTGGCAACTTTCAATTATACTATGTAGCAGAGTTCACTACAGTCATCATGTTGTACGTTACCTTCCCAGCACTGATTCATCTTGTAACTGGAAGTTTGTACCTTTGGATCACCTTCATCCAGTTGCCCCGTCCTTCGCTTCCCACTCTGGTAACCACAAATCTGATCTCTATTTTTGCGAGTTAAAAAATTTGTTTTGTTTTTTGTTTTTATGAGTGAGATCATACAGTATTTGTCTGTCTCTATCTGACTTACTTCACGTAGCACAATGCCCTAAAGTTCCATTCCTGTTGTTGCACATGCTGGATAGTATTCTGTTATACACACCACGTCTTCTCTACCCATCCCTCTGTTGATGGACACTTAGGTTATTTCCATGTCTTGACTATTGTAAATAATGCTACCATGAAAATGGGGGTGCAGGTATCTCTGTGACATAGTGATTTCATTTCCTTTGCATATGTACCTGGAGGTAGAGTTGCTGGATCATATCGTACGTAGTTCTAACATTTTAAGGAATCTCCACGCTGCTTTCCACAGTGGCTGTACCGATTTACAGCCCTACAGGCAGCGCATTGGAGTTCCCTCTTCTCTGTATCCTCACCAGCATTTGCCGTCTCTTGTCTTCTTGCTAATAGCCATTCTAACAGTCGTGCTGGAATATCTCATTGTTTTGATTTGTGTCTCCCTAATGATTAGTGATATTGAGCACCTTTTCCTGTACCTGTTGGCCATTTGTATATCCTCTTTGAAAAAGTGTCAGGTTCTTTGGCCATTTTTAATTGAATTTTTTGTTTTTAAATTGAGCCGTATGAGTTCTTTATATATTTTGGGTATTAAGCCCTTATCAGATACGTGATTTGCAAATATTTTCTCCAATTCTGTAGGTTGTCACTGGACCTTGGCTCTGTCACTGGCTCTAATCAGGCTGATGCTACAGTGACCCTGAAGACACTAATTTGATGGGACAGGGGTGGAAGAATTAAAAAAAAAATTAGTATCAGGCATGATTTTAGCCAGACTTTTTGCAAAGATATCACTTTTTTCCATGTAATATAAAAACGGGCTCTGCTTAATTCATCTCTCTTCGTTCTTTCATCATACATTTTTCCTTACGTTTAAATCTTTCATCCTGGCCTCCCACTCCATTTGCTCTAAATATCCTCTTCGGTTATTTCTGGTTCAGCTGTTTAGAACATGCTGATTTACGGTGCTTTGCTGGAGATCTGCGGTGGGGGAGTGAGCTGCCCAGAGCAGTGGAAGACATTTGCAATTCAGCAGAATGGTCTTAACTACGGTGCCATCTTTATGCTGTCTAGAGGTGATGTGATGCAGGAAGGGATCTCAGACAGTGTAATTAAACGAACAGACAAAAATCCAGACAGGCAGTGTGCTTGCTTTGAAGACCCTATATTTGTTATATAAAAATCAAACACGCACATTCCCAACTTGACTGTACTTAGCTAGGGAAACACTGGACACACTCTGATGACTTGAGGGACCTCTGTGACAAGCTTAGACTGTGCAAATGGCCCTCATCCAAGGGTGGAATCCACATGTGGAGCCAGGGGACCCATCTGCCTGCATGTTCCAGGCGCCTCATCCTCGTTGCTTCATTTCTTCCGATGACCCCTGGGCTCAACTACATCCAGCCTCTACCCCACTCCCTCCTTCCAGAGGTAACATTATAATTTCACAAAGAGAGCAAATTAATATTAATTTTGTTTTGGAAATCTCATGACATTCTTTGACCTCGCTGAAAATGTCACAGATCTGACTTTTGTCAACCGTCTGATGTTCATACCTTATTATTCCTTTCGGTGCCTGGTTGTCCTTCTTTTTTTTTTTTTTTTGCGGTACGCGGGCCTCTCACTGTTGTGGCCTCTCCCGTTGCGGAGCACAGGCTCCGGACGCGCAGGCCCAGCGGCCATGGCTCACGGGCTTAGTTGCTCCGCGGCATGTGGGATCTTCCTGGACCAGGGCACGAACCGGTGTCTCCCGCATCGGCAGGCGGACTCCCAACCACTGCGCCACCAGGGAAGCCCGGTTGTCCTTATTTTTGATAAGAATTTTTAAACCCCTGTCCTTCGTGTCCTCCATGGGGAAATGAGGAGATGTAAATTTTCCTCTTAAATCAAAGAGGTGCCAAGTGCTTTAACGGTACTGAAGTCACAGGATTGAGTCAGGGTGTCCCAGGAGCACTGCATACCCACCAAGGCTTCCCTCCCGTCTCTGGGACCACAGCAGTCAGGACCTCTTGGGGAGCTTTTGATTTCTTCCTTCTTTCTTGCTCCTTTTCTTTTTGAAGATTTTTTTTTTTGATGTGGACCATTTTTTTTTAAGTCTTTATTGAATTTGTAACAATATTGCTTCTGTTTTTTGTTTTTTTTGTCTGTGCTGGGTCTTCACTGCTGCGGCGTGCGGGTGCTACTCTTCATTGTGGTGCACGGGCTCTAGGTGCACGGGCTTCAGTAGTTGCAGTGCGTGAGCTCAGCAGTTGAGGCTCACGGGCTTTGTTGCTCCGCGGCATGTGGGATCTTCCTGGACCAGGGGTCGAACCTGTGTCCCCTGCATTGGCAGGTGGATTCATTTTTTTTTTTTTAACATCTTTATTTGAGTATAACTGTTTTACAATAGTGTGTTAGTTTCTCCTGTACAACAAAGTGAATCAGTTATACATATACATATGTTCCCATAACTCTTCCCTCTTGTGTCACCCTCCCTCCCACCCTCCCTATCCCACCCCTCTAGGTGGTCACAAAGCACAGAGGTGAACTCTCTGTGCTATGCGGCTGCTTCCCACTAGCTATCTAATTTACATTTGGTAGTGTGTATATGTCCCTGCCACTCTCTCACATCGTCACAGCTTACCCTTCCCCCTCCCCATATCCTCAAGTCCATGCTCTAGTAGGTCTGTGTTTTATTCCCATCCTACCACTAATCTCTTCATGACATTTTTTTTTTTTTTTAGATTCCATATATATGTGTTAGCATATGGTATTTGTTTTTATCCTTCTGACTTACTTCACTCTGTATGACAGATTCCAGGTCTATCCACCTCATTACAAATAACTCAGTTTCATTTCTTTTTATGGCTGAGTAATATTCCATTGTATATATGTGCCACATCTTCTTTATCCATTCATCTGTTGATGGACACTTAGGTTGCTTCCATGTCCTGGCTATCGTAAATAGAGCTGCAATAAACATTTTGGTACATGACTCTTTTTGAATTATGGTTTTCTCAGGGTATATGCCCAGTAGTGGGATTGCTGGGTCATATGGTAGTTCTATTTGTAGTTTTTTAAGGAACCTCCATACTGTTCTCCATAGTGGCTGTATCATTTTACATTCCCACCAACAGTGCAAGAGTGTTCCCTTTTCTCCACACCCTCTCCAGCATTTATTGTTTCTAGAGTTTTTGATGATGGCCAATCTGGCCGGTGTGAGATGATATCTCATTGTAGTTTTGATTTGCATTTCTCTAATGATTAATGATGTTGAGCATTCTTTCATGTGTTTGTTGGCTATCTGTATATCTTCTTTGGAGAAATGTCTATTTAGTTCTTCTGCCCATTTTTGGATTGGGTTGTTTGTTTTTTTGTTATTGAGCTGCATGAGTTGCTTATAAATTTTGGAGATTAATCCTTTGTCAGTTGCTTCATTTGCAAATATTTTCCCCCATTCTGAGGGTTGTCTTTTGGTCTTGTTGATGGTTTCCTTTGCTGTGCAAAAGCTTTTAAGTTTCATTAGATCCCATTTGTTTATTTTTGTTTTTATTTCCATTTCCCTAGGAGATGGGTCAAAAAGGATCTTGCTGTGATTGATGTCATAGAGTGTTCTGCCTATGTTTTCCTCTAAGAGTTTGATAGTGTCTGGCCTTACATTTAGGTCTTTAACCCATTTTGAGTTTATTTTTGTGTATGGTGTTAGGGAGTGTTCTAATTTCATACTTCTACAGGTAGCTGTCCAGTTTTCCCAGCACCACTTATTGAAGAGGCTGTCTTTTCTCCAATGTATATTCTTGCATCCTTTATCAAAGATAAGGTGACCATATGTGTGTGGGTTTATCTCTGGGCTTTCTATCCTGTTCCATTGATCTATATTTCTGTTTTTGTGCCAGTACCATACTGTCTTGATTACTGTGACCTTGTAGTATAGTCTGAAGTCAGGGAGCCTGATTCCTCCAGCTCCATTTTTCGTTCTCAAGATTGCTTTGGCTATTCGGGGTCTTTTGTGTTTCCATACAAATTGTGAAATTCTTTGTTCTAGTTCTGTGAAAAATGCCAGTGGTAGTTTGATAGGGATTGCATTGAATCTGTAGATTGCTTTGGGTAATAGAGTCATTTTCACTATGTTGATTCTTCCAATCCAAGAACATGGTATATTTCTCTACCTATTTGTATCATCTTTAATTTCTTTCATCAGTGTCTTATAGTTTTCTGCATACAAGTCTTTTGTCTCCTTAGGTTGGCAGGTGGATTCTTAACCCCCGCACCACCAGGAAAGTTCTTGCTTCTGTTTTATGTTTTGGTTTTTTTTGGCTGCGAGGCATGTGGGATCTTAGTTCCCTGACCAGGGATCGAACCCGCACCCCCTGCATTGGAAGGCGAAGTCTAACCACTGTACCTCCAGGGAAGTCCCCTCTTGCTCCTTTTCTTACCCTCTAGATATTTTCCTTTCTTCTTTCCTTTTGCTCCAAACATCAAAGTGGTGGGAAGAATTCAGCCCTTGGTTGGAGGTAGAGGGAAGGCAGAGGCTTATCCTCTTGCCCAGGTCCCCCTGTTTGCAGAGTGAAGAAGCTGGTCCCCTGTCAAACTACAAGTGCAACAAAGACACTTCAGGTGGATCTCTGTGACCCTAGGTGTGCTGACTGGTCATGGATGGACCTGCCATTTTGCATATTTGACTTTCGTAGAACCACATCTTTCATATGTTATATATGGATACTGCTGGCTACCTTCCAAAGGCAGTCAGACTCTTAACCAGGCAAACTCCTGCTTCCATATGATCCAAGCAGGACCTTCCCTATTTAAAAGGAGACAGTTTTTGCTATCGTTGATCTTGATAATGACCATAATTAAGCCGTAGGCATAGAATTTTAATAGAATGTGCTTATAACTTCTGAAACTTGAATTTAGTCCCAAACAGCTATGTGCTACACCTGCCAGATTTTGACCATCAGATTTATTAAGGTGTGGGTCTGAGAAGAACAGTCTTGTGAATTGTGCTTACAATTACATATGCAAAGAAGTAAATACAATACATTAATATTTTCTTAACAAAACCATAAATGATGATAAAATGATAATAAAATGTTATACTAGATGTTGCTGGTTTAATTATTCCTGTTTGGGGGGAGCTCTTCTTAAGAAACGTTTCTGCTCAGAAGGACGTTCTCACATTTTATTCTTAAAATTTTACTCCTCTTCAAAACCCAGCTCATTTGTCATTTGCTTTCACCGGAGTGATTCCTCAATTCTCTACAAGAAAACAGTGCCCATAACACTTGTCACACACCACACTCTTCCTTCTAGATATTTGTGTGTGGTTTTACTTTACCTGCTGTGTTGTAAACTCCTCAGGGGAGAGGTCCTGTTATATACGACTTACATGTTCTGATACAACCTAACAATACTCAATATATGTATTTAAAAGAAAGAACGAATATGTGATGAGTGTCTACTGTCTGCTAGTTGTGTGATCATGATCATTTCTTTTTTAAAATTAATTTTTATTGGAGTAGAGTTGATTTACAATGTTGTGCTAGTTTCAGGGGTACAGCAAAGTGAATCAGTTATACATATACACATATCCACTCTCTTTTAGACTCTTTTCCCATCTAGGTCATTACAGAGTATTGAGTAGAGTTCCCTGTGCTCTACAGTAGGTCCTTATTCGTTATCTATTTTATATATAGTAGTGTGTATATGTCAATCCTTATCTCCCAAGCTATCCCTCCCCCTTCCTTCCCCCTTGGTAACCATAGTTTGTTTTTGACATCTGATTTCTCATCCTCTCTTTGTTTCCTCATGTGTATAATGGTTAAGACTACAACCTCACACATTTAAGATGAAATGTGATCATGTGTACAAACTACTTAGCACAAGGCCTGGCATACTGAATTCTCATAAATGTCAGCTCTTTATTTTATCATTATTAACATGGAATGTAGTTTTCAGTAGGTACCTTGAAGCAGGGTGGTTTCTTTGCTGACTAAGGACATAGGGGTAAAGGAAGGGTAGGTAGGAGCAACAGTATTTCATAAAAGCAAAGTAACAGGGCTTCCCCGGTGGCGCAGTGGTGGAGAGCCCGCCTGCCGATGCGGGGGACGCGGGTTCGCGCCCCGGTCCGGGAGGGTCCCACGTGCCGCGGAGCGGCTGGGCCCGTGAGCCGTGGCCGCTGCGCCTGCGCGTCCGGAGCCTGTGCTCCGCATCGCGAGAGGCCCGCGTACCGAAAAAAAAAAAAAAAAGCAAAGTAACAGCAATAAAGCTAGAGTGGTTTCAACTGGTAAAACGATGCTCAGTTCCATATGCAATAATGGGCAGGTTTCCAGAAGGACCTGATGTACTCTCAAGCAAGCATTCAGCACATAAAAAAACAACTCAACCTCATCATAAATTTGATCTACAGCCAAGAAATTATGTCCGTTATCAAGTGAATGCATATTGTGCTGCTCTGCCTCCGATGCAGGTGCTACTTTGGGTAGCCTGCTCTTTTAAAAGGACTCTCCAAGAAAGGTTAATTTCATGCCTTATTTCTCTTTGCATTCATTTTCCTAGAGCTACAGAGACCCCCACCATCGTTCTACCCTAAGGCCAACAGCTGAGGTAGGTTTGGCCAATATCTATTGAAAATGATGTTGAGGCGATTTCTTTCACTAGAGATTCTTTTTTCAAAATGAGAGCTCATTTCAGCATTTCTTCCCTTCACGTTCTCCAACTTCTCCAATTTCACCAAAGCTATTCCGTATCCCTCTTTTCTGGCATCACTCATCTTCCCAGACCCGCAGAAGCATTCACCTCCTCCACAAAGCTTTTCCTGGTTCCCCAGAAATAGTTCACTGTCTCTCTCCACCCCGCCCCCACCTCTGGACAACACAGGATGGTTCTTATTTGTATCGTTGCCATGACCGTATTGTAGGGCAAGTGGATGTGTAAAGGCTTGTTTCTGTTGGTTGACTAGGACCCACTCAAGGTTTGGATCTATCTCTGGTCTTTTTTTTTTTTTTTTTTTTTTGCGGTACGCGGGCCTCTCACTGCCGTGGCCTCTCCCGTTGCGGAGCACAGGCTCCAGACGCGCAGGCTCAGCGGCCACGGCTCACGGGCCCAGCCGCTCCGCGGCACGTGGGATCTTCCCGGACCGGGGCACGAACCCGCGTCCCCTGCATCGGCAGGCGGACTCTCAACCACTGCGCCACCAGGGAAGCCCTCTGGTCATTTTTGTGTCTTGATATTGTAACCGGAAGGTTTGGGGACAGAGGAATGGGCAGCTGTGGGGCCTTCTGTGACACTGCCTGGGGCACAGTGCCTGTCAGACTCAGGTCCAGAGTTCGGCTCCACTGGCCATGGCCATCACCGTGGACCAGCCCCAAGAAGTCTGGTGGGATCGAAGCACAGTGAGTGAGGCAGAGAGGGGATGGGAGATGAGGTTGGATAGAGATGGAGGGGTTGGATCATGCAAGGGTTTTTGGCCTGGGGACAGGCAATTGGACTTTTTGTTCCAAAGGCAATGGGAAGCTGCTGTGAGCTTTAAGAGGGGATGGTGACACGATCCAATGCAGAGATTCCATCACCTGCTCCTCTTTTTTTTCCCCCCTCCTGGGTTATGGACACACTGCTGGCTCCTGCAGTGTCTGTCTTGTTGCAAGGAGAATTTTCACTGTATGCTTTTGAACAGCCTCAAAGCCATAGATGTGCTGAGAGGAAAGACCGGAGCTCTGAGCACAGAGAGGTAGCAGCATCCTTGAAACAGGCCAGCTGCCCTACCCCTACCCCCGTTATCCTCTGGCCTCATGCTGTGGGTTCTTGCACTGCATTTTTCTGCAGCCTGACGTTGGAGAGTCTGCTGGTTTTCCATTTGATTTTAAAAATAAGTAAATAATCGCAGTCAATACATGGATATGGTGAAAATGCAAAGGAAGCGACAGAATTTGGGCGCCGCAGCTCCAGGGAGCACTCGCAGCTCTGAGAGATTCTTGGAGCCTAGCCGCTTCTGAAGGGACCCATTGCTGTTTTATGTTGTATGTGTGGCTTTGGAGGTCCAGGAGGCCAGCCCCGAGGGACATTTTGGAAAGTGGTAATGGAAATGATTTTCAGTCCAAGGCAAAGAAGCAGGTCAGGTACCTAAACTCCCTGCCGTACCTTAAAAGGCTCTAATTCTATCCTGACAAACAGTAAAGAGAGCAAATAAGTACGTTCATGCCATTTCAATGTTCTTCTTCAAACATGTGGATTTAAGCCAGTTTGGTTTGGAATCCATTTAGTTTGTGATTTTGCCAAGAGTTTTGTGGGTGTAAAGTTTAAAAATAGCTATGTACACATAGGATGTCTGTGGGGAAAAGTGGGTAAATTCTAGGTTGGGAAAAGGTTCTGTGAGCAAGTGCCCTCAATGTTTAGTTCCAAATGTTTGCAAAGACAAACATTTTGGAGATCAGAGCAACAGTCCTGTTTCACCCTTGGTCCAAACCAGGTTGCATCTGCATCCAAATGTGGGAGGGGATAGGTGACTCAGAAATACATAATGGGGGGAATTAAAGACCCAGAACAAAGAATGAAAGTTTAAAAAGAGGTGAGGGAGGAAACAGGGAGAAAAGTTCCATATAAACAGGCTAGTAAAGTCAGGATTTTTCAGACTGGAAGCATGGAGGCAGACGGAATTAGAACCAAAACATGCAGTAAGTGGTTGAGGTTAGGGTAATTGCAGCCTTGCTCGGTCACGGCCTCATGCGTTTTCCTCCCTGCGCACAATTTGCCCCCTCTCAACCCTCCAGGACTGTGGATTGATTAATCATGACGTGAACAGCCTGATCAGGGTCAGGGGCCTTGACTTGGGAATGTGAAGACGGGGATTTATCATGAAAGGAGCACCAGCCAGGCCAGCCACATACAAATACGTCTCTCACGCCCTCACCCCTTCCAATCTTATTTATCGAGGCACTGCTTCGACTAAAGACTCGTTGATGATTTGCCTGGGTGGATAAATCCCGTATCTAAACAGCTACAGGGCTAAGTATCACGTGATCCGTCCTGAGTCAGGGACGACCTAGAACCAGCACATCACAGCAGTGGGAAGGCGGCTCTGGCTTCCCGGAGGAGGTGTTTGCACTGGCCTTTGGAGGACGGTGGGAGTTTGATGGGTAGAGAGTTGGAGAGAAATAACCTGAGCTTTGGCACGTGGGTGGGAAAGCACCAGGTGTGGTTAGTGAAGCGTCGAATAGTTAAGTGCTAAGATGGAAGAGGTGGCGGGGACCACGGTGAAGGCCTGAGAGTGTGTCTGGGCTGAGGGCACTTTTGCGTGGTTGGCAGGAGGGAACCCTGGGAGGGTTTGGAGCAGGAGGATATGCGCAAAGCACGTTAACAGTTGGCAGGCGTGTGCAGATGGACAGGAGTGCACAGATGTTGGGGCCACGGAGACTGGTGGGGAGCGTATGGCCATAGCCCAGGTGAGGATAACACAGTACACAAAGACACTGGAGAGTGGGCAACCAAATCAAGGGTGCAAAAGTATTTCTTCGTTTTCTTTTGAATCCGGCCAATTCTGACTCGAAACCATCCTCCTGTGTGTCCCTGGGAAATTCCATTGAGTTATAATTGAGGGCTGCTCTTCCTTGGAATAGGGACATATCAGAGTCTTGGAGGATAATATGACAGGTGAAATGGAGAAGAGGCCTCTGGTCTCTTGTGGTCCATGAAGCCAGTTTCTGTACCTTGAAGACAAATACACAGGTGAAGTGAGCATCTGGATGCCCTCACTTTACAGATGAGGAACCTGAGCCACAGAAGATTACAGAACTGTCTGAAGTTTCACAGCTAGGAAGCAAGGGGCTGGGATTAGAAGACCTGGCTCCAACTTTTTTAAGGCTGAATAGTATTCCACTGTGTATGTGTATGTATGTGTGTGTATATATATATATATATATATATCACATCTTCTTTATCCATTCATCTGTTGATGGACATTTGCTTCCAAGGTTGCTTCCATACCTTGGCAACTGTAAATAATGCTGTTATGAACTTTGGGGTGCATGTATCTTTTCGAATTATTTTCTTTGGATATATACCCAGGAGTGGAACTGCTGGGTCGTAGGGTAGTTCTACTTTTAGATTTTTGAGAAACCTCCATACTGTTCTCCATAGTGGCTGCACCAATTTACCTTCCCACCAACAGTGCAGGAGGGTTCCCTTTTCTCCACGTCTTTGCCAACACTTGTTGTTTGTAGACTTTTGGATGGTGGCCATTCTGACAGGTGTGAGGTGATACAGTGGTTTTGGTTTGCGTTTCCCTGAGGATTAGCGACGTTGAGCATCGTTTCACGTGCCTGTTGACCATCTGCATTTCCTTTTGGAAAAATGTTTGACACGCTTCTTTACAATGTTTTTCTCTGCATTGTTTTACACGGTCAAGGGATATATTTACATATATATGTATGTATGTAAATGTTATGTATGTATACATGTGTTCATGCATTACGTATGTGTATGTATATATACACACCTACACATACATACATTCAGGTCGTTCCTCAATGGTTTGTAATTATAAAATGCACGGTGAGAAACACATGCATGTCTTTATCTCTGTTTTGGGTAATTTCCTTGGGAGAGACTCCTGGAAATTGAATTACAAGCCAGGAGCATTTTTACAGCTACTGACATATCTATTGCCACACTTTTTTCCAAGAACATTGTGCCAGTTACTGCGAAAAGCCTTGTGTAAACATAAACTGTGTACTAATTTTAAAACTTTTGCTCATTTGAAAGGTGGAAATGACCTCTCGTGTGCCAGGCTTTGCCTCTTGATCTCATTTATTCCTCAGAATGACCCTATGATGAAGGCCTTGTTCCTTAAAATATTACTAATCTTGCTGACTGAGGTTTTTGGCGCCCTCTTGAATTTTGCCTCTGAAGTGAGTGTGTCCCTCACCTACCCTAGACCCAGCTCTGATTCACTCCACTTTGCAAATGAGGGAACCGGGGGTGAGAAATGAAGTTTATTGATTAGGGTCACAAGGCCAGTAAGTGTCAGTGATGACATTCAGATCTGGGTACGTGTGACTCCAAAACCCTGTTTCTTTCTACTAAGCTGTCTTGGTGCTTCAGTCTGGGTTTTTGAATGTGAATAATGAGGAGAGAGAAGAAACCCTTAGACAGAACTGAGGAATCTTGGAGAAGGAGCTGGTCCTTTCCGGCGTGTAAGGGTGTGGTGGTACTTTAATGTGGATCACGTTGATTTGGGGACACAGGGAAACCAGACCCGTCCACTGTGGGGTGAGTAGCAGGAGGTTGAAGATTCAGGTCTGCCCCGCAGGAAGGGGTGTGACCGAGTGTGAGAGAGGGCCAGGGCACCCCTCGCTGGAAGCTCTAGTGCTTATCTAATCTGAGCGCAAAGGCCGGGTTAGACCCAGAATGGGGCTGTGACCAGGCAGAGTTCCTGGGGATGGTCACAGTCACACGTGGTTGGGTCTCCGTTCTGAGCCTGCTGTCTGGCGCCCGGCCGTGCTCCCCTCCACAGTGGCGTCCAATGCACGGTGTCCAGCTGGGCCACAGCTGGACCAGGAAATACTCCTGGAAGCCCGGGCTGGGCTGTGAGTTCTGACACCGACCAAAGGAGAGAAGGAGTCACTGCAGGTCTGCAGAGCCAGCTCGGGGTGAAACACAGGCCCGGACTGCCAGGACCTTTCTGGCCAAGCAGAGTGGTAGAGCCACTGACCTGGGCTGGTGGACTTACATTGGGCACCACAGGCTCGTTTTTTGCAGGAAGTGGGACTAAGTCTCAGCATGTCCCCCGGATGAGTCGTCTCCCTGCTGCGCACACCAGTTTCCTCTGTTGTGGCCGGTTGCATTTTCAGTCTTCTGACCACTTCCAAGGGCAGAGGATCTGGCAGTAGGTCTGTTCTACTCATCAGTCTGTTCCTGCTTCTGACCTCGTTGGAATCCCTCACATCTTACGCGGTCGGGAGGGGGCCTGAGCGGGTAATGGAGGGTTCAGGCCCTGGCTGCAGAGGAGGCAAGGTTAGCTTCTGGGAGTGAGTGCACAGTTTAGGGAGCATTTGGGAAGGTGGAACAAGTCTGGCCTAATTGAAGCCTGTAAGAGTGGAGTGAAAGTCGGCCAAGTAGCCATGGATGGATAGGCCACAGTGTGGTCTGGCAGTTACGGGGCAGAAATAGCAAAAGTGCAGGATGGCTCGGCCTGGGGGCCTGGCAGATGGGGCAACAGACAGAGGGAGAGGTGCAGATGCTACAAAGGCAGCAATGAGAGACGGTCAGCCCTGGGCTCCAGGTGGGGTGGGAAGGCCTGGAAACCAGGCGAGAGGAGGGGAGAGTAGACGGGGTGGGGGTGGGGGAGATGGCCGAGAGGAGGCGGTTTTGTAGGCTTGAGGGGTCGGGTGGGGGGCTGAGGGGACAGGGTGTGTTTAGGGAGGGGCAGCTCGGAGCTTGGGATCTGGGAAAAGGAGCAGCGTTTAGTGGTAACAAGCACCAGGGTCTGGTTTCGTGGGCAGTGGCTTGAAATGGAGGAAAGAGACAAGCCGGGGAGGTGGAGGGTGTGATGATGGAAAGATGACTTCCTATCGGGTGGAATTCTGTCCAGAGAGACGACTGAGAGGTGATGGTGGAATTGCTCATTAAAAAAAAAAAAAAATTATTTATTTATTTTTATTTTTGGCTGTGTTGGGTCTTGGTTGCTGAGAATTGCTGATTTTAAAGAGTGCACTGAAGCTAAACCCTGTCTGTCCTCCCCGCACCAGGGAGCCTGTGAAGGAGACTGGCGCCTGCCGGAGCCCGAGGGGAGAGAAAGAGCATCAGCCTCTATGAAATGTTGGCTGCATTACAGGCAGTATCGGGACTTTTGCGCAAATTATGTAACTTAGTTCTCATAGTGACCCTCCAGGGTAGGTATTGTCCATAGTTTACAGATGATGAAACTGAGGTGCAGCGAAGTGAAATCACTTGCCCTGGGTTCACAGAGTGAGTGGTGGAGTCAGAATGGGAAGCCAGGTTTAGCTGATGCCACAATCGAGACTCTGTTTATGTAACTGTGCTCGCTCCTTTAGGAGGATTAGAAAATCTGCAGGTAAGGGTTTCCCTGGTGGCGCAGTGGTTAAGAATCCACCTGCCAATGCAGGGGACACGGGTTCGAGCCCTGTTCTGGGAAGATCCCACATGCCGCGGAGCAACTAAGCCCGTGCGCCACAACTACTGAGCCTGCGCTCTAGAGCCTGCAGGCCACAACAAGAGAAGCCACCGCAATGAGAAGCCCGCGCACCAGAATGAAGAGTAGCCCCCGCTCGCTGCAACTAGAGAAAGCCCGCGCGCTGCAACAGACCCAATGCAGCCCAAAATAAAATAAATTAATTTAAAAAAACCATTCACTTTATAGCAGTACACCATATATACTCAATAAATATTTGTTAATGAATATTATTTTTTTAAAAATAGAAAATCTTCAAAAAAATAATCTGCAGGTAAGAGGTAACTAGTCATGGTGGGAGTAGTTCGTTCATTCCCTGAGGATAAGATGGTGTCTCTCCTATTCAGTCCCAGGTCCCCTTGGCTGACATGAAGCTGTTCTGTGAGGTTTGCTTGTCAACTAAGTTGACTTAGTGATCAAACAGTGCAGTACTCTGTGCATTCTGGATTTGAAAAGTTTTTGTTTATTCATTATATCAAATTTACCAGCCTATGAGGGGAAATTAAGACTTTACGTAGTTTTTATATGTTGTACAATAATATTTCTTCAAATAAATCTCTCCTATAAATTAAAAAAAAAGCCACAAACAGCCCACTGCCTGACACATAGTGGGGCTCAGTAAATTCTTGTTGAATGAATAAGTAAATCCACTCAGATCACTGAAAAAGGAGGTACAGGGAACTGAATTCCTATCAGTTTTCAGGAGTCTAAGCGGAGGGTGGGCTGAGGGGATTTATAACTTACCTGGAAGGCCTTCAAAGTGCTAGAAGCCTTTGTAACCAGTGGAGGTAGTGGGGAGGGGTGTTAGACAATTAGAGTTGA
Source organism: Kogia breviceps (assembly GCF_026419965.1). NCBI lineage: Eukaryota > Metazoa > Chordata > Mammalia > Artiodactyla > Physeteridae > Kogia > Kogia breviceps. The sequence continues at coordinate 17,257,822 of NC_081325.1, forward strand.
CTTTGGAACTGCAGGATGTGGATGAGGATGCAGGGGGGCTCCAGGCGATGTGGGCTTTCTATCCACAAGGCTAGAACCGTGGGTAGGAGCCTGCCGTCTCCCGGGAGGATCTGGGCCTCACCACTTGCCCTCTGCTTGCCGACCTTTACAGATCTGGTCTCAAGAGACTGGAGGAAGCCAGCTTCCAGGCTTTCTGCCCAGAGGCGAATTTTCCTCTTCCCACAGTACAGCTGGAGATGTCCAGGGAGGCTCATCCAAAGCAGGAGGCTGTGTCCACTCCTCCAGGTCTTGTAAATTCCACCCTTCAAGCAGGAACGCTACCCACTTGGTCCAAAACAACCCTACAGAGAAAATCCCTTATGAAAATGCTCTTCAGAGAAAATGATTTTACTTATTTTTATTTATTTTACTTATTTTATATTGGAGTATAGCTGATTAACAATGTTCTGTTAGTTTCAGGTGTACGACAGAGTGATTCAGTTATACATATACATGTATCTATTCTTTTTCAAGTTCTTTTCCCATTTAGGTTATTACAGAATATTGAGCAGAGTTCCCTGTGCTATACAGTAGGTCCTTGTTGGTTATCTGTTTAAAATATAGCCGTGTGTCCATGTGCATCCCAAACTCCCAGTCTATCCGTCCCCTCAACCCTTTCCCCCTGGCAACCATAAGTTCATTCTCTAAGTCTGTGAGGAGAAAGTGATTTTAGGCATCTTTGCTAAGAAAAACTTGGTTTCTGTTGAGAAATAGCATTGAGGCAACTTAAATTACAATGAACTAAGACAATGTCACTAGAGTCTCTAACTGTAAATGAGAAGCACCAGTAAGCTTCTCATGTTTCCCTTTTTGCTTTGGCTTCTAGGAAATTCACCTGCAGCAGTTTTTCTTTATGGTTGGACTATTCCTAGACTCGTTTTCCTTAGCCCTTGCATCGTCTTATAGAACTGTAATTTCAGTTGCTTCAGTACCTTGTGGAAATAAAACAATTAAATGCAGAATAATACATGGAAGTGAAGTGCCTCCCTGTGTTCGGGGTGGAGTCTTCTGCAAAGAAAGGGGCAGTCGTTGGCCCTCCTGGGCACGATGGCCACTAGGTGGCACCAAAGCCCTCCCGCAGCCATGCGTAGCTAGGCGATTTGGCCTGAAAGCGTCTCTGTATAAGCATTTCTGGCCATTTCTTGGACTGTGCTAGCCACGTTGAGAGCTGCTCCTGTCCAGAATGCACTAGGTTTAGTTCGAGGGTCTGGGCAAAGCAGACCTAAGGGAGTCTGGCTGGCTTCTTTCAGGTGTTCAACCTATGAGATGAAATAAGGTGGGGCAGCTCTAGACTAGGCCAGCTGGGGGCTGTGCCTCCTCCATGGGAGCAGCTCCATTTTCTACACCATCCAAGGCAGTGGGAGGTGGGGCCCTCGTCACAAATGGAGAGTTTAGGGGCTGTGATATAGAGGCACAGGGAAGGGGCTTTTCAGCACCCCCAAGTGTTCTGGTGAGACCTCTGTCTGACGTGAACATACGGCACGTAACTGGGCAACAGTCATCACACCTGTGAAATAGACACTGGCTTTTAAGAAGACCCAAGGGTGCTGACGTTACCATTAATGTTTGCCTCTGTTATTCACTAAGAGAAATCATGTCATTTAAAGCCATCTTGTATCTAGGCCTCTATGCCCAAGACCAGAAAACAGCCTTCAGTAGAAGTTGGAAGAATGTAATTCTACAAAAACCTTCACATTCAGGTTCCTGAACCTTCCTGAATCTATTTGTCATAATAATTGTGACAAAAGCTGTTTCCTTTGAGAATCCATTTTTATTCAGGCCAGTTTCTCATGTTGTTTTCTCAAGCCTCTAATAGTATCTGATCAATTGTGTTTCCAGAGAATTAAAGAGAAGCGGAATCCTACAAATCATGAGGAGGCATTTATGTCCAGACCGGGAACGCGGCGCGCCGTGGCCCGGGGCAGGGTGGGGAAGGCGGCCAGCCCGCTATTCCCACTGCTTGTCTGAAATTCAGACTTGGGATCACTGGCCAGAACTGGTCATGATAGCGTTCTGAGGGCTTGGAAGGGAGAAGCTCTCAGCAGTTCATTTGCTCTTAAAAATCTCTTCTAGGGGGCTTCCCTGGTGGCGCAGTGGTTGAGAGTCCGCCTGCAGATGCAGGGGACACGGGTTCGTGCCCCGGTCCGGGAGGATCCCACGTGCCGCGGAGCGGCTGGGCCCGTGAGCCATGGCCGCTGAGCTTGCGCGTCCGGAGCCTGTGCTCCGCAACGGGAGAGGCCGCAGCGGTGAGAGGCCCGCGTACCGCAAAAAAAAAAAAAAAAAATCTCTTCTAGGAATTCTATGAGTCTACTCAGGTGCCTCTTACCTGGTGGGGTGGAGAATTCATTCATCTTCAGAAAGCCCAGTAGGGGGATAGGAAGTACCTGCATTTCTCCTGATTCACAAGGGTCTAAAAGAGATCAGCCGTGGGTTCAAGGGTCTTCCCAATACAAGTAAACATTTGGCCTCACCTGGAAGGCGCTAGACGGTGCAAGCCCAGCAGGCTTCCACGTGACCGCTCCCCTGTCCTCGGGTCTCGGGGCTCAAGCAGCAGCCAGTGCCACAGCCTACTTTGTACTCCACACATCAGCCCCTCGACCGTCACAAAAGTCTCTTCGCTGGCTCACCACCCTCCCCCATGGGTGACCCAAGATGATTTCAGTAGGGCTCGCTCCCCAGCTCCATTAGGGACCCCCGAGAAACATTTGATCTTTAAAGCCAGATCCTAGGTGGTATGTAGGGTGGGCCATGGTGGAACCGTGAGCAGTAATATTTGGAAAAGAGGCAAATCAGGGATGGGCTGTGAACTAGACCAGGGCACTTACTAACACCCCCCCACCCCCACCCCAGGGCAATGCTAGGGGGAACTGCAAGGTCAAGGAGACGTTTTGTCCATTAAATAACAAAAAACTAGGGTTAAGGTCTAGATGTCCTCCATCACAGAGCCAAATCCAGGAGAAAAAAATAAACTTATGAGACAACCTCAATGTTTTTTTTTTTAATTGAACAAATTTATTGAGCACCTACAGTATGCCAGCATCTATCACAATAATAATCCAAAAGAGTCGGGATCGACCAGTGGGTATCAGGAGCCCTCCTGGATGAGGACGATGCTAGCGGTAGGTCAGAAAAGGGAGTGCTGCCGTCAGGAGTGTCTCTGTGACTCCCTCTCCTCCGAGTGACTGCCGTCTGTGAGGAGCGGAGCATCTGAGTGTGGTCTACGGTGGGCTTCTCTCCCCTTCTCCCCTCGTGTTACGGCGGGCACCTTGCATTTTCTGCTTTTGAAGGGGTTTGCTGACATCTTTGGGGGTCACTCAGTTTGGTAGACTACACTGTGCTGAGGCAGGGGTCGCTGAGAAAGGATGGGGGCAGAGCGCGTCAGAGCTGTGCTCTGAAGCATCCGTAGGGGGTGTGTGTGAATATTCTGAACTAAGGGCACTGATGAAGGGTGAAGACAGGAGGAGCCATCACCTGGCCGTGGGTCTACTCGTGGATGCCTCAGTGACTTTTGCTATCCTGAGCTTGTCTCCTGCTCCGCGGGGCTGCGTCAGCACCCCGAGTGATTAGCGTGTTGTTTCGCGTCATCAGCTACTGTCTGTGAGTCACATTTCCGGGCAGCAGGTGGACAGGCGGCGGCCTTCCAGGCATCACCTCTGCAGAAAGAAACCCCACGCTGCTCTGAGCCCTGTGGTTCTGTAGTCACCGGTGTGGCCCCTACAGTGTATTTTCTTGGTCTCGGGCACCACAGCAGCAACCTTCTTTTTTTTTTTTTTTTTTTTGCTGTATGCGGGCCTCTCACTGTTGTGGCCTCTCCCGTTGCGGAGCACAGGCTCCGGACGCGCAGGCTCAGCGGCCATGGCTCACGGGCCCAGCAGCTCCGCGGCACGTGGGATCCTCCCGGACCGGGGCACGAACCCGCGTCCCCTGCATCGGCAGGCAGACTCTCAACCGCCGCGCCACCAGGGAAGCCCAACCCTCTGTTCTTTATCGTTGACCGTGGCTGAGATCTCACATCAACGTCAGTCTAGCACAAGGGTTGGCAAGCGATGACCTTTGGGCCAAATCCGACCCTTCACCCGTTCTTGTAAAATAAGTTTTCTTGGAACTCAGCTGCTCCCATTCATTTATATATCATAGGCTGCTTTCACACTATAACGACAGAGACTGTATGGCTGGCAAAGCCGGAAGTATTTATTATTTAGCCATTTTAAAAAAAGTTTGCTCACTCCTGGTCTAGGATTATAGAAGACCATATTTTTATATTTACTTAAATCAGAGCAGAATATTGTAATTCGGAGTCCTGGAATATGCAGGATGTTCGGGGTGGGGAGGTAAGGTTCTCATTACAGGGATGGCAAAGACTTGAGGCTTCAGCTCGAGTCTGATAGCTGGTAACGGCTGCCGGGAGGACTGTGTGGAAGAGGATTCTGAAGCTGTGTCTGAGCTGGTGGGGGCGCTTCCGGAGGTGTGTAAACGGGGCTGTGAGTCATTCAGGCAGGGAGTACCAGAGTGGGATGGAAGCAAGGCAAGTCTGTGCTCCTCTTCCGCAAAGGTATACAGCAACTAGGGACAGCTCGGCGTTGTCCCCGACGCCAGCACTTGGCACTGCAGAGGCTGGAATTGTAAACATACCCTTACTGGAAGTGGGAGAGAGGTGAGATTTCAATACTGTTCATGCTGTGACAGAAGCAGGCAGTGGCAGGAAAGGCCAAGGTCAGGTTAGCGCTCCAGCTTTAATTAAGGCTCCTATGCACGCGTGCAACAGTGTTGGTTCAGGACAGCATTTTGTGTAAAGCTTCCCGCTTGGAGAAGAGGGGAGTGCATTTATTAACCTGTGCAATCAAAATGCCAAATTCAGAATTGTTATGAATTATTTAAAAATGAAAAAGAGTGTGTGATGATGCATGTTTACTGGAGAAAGCAGTGTTAAAATGTGGCTGCTGTCATTTACATAGATGGGTGTGTATATATAGCCCTTGGACTGTGGTTTTAAAAATTGAAGCAACTTAAGAATACCTACCCACTATGTCTAATAACCTACTATTCTGTAACTCCAAGAACGATTCTTCCTCATTGATCCAGAGAAATTTAGGTAGTGGTGTCTTCTGTAGACCCCCAACTGTTACAGTGAATGTGTTTGAAAGATGTATGCAAATCTAGTTTTTGGAACTCAAAATCGTATTATAAATGCACTACAATGACTCCTTTCACTGTAACAGTACCTGGAAATTCTCAGGGCCACTGCTCCCTGGTAAGGTAAACAGATATGGAGAAGCCAGTAAGGTGGAATTCTGTGCACTAATCTCTCATACAAGTCACTTGGTATCTTTCTCACATTCAATGTTTTTTGGCTTTAATTGTTTTTCCTTCCCAGCATGAAAAATTGTGAAATCAACTCCAGCTGACTAGGTTTGCTTTCCATTTCAAATAATTATATGAAGCATTTAAAGAAGTGCACTAAACCATATCTCAAATGGAACTGAGTATTCAAAACATATTTTATGCCTTAAGTTTGTTGAGAATTTATTTGCATAAAAATCCCAGTATTTTTCCACTGAGCCCACCACCTCGCAGGTAAGAATGGTGGTGTGTCAAATGTGCTAACAATAACGACCCCGTGAGACAGATAAGTAGATTCCGGAGGGACCTGGGGAAGCAGGGCTGAGCACACGGGTGGCGTGCAGACCCCAGAGGGGCAGGGGCACCTGAGCCTGGGGGTCTGAAAGACAAGAGTGGGGTGTGTTCAGATGTAGAATTCCTCCTCCGCGTCACTGTCCCCGCCTCCGGCCGGCACCGAGGGTGGTAGGACGCCTCTGCCCGTCTGCTGGGCGTCAGGAGCATCGTAAGGGAGTTCTGGGGGTGACTCCGGGAGCCAGGAGGTGTCGGAAGCTGGGGAAGTGGTGACAGCTGTGGCCGAGGAGCTGGAAGGCCCTTCGGTGAACCGAGGGAGGGCAGCCCAGGAGGCCTCTGTGGTCACGCCGCCCCCAGCGGGCAGGGGTCCTTCTCTGGAAGCCCTGCGCTCTGCCCAGAGGCTGCTGCCTCTTTCGGAGGGGAGCAGTGTTTCCACGGGGCTGCAGAACCTGCTGGGTGCAGAGTACGCAGAGACCACGGACAGGTCGGAGGAGGAGAGCCGCAGCCCCGTGTCCACGTCCGTCTCCTGGGCCCCCTCTAAGTCATCGATGGAGAGGAGGGGGCCGTGCCTCCGCTCCGACGCCCTCTGCCCCGGGCCGTCTGTGTTTGCAAACCACGGTGGTTCAGCGGAGGAGGCCGGGGAGGGGTGTCCCGTGGGCAAACAAAGCAAGGACTTGCTTCTCTGGAAAGACCAGGGGAGGCTGGGAGGGCTGCCGGCTGGTCTGGCAAAGTCCTGCGGCTGCCGGGCAGGCAGGCCTGTCTGGCCGAGCCCCAGGTCTGAAGTGTCCATCGGGGGCTGCGGGCCGCTGCCAGGGGTCCGGCTCTGTGCAGCGGCACTCGGAGAGGGCGTGGACCCAGCTGTCTGCTCTGAGGCGTGGTGAGCTCTGCTGGGTTTAGGGCACTTCCTGTGTACCCTCTGTGCCTGCAGGGGGTGGGGGGGAAGAGGGCATATCACATCAGTGCAGGACTGGCGGCCACCGGGGACGGGGATTCCACTGTTAACAGAACGTGAGGCACATTTCCTGATGACTGGAAACTTCCGGCAATGTCTCGGCAATAAAGCATTACCGGAAATTTCATTCTCCAAATTCTAAAGCAAAGACAGAGGTAGCGGAGCTTGGGGGAATGCAGAGTCTGAGGAGACGTCCCCGAACCCAGGGGGAGAGGCAGTCCCTTGTCGCGACAGGGAACGGTACGTCTTCCAGTGCACACGCAAGGAGGCTCAAGAGATCAGCCACAAGCGTGAGGCCTGGCTGAGTGGGAGAGGGGCGACAAGAATTACCATTCAATGCAAAAAGGTGGCTTGAAGGATTTATCTCCCTCCAACCAAAGCCCCACTGTTTGAAAATACTAGTGACGGCAGGATGGAAGGATGGGGATGGGACTTGACTCCAGTGCACGTGTGAACATCAGGACACATCCTAGGGGTGGCCTATGATTCAGGGCAGTAAATCTTCAAAGAGTGCAGGGCTATCAGGAAACGGGCATTTATTTACTTGCTCTAAGGAACTCCACAATACTCCTCTATTTTGCCTTTCAGAAACTGGATGGGAAAGGGGGGCGGCTGACTACCGACTAACCCCATGGATACCCCACGGGGCTTGGACAAGCAGTTTCACACTCCGCCCTGTCCTCCTAGTCTCCCCGACCTCCCCTGCAGCTCTGCAGGAAGCTGTTTCTGCTGCACAGAACTGGGGCTTCACTTTCCATGCTCATACCCCCCTGGGGCTGCTGCTCTCAGGTTCTGCCCCTGGTCTGGCTCACCAGGCCTACAGGCCAAAGTCTGGATTACTTACTACCCAGATAATGGATCTGGGGACAGTGGGTCTGACTCTGCTCTGTATAGGATTACCTGATTTACGAGTCCCTGCAATAAGAGGGCTGAGTGCAGTTTACTGTAAGGGGTATTTCCTGGCACCCAGCAGGCTACGAGACGTTGGCTCTTCCCTGGACAGGCAAGTCCCCCTCCTCCCTGTTAGACAGGAACCTGGTTTTTTCACAGCCACCTGGGAAATTTTATTCAATGCAATATACACTTATTTGTACCTATTACAGGTAAAGGTGGAGAAACTACAATGAGAAGGACTGTCCTCAACCACATGAAACTTGTATCTCATTGACAGGATCGGAGACACCGGGGCGAGGAGGGAGAGGCCGTGCCCGCGCGGGAGCACAGGAGTCTTCAGTTGGAGGTGGCCACGGAGATGGGCAGCTGTCGTCCTAGCGGGTGGCACGCGTGGAGAGGAGGCTGTGCTGGAGAGAGAGGCCGAGACAGACAGGCTGCCTGGTGGGAGGTAAGCAGTGCCGTCGGTCAGCTTGGGGATGGAGTCTAGTATCGGTCAAGGAGACCCTGACCACGTGGGTAAGAAATCCACATACTTATCCTTCTGCTGGGGCCATGTTCACTCTTGATCATGTTTTTTTCTATAGGACCATTCCTTTCACTGATTTCTTAGATCTTTTTTGCCTAATTCCAGCTATCTCTTAATCCTATAAACAGACCGACTGACTCATTGTTTTTCAATCAACATTAACTGAGAGTCTTTTAAGCAGAGCTCCTCAACTGGTGTGTTTAAGCTTTGCCTGGGTTATAAAGGTGTGCTGAGGACAGATCTCTGTCACCAGCAGCTTCTCGTACCACAGAAATATTATCGTTTCCTATGTGCTCTGATGTGAAAAAGGTCTGGAGGACCAGGCACAGATAATTTTGAATAAGACACCGTCTTAGCCGCCCACAATTAACAATACAACGGTCAAGTGTAATAAAGCGAGCCACGATGATAAAGTGAGCGGAGATATAATGGGGGCGTTTGGGGCACCAAGGGGGGGAGGGGTTGATTTTACAGAGGGGGTGAGGCAGCACGGGGAGAGGGTAGAAAAAGCTTGCCTTGAAGTCACGACTGGACAAAATCTTGGAAGTGGAAGAGGGGTTTGCCAACTGGAGGGCAGTGGGCGTGGCATGGAAAGGCACACAGGCACAGAGACAGCCTGAGCAGAGGCTGGGGCCATGAACCAAAACAAGAGGCGAGCCCTGAGAAGTGAGAGGAGCCTCGTCAGGGGCGTGCTGTTGTGGGCACAAGCTCCCTCTCCCTCTATATATTCTTTTTCAGATTCTTTTCCATTTTGGTTATTACAAGATACTGAATATAGTTCACTGTGCTACACAGTAAATCCTTGTTATTCATCTATTTTATAGATGGTAGTGTGTATCTGCTAATCCCAAACTCCTAATTTATCCATCCCTCTTGCCTTTCCTCTTTGGTAACCATAAGTTGTTTTGATGACAGTGAGTATTTCTGTTTTGCAGGTAAGTTCATTTGTATCATATTTTAGATTCCACTCATAAGGGATAGCATATGATATTTGTCTTTCTCTGTCTGACTTAGTATGATAATCTCTAGGTTCATCAATGTTGCTGCAAATGGCATTATTTCATTTATTATGGCTGAGTAATATTCCATTGTATATATGTACCACATCTTCTTTATCCATTCATCTATCGATGGACACTTAGGTTGCTTCCATGTCTTGGCTACTGTAAATAGTGCTGCTGTGAACATTGGGGTGGATTTATCTTTTCGAATGACAGTTTTCTCCGGATATATGCCCAGGAGTGCTGGATCATATGGTAGCTCTATTTTTAGTTTTTTAAGGAACCTCCATACTGTTTTCCATAGTGGCTGCACCAATTTACATTCCTGCCCATGGTATAGGAGGGTTCCCCTTTCTCCACACCCTCTCTAGCATTTATTATTTGTAGACTTTTTGATGATGGTTATTCTGACTGGTATGAGGTGACACCTCAGTGTAGTTTTGATTTGCATTTCTCTAATAATTAGTGATGCTGAACATCTTTGCATGTACCTGTTGGTCATCTGTATGTCTTCCTTGGAGAGATGTCCATTTAGGTCTTCTGCCCATTTTTTGGATTGGGTTGTTTGTTCTTTTGTTATTGAGTTGTATGAGCTGTTTGTATATTTTGGAGATTAATCCCTTGTTAGTTGCATTGTTTGCAAATATTTTCTCCCAGCCTGTGGGTTGTCTTTTCGTTTTGTTTATGATTTCCTTTGCTGTGCAAAAGCTTATAAGTTTGATTAGGTCTCATTTGTTTACTTTTGCTTTTATTTCTATTGCCTTTGGAGACTGACCTAACAAAACATTGGTATGATTTATGTCAGAGAACGTTTTGCCTGTGTTCTCTTCTAGGTGTTTTATGGTGTCATGTATTATATGTGTTATATTTAAGTCTTTAAGCCATTTTGGGTTTATGTTTTTGTATGGTGTGAGGGAGTTTACATGCAGCTGTCTAGCTTTCTCAACACCACTTGCTTTTTTCCATTGTATATTCTTGCCTCCTTTGTCCAATCTTAATTGACGGTAGGTGTGTGGGTTTATTTCTGGGGTCTCTATTCTGTTCCATTGATCCATATGTCTGTTTTTGTGCCAATACCATGCTGTTTTGATTACTGTAGCTTTGTAGTATTGTCTGAAGTCTGGGAGGGTTACTGATCCTCTTAATCCTCAGTCTCTAATTCTGTGTGTGGGGTGGGTGTTTGTCCACATGACCTGCTGTCTTCCTGCCCAACAGGCTCTGTATAGCATAATGAAATTCTCAAGCTGTTCTGCTAAGGGTGGTTTAAGGAGCTGAAGGTCAAGAGCAGCAATTACGGAGATTTCTGATGGTCTAAATTATAGATTCTTAAAGAATATGATGCCAAATGTTTTTAGTACAGGTTACAAGATACGGTTCTCATAAAGATCACACTCTACAAGACCATTCTATGTGCATTTTATGTGCATGGGGACCTTGCTGAATATGGCAAGGAAGGTGCTGAGCCAAGTTCATTCCTCCTGGGGTATGACCCACTCACCAGGGCTTGCTGCTCTGTGCTCCAGCATCCCCTGAACTCCCAACCCAGCCATTCTGACTCTGTGCTGTACTGCTCTGGTTAGTGATCCATCTTCTCTGCAAGGCTCTGTGCTTCACGAGGGAGATCTTGCTCAGCACATACCCTGACCAGTACCCGATACACAGCAGGAACTTAAGCATGAATGAAAAGTCACAGCTTTGGGATGGGGAAAGGAGTGGCCTCAGAAGGCCCATGTGTACCTGGGAGGTGTGATGGCTGAGTGGCTGTTGAAGAGACAAACCAGTTTTCTCAATCATTTGATTTCAGCTAAATAAGAGAGAAAATATGTCATGAGGCTCTTTAGAGAAGGAAGTCCTCAGGTACAGAGGCTGCTTCCAGTGAGGGGACAGTGTTTATTAATTAAGATGTCTATCTTATTTTTCTGAAGGGCTGAGTCCCCTGGGTGCCCCAATAAGTATGTACCACCCTGTAACTTGCATGTTCAGAGTCTTATTGGAGGGGCATGCTCTGGGTGAGCATGCTTGCAGTCTGAATCTTCCTGAAAGAGGAAGCCTCTGTGAATACTGCTCCATGAGAAGCAAAAGGCCAAGGTTTCAACTTGAGGAACTGTTTGGAGACATCTGAAGCTTTCCAGTGTCAGAGACAGAGCGGTGTTAAATTAGACTCAAAATCAGGAACAGCTAACAGGACGAATCCTTGGTGCTTTCACAGAGATGTTTATCACTGTGCTCTTATTTTTTTACTGCATCGTGAAGGCAGGAGTCCAGATAAATCCTAATATCTGCTTTGAAGAGAGGTGGTACCCAGTGTTTTTCACTGGACGGGTGCCCACGTGCACCGCAGAGGTGCCTGCTGGGCAGGTGGGATTCCAGTTGGCACAGCGTTGGCCGGTGATGATGCAGGATCCTGGGGTGGGGAGTTGGAGGAGGGTGGCTGCGAGGCTTCACAGCCCCTGCTCCCGGAGTCTGCCCAGGGCTGCTGTGCTGGTGGGATGCACCTGCAGCAGACCTGGTGGTTTTCTCCAGCTCCGCCTGGAGGCAGAGAAGTCAGCTTCTAAAAGCAGGGTCTTGTCTGTCTAATGACAACTCACATGTGCAAAGGATGGCCCTTCTTTTGGTGTCCTTCCCATGGCAATGGCTTCTTTTCTGACCTTTCCTGTCTGCCTGTCTGACTTGACCAGGAACACTAGAATCTGAGAATGAACCATCAAAGATGTTTCGAGAAGCTCTTCCCCAGTGGACTTTTCCAGAGTGAAACAACACTCTGGAAAAGCCTCCTTCCTCCCCCAGCTTTCGGCTCTCAGGGCTGCCCTCTGGAGCTTCTCCATGTGACAGTAGCAATGTACCTTGAGGATGGCCTCCTTTGCTTCTCTTAGAAGCAGTGCAGGCTAGCTGACTCACTGGAATCCAGTAGTTCCCTTTTCGCTGTCTATGGAACTTTCTCTAAGGAACACAGTAGCATTACATCAGTGACTCTGCCTAAAGGCAACCAGCCAGGGAGATCTGGTTGTGTCCCTGAGATCAGCAAAAAGCCGAAATGCAGTAAGTGACCCATGAGCTTCACATGGAACTTCGAGCCTGGGCAGTTTGCAATGGAAGGAGTAAAGAGGCCTTTTTCAAGGATCACGGTGTCTCAACAGACACATGGATAGAATCCCTAGGAAGGCTGATTCTGTCCCTGACCCAGTAAGCCTGGGCGGTGTCTCATGGGTCGATCATGGTCAGGGCATTTTCTCTCACCCTCACACCTCCTCTTTCCAAGAAAGGTCATTTCCTCCTGTTCTGTCCTGGGCAGAAACACAACCAGTGTGGCACTGTCTGTTATGTAATGAGACAGCAAAAGACCTTTTAACCCAGGGACTAATAAGAATTAGGGGCAGTCTCAAGGAAATTGGGCAACGAGTTCACATGAGAAACCAGATTTTTGTTCTAAATAAAAGCATCATATTTTGCTTCTCCTTTCACTGTCCTCTGGGTAGGTTTCATATACCCACTAAGAGTACTACCCCCAGAAAAAGCCTATGTTGTCTTCAAAAATTTTTTTTAATTTAATTAAAATTTTTATTGAAATATAACTGACATATAACATTAGTCTCAGGTGTACAACATATTGATTCATTATTTGTATATACTGTGAAATGATCACAATAAGTCTAGTTAATCCATTACCACATATAGTTTTTTTCTTGCAATGATAACTTTAAATCTACTCTCCCATCAACTTTCAATATACAAAACAGTACTGTTAACTACAGTCACCAAGCTGTACATTAAATTGCCAGATTTATTAATTCTATAATTGGAAGTTTGTACCTTTTGGGTTTTTTTTTTTTTTTTTTTTTGCTGCACTGTGCAGCATGTGGGATCTTAGTTCCCTGACCAGGGATCGAACCCTGGCCTGCTGCAATGGAAGTGCGGAGTCTTAACCACCGGACTGCCAGGGAAGTCCTGGAAGTTTGTACCTTTTGATCACCCACCCATAACAACCACCAGTCTCTTCTCTGAATCTATGAGTTAGGTTTGTTGTTGTTGTTGTTTTAATTTCACATATAAGTGAGATCATATGGTATCTGTCTTTCTCTGGCTTATTTTGCATAATGCCCTCAAGGTATATCCATATTGTCACAAATGACAGGATTTCACTCTTTTTTATAGCTGAATAATATTCTACTGTGTGTGTGTGTGTGTGTGTGTGTGTGTCTATACACACACACCACATCTTCTCCATTCATCCATAGATGGACCCTTAGGTTGTTTCCATGTCTAGACTATTGTAAATAATGCTACAATCAACATGGAGAGTGCAAATATCTTTTGAAGTTAGTGTTTTCATTTCCTTCAGATAAACACACAGAATTAAAACTGCTGGATCATATGGTAGTTCTATTTTTATTTTTTGAGGCACCTCCACACCTTTTTCCATAGTGGCCACACCAACTTACAGTCCTCCAATGGTGCACAAGGGTTCCCTTTTCTCCACGTTCTCACCAAGACTTAATATTTCTTATCTGTTTGATAAAAGCCATCTAACAGTTATAAGGTGGTATCTAAACCACTTTGTGGTTTAGATTTGCATTTCCCTAATTATTAGTGATGTTGAATATCATTTCTTGCCTGTTGGCCATCTGTATGTATTCTGTGGAACAATGTCTATTCAGACTTTCAGCCCACTTTTTAGTTTTTTTTTTGTTTGTTTGTTTTTTGTTTTTTTTTTTCGCGGTACGCGGGCCTCTCACTGTTGTGGCCTCTCCCGTTGCGGGGCACAGGCTCCAGACGCGCAGGCTCAGCGGCCATGGCTCATGGACCCAGCCGCTCCAGGGCATGTGGGATCTTCCTGGATAGGGGCACGAACCCGCGTCCCCTGCATCGGCAGGCGGACTCTCAACCACTGCGCCACCAGGGAAGCCCCAGCCCACTTTTTAATCAAGTTGTTTGCTTTTTTACTATTGAGTTGTATGAATTCTTTATATTTTTTTAGATATTAACCCCTTATCAGATATATGATTTGCAAATATTTTCTTCCATTTGGTAGGTGGCCTTTTCATTTTGTTGATGGTTTCCTTTGCTGTACAAAAGATTTTTAGTTTGGTGTAGTCCCACTTGTTTGTTTTTGGTGTCAAATCCAAATTATTGTCACCAAGACCAAAGGCAAAAGAAGCAAAAAATAATCACAAGGAGCGTATCACCTATGTTTTCTTCTAGGAGTTTTATGGTTTCAAGTCTTATGTTCAAGTCTTTCATCCATTTTGAGTTGATTTTTGTATATGGTGTAAGCTTTCTGGTAGCATCTGTAGGATTCTCTATGTATAGTATCATGTCATCCGCAAACAGTGACAGCTTTACTTCTTTTCTGACTTGGATTCTTTTTGTTTCTTTTTCTTCTCATTGCTGTGGCTAAAACTTCCAAAACTATGTTGAATAATTGTGGTGAGAGTGGGCAACTCTGTCTTGTTCCTGATCTTAGTGGAAATGGTTTCAGTTTTTCACCATTGAGGAAGATGTTGGCTGTGGGTTTGTCATATATGGTCTTTATTATGTTGAGGTAAGTTCCCTCTATACCTGCTTTCTGAAGGGTTTTTTAAAATCATAAATGGGTGTTGAATTTTGTCGAAAGCTTTTTCTGCATCGATTGAGATGATCATATGGCATTTATCCTTCAGTTTGTTAATATGGTGTATCACATTGATTGATATGCGTATATTGAAGAATCCTTGCATTCCTGGGATAAACCCCACTTGATCATGGTGTATGATCCTTTTAGTGTGCTGTTGGATTCTGTTTGCTAGTATTTTGTTGAGTATTTTTGCATCTATGTTCATCAGTGATACTGGCCTGTAGTTTTCTTTCTTTGTGACATCTTTGTCTGGTTTTGGTATCAGGGTGATGGTGGCCTCATAGAATGAGTTTGGGAGTGTTCCTCCCCCTGCAATTATTTGGAAGAGTTTCAGAAGGATAGTTGTTAACTCTTCTCTAAATGTTTGATAGAATTCGTCTGTGAAGCCATCTGGTCCTGGACTTCCCGTTTGTTGGAAGATTTTATCACAGTTTCAATTTCAGTACTTGTGATTGGTCTGTTCATATTTTCTATTTCTTCCTGGTTCAGTCTCGGAAGGTTGTACCCTTCTAAGAATTTGTCCATTTTATTGGCGTATAGTTGCTTGTAGTAATCTCTTATGATCCTTTTTATTTCTGTGGTGTCCATTGTAACTTCTCCTTTTTCATTTCTAATTTTATTGATTTGAGTCCTCTCCCTTTTTTTCTTGATGGGTATGGCTAAAGGTTTATCAATATTGTTCACCTTCTCAAAGAAGCAGCTTTTAGTTTTATTGATCTTTGCTATTGTTTTCTTTATCTCTTAATTCATTGATTTCTGCTCTGATCTTTATGGTTTCTTTCCTTCTACTAATTTTGGGTTTTGTTTGTTCTTCTTTAGTTGCTTTAGGTGTAAGGTTAGGTTGCTAGATATTTTTCTTATTTCTTGAGGTAAGATTGTGTTGCTATAAACTTAGAACCTCTTAGAACTGCTTTATGCTGTGTCCCATAGGTTTTGGATCATTGTGTTTTTGTTATCACTTGTCTCTAGGTATTTTCTGATTTCCTCTTTGATTTCTTCAGTGATCCACTGGTTTTTCAGTAACATATTGTTTAACCTCCATGTGTTTGTGTTTTTTTCCAGTTTTTTTCTTGTAATTGATTTCTAATCGCATAGCATTGTGGTCGAAAAGGATTCTTGATATGATTTCAATTTTCTTAAATTTACTGAAGATTGATTTGTGATCCAAGATGTGATCTATCCTGGGGAATGTTCTGTGTACACTTGAGAAGAAAGTGTATTCTGCTGCTTTGGGTGGACTGTCCTATAAATATCAATTAAATCTATCTGGTCTAATGTGTCATTTAAGGCTTATGTTTCCTTATGAATTTTCTGTCTGGATGATCTGTCCATTGGTACAAGTGGGGTATTAAAGTCCCCCACTATTATTGTGTTACTGTCAATTTCTCCTTTTATGGCTGTTAGCATTTCCCTTATATATTGAGGTGCTCCTATATTGGGTGCTTATATATTTACAATTGTTATATCTTCTTCTTGGATTGATCCCTTGAACATTACATAGTGTCCTTCCTTATCTCTTGTAATAGTCTTTAAAGTCTATTTTATCTGATATGAGTATTACTACTCCAGCTTTCTTTTGATTTCCATTTGCATGGAATATCTTTTTCCATCCCCTCACTTTGTCTGTATGTGTCCTTAGGTCTGAAGTGGGTCTCTTGTAGACAGCATATATACAGGTTTTGTTTTTGTATCCATTCAGCCAGTCTGTGTCTTTTGGTTGGAGCACTTAATCCATTTACATTTAAGGTAGTTATAAATATGTATTTTCCTATTGCCATTTTGTTAATTGTTTTGGGTTTTTTTTAACATCTTTATTGGCGTATAATTGCTTTACAATGGTGTGTTAGTTTCTGCTTTATAACAAAGTGAATCAGCTATACATATACATATGTTCCCATATCTCTTCCCTCTTGTGTCTCCCTCCCTCCCACCCCCCCTATCCCACCCCTCTAGGTGGTCACAAAGCACCAAGCTGATCTCCCTGTGCTTTGTGGCTGCTTCCCACTAGCTATCTATTTTACATTTGGTAGTGTATCTATGTCCATGCCACCCTCTCACTTTGTCCCAGCTTACCCTTCCCCCTCCCCGTGTCCTCAAGTCCATTCTCTAGTAGGTCTATGTCTTTATTCCTGTCTTGCCCCTAGGTTCTTCATGATCATTTTTTTTAAGATTCCATATATATGTTAGCATACAGTATTTGTTTTTCTCTTTCTGACATACTTCACTCTGTATGACAGACTCTAAGTCCATCCACCTCATTACAAATAACTGAATTTTGTTTCTTTTTATGGCTGAGTAATATTTCATTGTATATATGTGCCACATCTTCTTTATCCATTCATCTGTTGATGCAGACTTAGGTTGCTTCCATGTCCTGGTTATTGTAAATAGAGCTGCAATGAACATTGTGGTACATGACTCTTGGTTTTCTCAGGGTATATGCCCAGTACTGGGATTGCTGGGTTGTATGGTAGTTCTATTTTTAGTTTTTGAAGGAACTTCCATACTGTTCTCCATAGTGGCTGTATCAATTTACGTTCCCACCAACAGTGCAAGAGTGTTCCCTTTTCTCCACACCCTCTCCTGCATTTATTGTTTGTAGACTTTTTTATGATGGCCATTCTGACCGGTGTGAGATGATAACTCATTGTAGTTTTGATTTGCATTTCTCTAATGATTAATGATGTTGAGCATTCTTTCATGTGTTTATTGGCAATCTGTATATCTTCTTTGGAGAAATCTCTATTTAGGTCTTCTGCCCATTTTTGGATTGCATTGTTTGTTTTTTTGATATTGAGCTGCATGAGCTGCTTGTAGATTTTGGAGATTAATCCTTTGTCAGTTGCTTCATTTGCAAATATTTTCTCCCACTCTGAGGGTTGTCTTTTCGTTTTGTTTATGGTTTCCTTTGCTGTGCAAAAGCCTTTAAGTTTCATTAGTTCCCATTTGTTTATTTTTGTTTTTATTTCCATTTCCCTAGGAGATGGGTCAAAAAGGATCTTGCTGTGATTTATGTCATAGAGTGTTCTGCCTATGTTTTCCTCTAAGAGTTTGATAGTGTCTGGCCTTACATTTAGGTCTTTAATCCATTTTGAGTTTATTTTTGTGTATGGTGTTAGGGAGTGTTCTAATTTCATTCTTTTACATGTAGCTGTCCAGTTTTCCCAGCACCACTTATTGAAGAGGCTGCATTCCTATACACTAATGATGAAAAATCTGAAAGTGAAATTAAGAAAACACTCCCATTTACCATTGCAACAAAAGGGATAAAATACCTAGGAATAAACCTACCTAAGGAGACAAAAGACCTGTATGCAGAAAATTATAAGACACTGATGAAAGAAATTAAAGGTGATACGAATAGATGGAGAGATATACCATGTTCTTGGATTGGAAGAATCAACAGTGTGAAAATGACTATACTACCCAAAGCAATCTACAGATTCAATGCAATCCCTATCAAACTACCACTGGCATTTTTCACAGAACTAGAACAAAAATGTCACAATTTGTATGGAAACACAAAATACCTGGGATAGCCAAAGCAATCTTAAGAAAAATGGAGCTGGAGAAATCAGGCTCCCCGACTTCAGACTATACTACAAAGCTACAGTAATCAAGACAGTATGGTACTTGCATAAAAACAGAAATACAGATCATTGGGTTTGTTTTTGTAGGTCGTTTTTCTTCCCTTCCTCTTTTGTTCTCTTCTTGTGTTTCCTGCCTAGAGAAGTTCCTTTGGCATTTGTTGTAAAGCTGGCTTGGTGGTGCTGAATTCTCTTAGCTTTTGCTTGTCTGTAAAGTTTTGATTTCTTTGCTGAATCTGAATGAGAGCCTTGCTGGGTAGAGTAGTCTTGGTTGCAGGTTTTTCCCTTTTATCACTTGAAATATATCACGCCACTCCCTTCTGGCCTGCAGAATTTCTGCTGAAAAATCAGCTGATAACCTTATGGGGATTCCTTTGTATTTGTTGCTTTTCCCTTGCTGCTTTTAATACTTTTACTTTGTATTTAATTTTTGTTAGTTTGATTAATATGTGTCTTGGTGTTTTCCTCCTTGGGTTTATCTTGTATAGGACTCTGCACTTCCTAGACTTGGGTGACTATTTCCTTTCCCATGTTAGGGAAGTTGTTGACTGTAATCTCTTCAACTATTTTCTCAGACCCTTTCTTTTTCTCTTCTTCTGGGACCCCTATAAGTCAAATGTTGGTGCATTTAGTGTTGTCCCAGAGGTCTCAGAGACTGTCCTCCTTTTTTTTTCATTCTTTATTCTGTTCCATGGCAGAGATTTCCACCATTCTGTCTTCTAGGTCACTTTTCCATTCTTCGGCCTCAGTTATTCTGCTGTTGATTCCTTCTAGTATATTTTTCACTTCAACTACTGTATTGTTCATCTCTGTTTGTTTGTTCTTTAGTTCTTTTAGGTCTTTTTAAACATTTCTTGTTTCTTCTTGATCTGCACCTCCATTCTTTTTCTGAAATCTTGGATCATCTTTACTATCATTACTCTGAATTCTTTTGCAGGTAGATTGCCTTCTCTTCATTTAGTTGTTCTTGTAGGTTTTTATCTTGCTTCTTTGTCTGCAACATATTTCTTTGTCTTTTCATTTTGTCAGACTTACTGTGTGTGTGGTCATCTTTCCACAGGCTGCAGGCTTGTAATTCCTTGTTTCTGGTGTCTGATCCCTGGTGGGTGAGGCTGGTTCAGAGGCTTTGCCATTATCCCTTTGACAGGAGGTTTGATTGGTGTTGTGATGACCAGAGCCTGCCCTGGATATTGAGCGGGGCCTCCCCGCTCTACGGTTGTCACTGTCCTGTCAGGGGTGGGGTCTGCTCCCTAGTTGTTGGAGTAGAGGCCCTCAGATCTTGTTTTTAGCTCTGTTTCTGATCTGTGGTGTGAGGCAGGTGGGACTGGAGCACTCCCACTGGGAGACAAGCCACTGAGTATTCCTGCTCTGGAGCTGTTCACCTATGAATGTGCTCTGTTGTGCCCCCTTTTGCCCATTGTGCGTACTCACAAAGTACAGTGTTGTTGGCACTGCTCTCAGTCTGCCCTTAACTGTGGGGATGCTGGCAACCGGCCCTGGTGAGTCTCAGGTGTTTTCACCAGGTCACTGGCACAGATACACTGAGGTCAGGTCCCAGGACTGCAGTAGTCATGCACCTGGACCCACTCTGGGAGCTATAGAGGCAGCTCAGACTCTGGCCTGGACCAACCCCCACATGTATGTGCCCATGAAGCCTACAGCTGCTGAAGTCAGACCCATCCCAGATGCAGGAGAGGTTGTTGTCCTTTCAGAGGTTTCACAGCTGCTGAATTTAGGAAGCTGCCAGCGGAAATGTAACTCCGTGGTTCGAGCAGCCTTGAAGAGAGATTTCAGCTCTTCTTCGTTAGTCACACGGCCCCTGGGGCTCAGGTGTGGTTTCAGCCCCACCTGTGCATATGTTCTTCCTACTGGAGTCTGCTCCAGAGGTTGCCAGAGCACATGAGCCTATCAGGCAGGAAGGAGCCGAGGCAGTGATTGAGGTGAGCAGGCTGCCTAGGTGGGAGGGTGCTAGGGTAGGGACTGGAACGTGCAAAACCATCAGGTGGCAAGCAGGGTGAGCGGGTCACCTAGGCTTGCAGGGGGGTTGCAGGGGAGGTGATGGCAGGGGCGTGTGAGCTGGCTCTGGTGGAGCCCTCCCTCGTGCCCATGGAGGCAGGGGCTGGTGTGTGAGGAGAGAGGGTGTGATGGTGGCCCTGCCCTTTGCACATCACTCAACCATGGTTCTTCTCTTTTGTGGTGGTCCAGGCTTCCTTCACAAGCATTCCCAGTTGCGGAGCTCCTCACTCCTGTCCCTACAGGCTGTCTCCTTACAGCCAACAACAGCCCCCCCGCCGGGTGTGCTCTCAAAACCCTACGTTCCACCACCCAGCCCCCATGTGTACCGGCGGACACCTGTCTCAGGCTGGGGCATGCAGGACTGTGGCATGGACCATCTGTGTAGGTCTCACTCTGTCCTGCCTGTCACAGACCAGTTGCTGGGCTCTCCTCCAAGCCCCTGAAGCTCCCTTCTGTCCCAGCTGATCTCCCAGGTGGTGAGGGAGCTTCCCCAGATGCGGGAACCTCTCCTCACCTTCCGCTCCCTGCCAGGGGTGCAGGTTGCATCCTGTTTCCTCTCCTCTTCCTTTTACCTTATTTCTTTCATCCTACCCAGTTATGTGGGGATCTTTCTTGTCCTTTTAGGTGTCTGAGGTCCTCTGCTAGTGTTCAACAAGTGCTCTGTGAGAATTGTTCCATTTGTAGATGTATTTTTTTTTTTTTTTTTGTGGTACACGGGCCTCTCACTGCTGTGGCCCCTCCCTTTGCAGAGCACAGGCTCCGGACACGCAGGCTCAGCGGCCACGGCTCACGGGCTCAGCCGCTCCGCGGCATGTGGAATCCTCCCGGACCAGGGCACGAACCCGTGTCCCCTGCATCGGCAGGCGGATTCTCAACCACTGCGCCACCAGGGAAGCCCAGTAGATGTATTCTTGATGTGTTTGTAGGGAGAGATGAACTCCACATCTTCCTACTCTCCCTCCATCTTGGAAAGCTCCCCCCCACTGTCTCTCTTTCTTTTGTCCTGCCTGGTTATATGGAGGTTTTCTTGGACTTCTGGAAGTCTGAGGTCTTCTGCCAGCATTCAGTAGATGTTCTGTGTGAATCATTTCCACTTGTAGGTGTTTTCTGATGTATTTGTGGGAGGAGGTAAGCTCCACATCCTACTCTTCTGCCATCTTGAGTCCTCCCTCCAAAATCTTATAGTTTTCAATGTATATATCATTGATCTTCTTG
Source organism: Kogia breviceps (assembly GCF_026419965.1). NCBI lineage: Eukaryota > Metazoa > Chordata > Mammalia > Artiodactyla > Physeteridae > Kogia > Kogia breviceps. The sequence goes on from NC_081325.1 coordinate 17,279,294, forward strand.
GATAAATTTATTCCTATGTATTTTATTCTTTTGATGCAATTGTAAATGGTGTTTAAAAAATTTTTTTTCTGATAGTTTGCTATTAGTGTATAGAAACAAAACAGGTTTTTAATATATTGATTTTTGTATCCTGCAACTTCACTGAATTTATTAGTTCAAATAGTTTTCTAGCACAGGCTTTTGGATTTTCTCTATATAATAGCAATTCATCTGCAAATAGTGAGTGACAGTTTTACTCCTTTTTAAAAAAAAAACAACATGATTATATTTTAATACAAACCAACATACAAAACACCATAGTAAATTGATGGCAATAAAATATGGCATTTCATTTGCATTGCATGACAAATGGTTAACATCCTTAGTCATAAATGAGTTCTTAGAATACTTCTGTCTTTCTGACTTGGATGGCTTTTGTAACTTTTTCTTGCCTAACTGCCCTGGCTAGAACTTGCAATACTATATTGAATAAAAGCGGTGAGAGCTGGAATCCTTATCTTGTTTCTGATCATAAAGGTAAAGCTTTCAGCTTTTCACCACTGAGTACGATGTTAGCTGTCGGCTTGTCTGTCATATGTGGCTTTTATCATGTTGAGGTATGTTCCGTGTATACCCAGTATGTTGAAAGTTTTTTTCATAAATGAGTTGAATTTTGTAAAATGCTTTTTCTGCATCTATTGAGATAAGATTATGATTTTTATCTTTCATTTTGATAATGTGGTGTATCAAACCAATTGATTTGCAGTCAAACCATCCTTGCACACGTGGAATAAATCCCACTTGAACATGGTGTACAATCCTTTTAATGTATTGTTGAATTAGTTTGCTAATATTTTGTTGAGGATTTTTGCATCTATGTTCATCAGGGATATTGACCTGTAGTTTTCTTATGGCATCCTTGTCTGGATTTGGTTTCAGGGTAATGCTGACCTTGTAAAATGAGTTTGGAAGTGTTCCCTCCTCTTCCTGTTTTTTTGATAGAGTTTGGGGAGGATTGGCATTAATTCTTTCTTTAAATGTTTGGTACAATTCACTAGTGAAGCCACCTGACCCTGGAGTTTTGTTGGGAGACTATTGATTACTAATTCAGTCTCCTTGCTAGTAATCAGTCTGTTCAGATTTTCTATTTGTTCAGTGATTCAGTCTTTGTAGGTTGTATGTTCCTAGGAATTTATCCATTTCTTCTAGGCTGTTCAATTTGTTCAACCTAATTGTTCAGTTGTCTTTTATGATCCTTTGTATTTATGTGCTATCCATTTTAATCTTTCCTCTTTCATTTCTGACTTGAGTCCTCTCCTTTTCTTGATAAGTCTAGCTAAAAGTCTGTCAATTTTGTTATCTTCTCAAAGAGCTGGCTCTTATTTTTATTGATCTTTTCTATTTTTTGTCTCTATTTCATTTATTTCCACTGTGATCTGTTATCTCCATCCTTCCACTATTTGAGCTTCTTTGTTCTTTTTCTAGTTACTTGAGGTATAGAGATAGGTTGAGATCTTTGTTTCTCGATGTAGGCATTTATCACTATGAACTCCCCTCTATAGCAAGAACTTCCCTTGTTATATCCCATAAGTTTGGTATGTTGCATTTCCATTTTTATTTGTCTCAAAGTATTTGTTTGTTTTTTAATTTCTTCTTTGACCCCTTGGTTGTTCAGCAGCATGTTGTTTAGTCTTCATATACTTGTGAATTGTCCAGTTTTCTTCTTGTAATTAACTTCAAGTTTCTAACATTGTGGTTGGAAAAGACAGTTGATGTATTTTTAGTCATCAGACTTGTTTTGTGGCCTAACATATGATCTATCCTGGAGAATATTCATGTGTGCTTGAGAAGAATATATATTCTGTTGCTTTTGGATGGAATGTTCTGTATATATGTTAAGTTCTCTGGTCTGACATGTCATTAAGGCTAATGTTTCCTTATTGATTTTCTGTCTGAATGATCGATCCATTGGTGAACGTGAAGTATTAAAGTCCTCAATACTGTATTGTTGTCTATTTCTTTACGTTTGTTAGTATTTGCTTTATATATTTAGGTGCTCCTATGTTGGGTGCGTAGCTATTTTCAAATGTTATATCCTTTTGTTCAATTAATCCCTTTATCATTAAAAAATGACCTTGTCTCTAATTAGTCTTTTTCTTAAAGTCTATTTTGTCTGATATAAGTATACCTACCCCAGCTTTCTTTTGCTTTTTATTTGCATGGAATATCTTTTTCCATCCCTTCACTTTCAAACTATGTGTATTTCTACATCTGAAGTATCTTGTAGGCAGCATATAGATGTATCTTGTTTTTGTAATCTACGTAGTCACTTTATGTCTTTTGATTGGAGCATTCAGTTCATTTACATTTAAAGTGATTATTAATAGGTATGTACTTATTGCCATTCTGTTCATTGTTTTCTGGCTGTTTTGTAATTCGTCTACTCCTTCTTTTCTTGCTCTCTTCCTTTGTAATTTGATAATTTCCTGCATTAGCATGCTTAGATTACCTTCTCTTTATATTTTGTGTATATACTATGGGTTTTTGCTTTGGGGTACCATGAGGCTTACAAAAAACAACTTATATTTATAACAGTCTATTTTAAATTGATAACAACTTAAGTTTGAAAGCATTCTAAAGCTCTACATTTTCACATTTTGATGTCACAGTTTACACCTTTTTTATCTTGTGTATCCATTAGCAAATTATTATAGTTACATTTATTTTTACCACTTTTGTCTTTTAACCGTTATGCTAGCTTTATAAGTGATTAACTCTTTACAACATTAGATTATACTGATTTACCTTTACCAGCAAGATTTATACTTTCATGTTTTTCTGTTACTAATTAGCATCCTTTTGTTTCAGCTTTAAAAAGTACCTTTAATATTTCTTGTAAGGCCAGTCTTGTGATGTTGAACTCCTTTAGCTTTTGATCATCTGGAAACCTGTTATCTCTCCTGTAATTCTCCCCCCTTCCCAGTTTTATTGAGATATAATTGACATACATTACTATATACGTTTAAGGTGTATAGCAAGATGATTTTGACTTAACAAACATCAACTCAATTCTGAAGGACAGCTTTGCTCGGTAGCATACTCTTGGTTTGCAGTTTTTTCTTTCAGCACTTAAAAAATATCATGCTACTTTCTTCTGGCCTGCAAAGTTTCTCCTGAAAGAATCTGCCGATAGTCTTATGAGGGTTCCCTTGTATGTAAATTGTTTTTCTCTTGCTGATTTTAAGGTTCTCTCCTTGTATTTAAATTTGACACTTTAACTACATGTAATATGTCTTAGATGTCTTAGTGTGGGTCTCTGTGGGTTTATCTTATTTGGAATTCTCTGGATTCTTGGATCTGGATGTCTGTTTCTTTCCCCAGGATAGGAATATTTTCAGCTATTATTTAAAATGAGTTTTCTGCCCGTTCCTCTCTCTCTCCTCTTTCTGGGACCCTTATAATGCAAACGTTGGTCTGCTTGATGGTGTCCCTTAAGTCCCTTAATCTATCTTCACTCTTTTTCTTTCTCTGATTTGATGAATTCTGGTACCTTATCTTCAAGTTTACTAATCCTTTCTTTTGCTTCCCCTAGTCTGTTGTTAAACCCCTCTAGTATATTTTTCACAAGTTATTATATTCTTCAGCTCTGTGACTCCCATTGGTAGTTATATTTTTTGTCTTTTGTTGAAGTTCTCACTTTGTTCATCCAATGTTCTCCTGAACTCATGAGCATCTTTAGGACCATTATTTTGAACTCTTCATCAGGTAATTTACTTATCTGTATTTCACTAAGGTATTTTTCTGAGATTTTTATCTTGTTCTTCCATTTGGAATATATTCGTCTGTTTCTTTGACTTTCCGTGTTGGTATGTATGCACTAGAGAAATCAGCCACCTCTCCCAGTCTGAAGTAGTGGCCTCATGTAATAGATAAAATTATTGTTCAACCCTAGTTGGTTCTCTCTCAAACCTTTGTTTAAGCAGCCTACTTTATTCTTAGGGGCTCCAAGAAGGGAGGGTGTTCCTAGTTTCTGTCAGTGTCCCAGAGAGGAGAATCTGTCTTCTCCCTCTGTGCTGAGCCTTGGGGTAGTAGCCAGTTAAGAACTGTTTCTTTGTTTGCTACTGTCCCATTGAACCTGTGAACACAAGCCTCACTGGCTGTAAGAGCCAGTCTGTCAAAGGATGTGTCCTCAGGCTGGCAGCCACAAAAGCTGGGTCACCAGATATTTACACAAGCTCCTTTCTCAGAGACACTGGTGACTTGGGGCTGGGAAGATGGAAATCATTAAGATGATACTTGCCAGCTTCCCTGGTCTCTGTAGAGAATTGTAGTCATCCTCTACGTGTGTGTTAGTTAGAAAGAAGCCTGGCCCACAGGCCACAGCTATGAAGATAAGAGGCTTCTTGTATAGAAGGATTGAGACTTTCAAGTCTGTTGCTTCTCTGCTGTACCCTGGGGTTAGGTGGTTAAGAAGTCTTCTCTATTTGTTACAATCCTGTGGTACCTGTGAGTGTAAGCCCTGCTGTCCACCAGAGCCAGGTGATCAAGGGATGTCCTCTGGGTGGCAGCTGCAAAAAGCAGGACATGAGAGGAGTACACAAGCTCCTTTCTGGGAGATAGCAGTGGCTTGGAGCAAGGGAGACTGTAAAGATGGCACCTGCTCACCACCTCTGTTTTGGAGAGTGTTTCAGTAAGTCCCTGGATATGTATTAAATTAGATGCCTGCCCCTCGGGCTGAAGCCTTAAGATAAGCAAGTTGGCCTCTTTAACAGAAAGACTGGGTACATTTTACTTGGCTGCCTCTGCTCTGGGGTGAGTGATTCTACCTAAGCCCTTCAAAAACTGTTTCCCAGATCACTACCAATCACCTTCTGGGTCTCAAGGAAACAAGCCCCAATGGCTTTCAAAGCTAGATGTTCTTAAAGTTAGAGGGAATTGTCTCTCAGGTGCAGGCCTTAAAAGTTGGGGTTCAAACCCTTTGCTCCTCAGGGAGAGGCTTGGAGTTGTGAGATCCCTCCAGATTGTGGGTCACCATGCCAGGGTTCATGGTGATACTGTGTCTCAGCCTTTCCTACCTAATTTGTAGGAAGAAGTTTTAGAAGAAACTGTTCCATATCTAGCTGTAGACTTGGTGTGAGAAGAAGTGAGTTCAGGATCCTCCTATGTCACCCTCCTGAACTGGAATACTGGGGTTCTTTTTCGAATGGTTAGTAGAAAGAGAGGAGGACTTATAGGAAAAAAGGCAAGATTCACTCTAAAAGTAATCAAAGCCTGGGTACCTTTTGTCAAATCAGTGACATTTCTAGGTTGGAAGTTTGAAAATTTTCAGAGAGATTCTAAGCCACATAGGATGGTGGTTTAAGCAAATCTTTGCTGGACAGTTATTTGTCCATTCTTTTCCTCTTTGCCATTATGGAATTGTAAGACTTTCTGAAGAATTATCAGAGCAACATACTAATTCCATTCCTCATAGAATGAAAGACAGGATAATGCAGAATATAAGAAGAGTACTTATGCTCCAGAATTGGCAAAATGGCAGCAAAGTGACAACTAACCACGTGGACTGTCTTCCTGCCAACAGTTATATAGCTTCCCTACACTCCCTGCCACACCTCTCTGAATGACCTTTCTAAGTACAAACCTGACCATGTTTCTTGGCAGAAGAGACTAACTAGCAAGCTCTACAAGACCCTGTCTACTCCTTCAGGCCTTGTGTCTTTCTGGAATTGCAACCTATATGATCCAACCATTTGGAACTGCCATCATTCCCAAACAAACCAGATTGGCTTTTATCGCCATGACTTACTTCATGCTGTTCCTGACACCTGTCTGCCTAGAGACACCTGCTCATCTTCAGAGACCAAGCCTAACATGATGCTGTGAAGCCTTATCTGACCACTTACTCTCCTTTGTTAACAAAATGCACTCATTTCTCTTGGGCATATAACTAGGAGTGGAATTGCCGGGGCATGGGGTGAGCAAGTTTTAGTAGGTACTTCCAAACAAATTTCCAAACTGATTGCATCAAAATGTGTAATTCTACCAGGAATTTATAAGTATTCCAGTTGCTTCACATTTTTAAATTTTAATCGTTCTGATAGGTAACGGCGTTTCATCATGCTGTTAACTGGCATTTGCCAGATGACTAATGATATTTTTATTGGCCATTTGAATACCCTCTTTAGTGAAGCACCTGCTCTTTGTATATATTTTGGATTCTTTTCCTGGATGTATGTATTGTAAATAACATTACCCAGTCTGTGGCTTGCCATCTTACTCTTTTTTGGTGTCTTTTGATGAACAGAAGTTCTTATTTTTTAATAAAGTTATTTATCTTTTTTTTTCCTTTTAAGACTAGTAATATTTGCTATTCCACCCAGCAGCCATTCTGAACCAGAGGGTGGAGGACAGAATGAAAAGCAGCTTGGACCCCTGAGGACTGTGGGCTGCCACACATAGGAGAGAAAAGTAAGCATCTATTGTTATTAAGCCTCTATTTTTTTTAAGCCTCTGTCTTTCTCAGTTGAACCTGAGCTTACATATCACCACAACAAACAAGAAACATTCTGCACAGAAGTACATTTACATATTTAAAGGAACGGGCTTTAACTGTAAAATTTTTACTTGGTGCTGTAAGGTATTTAGGAGCTGGGTTGATTGACCTCTAGCACCCGTACTTATGTAAGTATTTTAAAAAATAATCATATTTGCACATAACAGGCACTCAAATTCATACTGAATAAATACATGTGAGATAAAAATACATATCTATTAAGATCGCTTATGATCAAGGGAATTTTAAGGTGCTTATATATGTGTAAATATACATATACATATATATTATAAATCATAAATTATGTGGCTTTGATGGAAAATAATGAGGACTTTAGTATTACTGGAGAGCAGTAACAATATCTAACAATGAAAAAGTTTTAAGTCAAGAAGTATTTGAGGTGCTGCCTCAGGGACCAGCTTTGTTTAACATCAGTATCATCTCTTAGGAAAATGTGGCAAGCATCACAGAAGATACTAAATAGAGGGACTGTGAACACCTAGAACTGCTAGGACACAATCAGACTACTGATCTGATATATATTAACAAGCTACCCATTTAAGAAGGAACAGGAGAGAAAATCAAGGTCATAGATCTCAGGATTAGGAGCTGAGGCTGACAAATCAAATGACAGAATCTGTAAAACTGAAAAGATGACTCAACAAACATATATCTTGGCCAAATGCAAAGCTTTCTCTTTGCATAACTTCTGAATGTTCCCTGAATATTTATTTTTTCAGTATGATTTATGAATTACCTTGCCATTGGCTGTAAAACACGAGGTAGACTGATTTTTATATCAACAAAGGATCATCAGAATTTAGTATCACTGTAAGGAATTTCAAAAGAGAAATATTCCTTCCCCACAGTTCCATGAGCAGATCCTAAAAGTAGCTGACTGAAATGATGAACAGCAGCTTAAGCAAGAGTCCCATTTTTGAAATTAGAATGAAAAAGTGAAGAAAGCATACATGAACTATGTGGGACATGATCAAAAGAAACAATATCCTCACTTTGGGAGTCCCAGAGGAGAAGGGATAAAGGGAGAGAAATCTTATTCAAAGAAATAAGATTTCTTATTTCTTCCCAAATCTGGGGAGAGATACAGCCATCCAGGTATGGGAAGCTTAGAGATCCCACCCAAAGAGATCCTCACTGAGACACATTATAATCAATCTCTCAAAAATCAAAGTCAGAAAGAAAATCACATACAGGGAATTCTGATAAGGCTTTACATTTCTCAGCAGAAACCTTGCAGGCCAGGAGACAGTGAGATGATACATTCAAAGCACATAAACAACAAAACTCATCCAAGGATATCTTACCCAACAAAAGCATGAAGCAATTTAATCACCACTAGACCTGCCCTACAAGAAATGCTAAAGGAAGTTCTTCAAACTGAAACAAATTAGTAGCATGAAAACATACTGAAATATAAAATTTACTGGTAAAGGTGAATATATATAGTCAAATTCAAAAAATTCTAATACTTCAATGGTGGTGTGTAAATCACTTTGAAATCTAGCCATATAGGTTAAAGACAGCAGTGTTGAAAATAACTATAGCTGTAATATTATGTTAATACAGTATTTATACATATAATACATAAATGTATAATATATAAATATAATTAAGTAAAAATATATAAATTGGGACATCAACATAAATCTGAGGGGCAGGTAATTTCTTATGTAATTGAAGTTATCATAGATGGTTATAACATATTATGAAAGCCTCATGGTAATAACCACAGACCAAAACTAGATAACAGATATAAATGATAAAGAGAAAAGCAAACTACTACAAAAAATCATCAACTCAAAAAGAAAGACAGCAAGAGGAACAAAGGAACCTATCAGAAAGCAATTAACATACTGGCAACAGTAAGTCCTTGGCTATCAATAATTAATGTAAATGGGCTAAATTCTCCAATTAAAAGACACAGATGGGCTGAATGGATTAAAAATAAGACCTAACTATATGCTGCCTACAAGAGACTCACTTAAGCATTATGGATATTCACAAACAGAATGTGAAGGGATGGGAAAAGATATTTCAAGCAAATAGAAACCAAAAGAAAGCAGGGGTGGTTATATTTATATCAGACAAAATAGATGTTAAATCAAAAACTGTAACACACGACAAAGTCATTATACAATGATAAAAGGGCAATTCATCAGATATATTAATTGTAAACATATACACACCCAATATTAGAGCATCTAAAAATATTAAACAATTATTAACAGACCTGAAGGGAAAAATAGACAGCAATGCAATAGTAGTAGGGGACCTCAATACACCACTTTAAACAATGGACAGATCACCCAGGCAGAAAGTCAAGAAGGAAATAATAGATGTGAGTGATGCTTTTGAACAAATGCACCTACAGACACATACAGAATATTCCATCCCACAGCAGCAGAATACATCACATGACAGGTCACAAACTACGTCTTAGCAAATTTAAGAAAGCTGAAATCATACCAGGTATCTTTTCCAACCACAATGGTTTGAAACTAGAAATCAATACCAGGAGGAAAGCTGAAAAATTCGCAAATATGTGGGGATTAAATAACATACTCATGAAAAACCAATGCGTCTAAGAAGAAATCAAAACCCATGGGATACTGCAAAGGCAGTTAACACAGAAGTTTATAGTGACAAACATCTCAAACAACCTGCTTTATACCTCATAGAACTAGAAAGGGAAGAAGACACTGAGCCCAAATTTAACAGAAAGAAGGGAATAACAAAGAGCAGTAATAAAGGAAATAGAGACTGAAAAGATAATAGAAGAGATCAATGAAACTAAGAGCTGATTTTTTTAAAAGATAAATAAAATTGACAACCTTTAGCTAGACTCATCAAGAAAAAAAATAGACTCAAAGTCAGAAATGAAGAATAGATGCTAAAATGGATATCACAGAAACACAGACTACTAAGAAAAATTATATACAAATTGGACAACCTAGAAGAAATAGATAAATTCCTTTGAAATCTACATTCTACCAAGACTGAATCATGAACAAAGAGAAAAAATTTGAACAGACTGATTACTAGTAAGGAGATTGAATTAGTAATCAAAAACCTCCCAACAAACAAAAGTCTAGGATCAGATGGCTTCACTGGTGAATTCTACCAAATATTTAAGGAATAACTAATGCCAATCCTTCTTAAACTCTTCCAGAAAAATAGAAGGGGAGGGAACACTTCCAAAATCACTTTATGAGGCCAGCATAACCCTGATGCCAAAACCAGGCAAGAGCACCAGAAGAAAAGAAAATTGCAGGCCAATAGCCCTGATGAACATAGATGGATAATTCCTCAACAAAATATTAGCAAATCAAATTCAGGATGTTAAAAGTGGCAAACAGTATGATCAAGTGGGATTTATTCCAGGGATGCAAGAATGGTTTAACATGACTCTTTCTCAATTATGGTTTTTTCAGGGTGTATGCCCAGTAGTGGGATTGCTGGATCATATGGTAGTTCTATTTTTAGTTTTTTAAGGAACCTCCATACTGTTCTCCATAGTGGCTGTATCAATTTACATTCCCACCAACAGTGCAAGAGGGTTCCCTTTTCTACACACCCCCGTAGCATTTATTGTTTGTAGGTTTTTTGACGATGGCCATTCTGACTGGTGTGAGGTGATACCTCATTGTAGTTTTGATTTGCATTTCTCTAATGATTCATTCAAAAAGAGTCATGTACCACAATGTTCACTGCAGCACTATTTACAATAGCCAGGACATGGAAGCAACCCAAATGTCCATCAAGAGATGAATCGATAAAGAAGATGTGGCACATATATACAATGGAATATTACTCAGCCATAAAAAGAAATGAAACTGAGTTATTTTAGTGAGGTGGATAGACCCAGAGTCTGTCATACATAGTGAAGTAAGTCAGAAAGAGAAAAACAAATACTGTAGGCTAACACATATATATGGAATCTAAAAAAAAAAAAAAAAAAGGTTCTGAAGAACCTAGGGGCAGGATAGGAATAAAGATGCAGACATAGAGAATGGACTTGAGGACACAGGGAGGGGGAAGGGTAAGCTGGGATGAAGTGAGGGAGTGGCATGGACATGTATACACTACCAAATGTAAAACAGATAGCTAGTGGGAAGCAGCTGCATAGCACAGAGAGATCAGTTCAGTGCTTTGTGACCACCTAGAGGGGTGGGATAGGGAAGGTGGGAGGGAGACTCCAGAGGGAGGGGATATGGGGATATATGTATATACGTATAGCTGATTCACTTTGTTATACAGCAGAAACTAACACAACACTGTAAAGCAATTATACTCCAATAAAGAGGTTTAAAAAAATCCAATTTACAGTTGCATCAAAAAGCATAAAATACCTAGGAATAAATTTAACCAAGGAGGTGAAAGACCTGTGCACTGAAAACTATACGACACTGATGAAAAAATTAAGAATACACAAATAAATGGAAAGATATTCCATGTCCTGGATTGGAAGAATATTATGAAAATGTCCATACTAACCAAAGCAATCTACAGATTCAATGCAATCCCTATCAAAATTCCAATGACATTTATCACAGAAATAGAACAATCCCAAAATTTGTATGGAACCACAAAAGACCCTGAATAGCCAAAGCAGATAATCTTGAGAAATAAGAACAAAGAAGCATTATGCCTCCAGCAGATAATCTTGAGAAATAAGAACAAAGAAGCATTATGCCTCCTGATTTCAAACTATATTACAAACTTATAGTAATCAAAATAGTATGCTATTGGCATAAAAACAGACACATCAATCAACAGAATGGAATAGAGAGCCCAGAAATAAACCCATGCATATATGGTGAATTAATTTATGACAAAGAAGCCCAGTGTATACAGTGGGGGAAAGGACAGTCTCTTCAATAAAAGATAATGGGAAACCTGGACAGCCACTTGCAAAAGAATGAAGTTGAACCACTAACTTATCCCATACACAAAAATGAACTCAAAATGATTAAAGACCTGAATGTAAAACCTGAAACCATAAAACTCCTAGGAAAAAACATAGTAAGCTCCTTAAGATTGGTCTTGATGATGATGATTTGGATTTGACACCAAAAGCAAAGGCAACAAAAGCAAAAATAAAAAAGTGAGAATACGTCAAACTAAAATCTTCTGCACAGCAAAGGAAATGATCAACAAAATGAAAATGCAATCTACCAAATGGGAGAAAATATTTGCAAATCATATATCTGATAAAGAGTTAATTATCCAGACAAGACAGGGTCCATTCAGGGTGGTATGGCCCTAGACCTAGAGAATGGACTTGAGGACATGGGGAGGGGGAAGGGTAAGCTGGGACAAAGTGAGAGAGTGGCATGGACATATATACACTACCAAATGTAAAATAGATAGCTAGTGGGAAGCAGCCACATAGCACAGGGAGATCAGCTCAGTGCTTTGTGACCACCTAGAGGAGTGGGATAGGGAGGGAGACACAAGAGGGAGGAGATATGGGGATATATGTATATGTATAGCTGATTCACTATTTTATACAGCAGAAACTAACACACCCTTGTAAAGCAATTATACTCCAATAAAACAAAAACCAAAACAAAATATACTGATCCATGTTGCCCCTTCTAGACCTATTAAATCAGATTCTCTGTGTTTAGGCCCCCATCGTTTTTTTTTTTTTTTTTTTTTTAACTATCAGTGTGACTCTAGTTGCAGTCAAGGTTGAGGACCACTGATCTATAGGCAGATGTGACCATACACGGTAGGCGTCACAAAGTGTGAAGGGTGTGAAGGAGATGGAAAGAGTCTCTTGGGCTGGGAATATTTGGACTCATGGAACATAGAGGATTTGAAATAGTAAAATAAGAGGATGAATGTGACTTTGAGAGGAGAAGACATAGAAGTTGGCAAGAGCAAGGGAGTTGTGACTGATGCACGGGAAGGAGTAGGTGGTAAAAATGAAGATAGTAGGAACTTTGCAGCCTACTGTGGTGTACTTAGAATAACAGAAAATTCAGGTCAGATGATGGGTTAGGGAAGGAAACGGGCAGCAGAAAACGTGTTTGGAGTTTCAGAAGTAGAAAGCAATGATTTGACAAGATGATGTGTCCCAATCTCCCTACTAAATTTTTTGATCTACAAATGAGAAAGAAGACTAATATTCAATAGAAGAAATTCTGCAAACCACACAATTTTGAGCACCAGTGGTGCCATGCACCTCTGGATCCAGACTTTCCTCCTCCCAGTGTGGTCTTCTGAGCATGAGCCCGGCTTCTTCAGACCCCCTCATCCCCAGGCTCTTGCCCACCTCCCTTAGGGTCCTTGGTGACCTCACACTCCCTTCTCCTGGGCAGAGTAAGGAGTTGGTCCTACTATTTTCCCAACAGACCCATATGGTATACACTTTATGGTTGCTCCCCTGACGACCCATTTTGTAAGTTATTAAACAAACCAAACTGCAAAAAAAAAAAAAAAAGTTAATTATCCAAAATATATAAAGAACTCACACACTCAATGGCAAAAAAAAAAAAAAAAAAAATCTAATAGCAGTCAAAGGATCTAAACAGACATTTTTCTAAAGAAGACATACTGATGGCCAACAGGTACACAAAATGGTGCTCAACACTGGAAATGCAAATTAAAACTACAATGATATAGCATCTCACACCTGTTAAAATGGCTATTGTCAAACAGACAAGAAATAACAGTGTTGGGGAAGATATGGAAAAAAAGGAACCTTTGTGCACTGTTGGGAATGTAAATTGGTACAGTCACTATGGAAAATAATACGGAGCTTCCTCAAAAAATTAAAGACTCTAACACGAAAAGATATCTTCACCCTCATATTCATTGTGGCATTATTTACAATAGCCAAGACACAGAAGCAACCTAAGTGTCCATCAATAGATGAATAAAGATGTGGTGTGTACATACACACACATATACACAGTGGAATATTACTGAGCCATAAAAAGAAGGAAATCTTGCCAATTTCTGACACATGGATAGACCTCAAGGGCATTATGATAAGTGGAACAAGTCAGACAGAGAAAGACAAATACCATATGATCTCAGTTACATGTGGAATCTAAAAAACAAATACCAAAAAAACCCAAAATGAGCACATCGATACAGAGAACAGGGTATTAATTGCCAGAGGCTAGCCGGGGGAGGGGGTGGGTCAGTGAAATGGGTAAAGTGGGCCCAGACTTATAAAATTCTAGTTATAAAATAAATAAGTCCTAGGGATGTAATGTACAGCATGGTGACTATAGTTAATAATACTGTACTGCATATATGAAAGTTGCTAAGAGAGTAGATCTTAAAAGTTCTTATCAGAAGAAAAAAATTTCCAACTATGTTTGGTGATGAATATTAACTAGACTCATAATGATCATTTTGCAATATATACAAATATTGAATCATTAGGTTGTACACTTGAAACAAATATAATGCGATATGCCAATTAGACCTCAATAAAAAGAAAACCCTAAAGACTCCACTAAATAACTATTAGAATAGGGGCTTCCCTGGTGGCACAGTGGTTGAGAGTCCTCCTGCCGATGCAGGGGACATGGGTTCGTGCCCCGGTCTGGGAGGATCCCACATGCCACGGAGTGGCTGGGCCTGTGAGCCATGGCTGCTGACCCTGTGCTTCCGGAGCCTGTGCTCCACAATGGGAGAGACCACAGCAGTGAGAGGCCTGCGTACTGCAAAAAAACCCCCCACAAACTATTAGAATAAATGAATACAGTAAAGTTGCAGGATACAGTATCAATATCATGTGCATTTCTATACACTAACAATGAATTTTCTGAAAGAGAAGTTAAGAAAGCAATTCCAGGCGAGAGGAACCAAGATGGCAGAGTAGAAGGACGTGCTCTCACTCCCTCTTGCGAGAACACCAGAATCACAACTAGCTGCTGGACAATCGTTGACAGAAAGACACTGGAGCTCACCAAAAAAGATAGCCCACATCCAAAGACAAAGAAGAAGCCACAATGAGATGGTAGGAGAGACGCAATCACAGTATAATCAAATCCCATAACTGATGGGTGGGTGACTCGCAGACGGGAGAACACTTATACCACAGAAGTCCACCCACTGGAGTGAAGGTTCTGAGCCCCACGTCAGGCTTCCCAACCTTGGGGGTCCGGCAACAAGAGGAGGAATTCCTAGAGAATCAGACTTTGAAGACTAGTGGGAATTGATTGCAGGACTTTGACAGGATTGGGGGAAACAGAGACTACACTCTTGGAGGGCACACACAAAGTAGTGTGTGCATCGGGTCCCAGGGGAAGGAGCAGTGACCCCAGGGGACACTGAACCAGACCTACCTGCTAGTGTTGGAGGGTCTCCTGCAGAGGTGGGGGTGGGGGTGGGGGCTGTGGCTCACCATGAGGACAAGGACACTGACAGCAGAACTTCTGGGAAGTACTCCTTGGCATGAGCCCTCCCAGAGTCTGTCATTAGCTCCAGCAAAGAACCCAGGTAGGCTCCAGTGTTGGGTTGCCTCAGGCCAAACAACCAACAGGGAGAGAACCCAGCCCCAGCTATCAACAGTCAAGTAGATCAAAGTTTTGTTGAGCTGCCCACCACAGCAACAGTCAGCTCTACCCACCACCAGTCCCTCCCATCAGGCCTCTTAGATAGCCTCATCCACCAGAGGGCAGAGAGCAGAAGCAAGAAGAACTACAGTCCTGCAGCCTGTGGAACAAAAACCACATTCACAGAAAGACAGACAAGATGAAAAGGCAGAGGGCTATGTACCAGATGAAGGAACAAGATAAACCCCAGAAAAACAACTAAATGAAGTGGAGATAGGCAACCTTCCAGAAAAAGAATTCAGAATAATGTTAGTGAAGATGATCCAGGACCTCGGAAAAAGAATGGAGGCAAAGATCAAGAAGATGCAAGAAATGTTTAACAAAGACCTAGAAGAATTAAAGAACAAACAAATGGAGATGGACAATACAATAACTGAAATGAAAACTATACTAGAAGGAATCAATAGCAGAATAACTGAGGCAGAAGAACGGATAAGTGACCTGGAAGACAGAATGGTGGAATTCACTGCTGTGGAACAGAATAAAGAAAAAAGAATGAAAAGAAATGAAGACAGTCTAAGAGACCTCTGGGACAACATTAAATGCAACAACATTTGCATTGTAGGGGTCCCAGG
This sequence comes from Kogia breviceps, assembly GCF_026419965.1. Lineage (NCBI taxonomy): Eukaryota > Metazoa > Chordata > Mammalia > Artiodactyla > Physeteridae > Kogia > Kogia breviceps. The sequence continues at coordinate 17,295,001 of NC_081325.1, forward strand.
AGGAGAAGAGGGAGAGAAAGTACCAGAGAAAATATTTGAAGAGATAATAGTCAAAAACTTCCCTAACATGGAAAAGGAAATAGGCACCCAAGTCCAGGAAGCGCAGCGAGTCCCATACAGGATAAACCCAAGGAGAAACACGCCGAGACACATAGTAATCAAATTGGCAAAAATTAAAGACAAAAATTATTGAAAGCAGCAAGGGAAAAATGACAAATAACATACAAGGGAACTCCCATAAGGTTAACAGCTGATTTCTCAGCAGAAACTCTACAAGCCAGAAGGGAGTGGCATGATATACTTAAAGTGATGAAAAAGAGAAACCTACAACCAAGATTACTCTACCCAGCAAGGATCTCATTCAGATTCGATGGAGAAATCAAAAGCTTTACAGACAAGCAAAAGCTAAGATAATTCAGCACCACCAAACCAGCTCTACAACAAATGCTAAAGGAACTTCTCTAAGTGGGAAACACAAAAGAAGAAAAGGATCTACAAAAACAAACCCAAAACAATTAAGAAAATGGTCATAGGAATATCAATATTGATAATTACCTTAAACGTGAATGGATTAAATGCTCCAACAAAAAGACACAGGCTGGGCTTCCCTGGTGGTGCAGTGGTTGGGAGTCCGCCTGCTAATGCAGGGGACATGGGTTTGTGCCCCGGTCCAGGAGGATCCCACGTGCCGCGGAGCGGCTGGACCCATGAGCCATGGCCGCTGGGTCTGAGCATCTGGGGCCTGTGCTCCACGACGGGAGAGGCCCGTGTGCCACACACACACACAAAAATTAATGCACGGAAATCTCTTGCATTACTATACACTAATGATCAAAAATCTGAAAGAGAAATTATGGAAACACTCCCATTTACCACTGCAACAAAAAGAATAAAATATCTAGGAATAAATCTACCTAGGGAAACAAAAGACCTGTATGCAGGAAACTATAAGACACTGATGAAAGATATTAATGATACCAACAGATGGAGAGATATACCACGTTCTTGGATTGGGAGAATCAAAACTGTGAAAATGACTATACTACCCAAAGCAATCTACAGATTCAATGCAATCCCTATCAAATTACCAATGGCATTTTTTACATAACTAGAACAAAAAAATCTTAAAATTAGTATGGAGACACAAAAGACCCCAAATAGCCAAAGCAATCTTGAGGGAGAAAAACGGAGCTGGAGGAATCAGACTCTCTGACTTCCGACTACACTACAAAGCTACAGTAATCAAGACAATATGGTACTGGCACAAAAACAGAAACACAGATCAATGGAACAAGATAGAAAGCCCAGAGATAAACCCATGCACCTATGGCCAACTAATCTATGACAAAGGAGGCAAGCATATACAATGGAGAAAAGACAGTCTCTTCAATAAGTGGTGCTGGGAAAACTGGACAGCTACATGTAAAAGAATGAAATTAGAACACTCCCTAACACCATACACAAAAATAAACCCAAAATGGATTAAAGACCTAAATGTTACTATAAGACCAGATACTATAAAACTCTTAGAGGAAACCATAGGAAGAACACTCTTTGACATAAATCAAAGCAAGATCTTTTTTGATCCACCTCCTACAGTAATGGAAATAAAAACAAAAATAAACAAATGGGACCTAATGAAATGTCAAAGCTTTTGCACAGCAAAGGAAACCATAAACAAGACGAAAAGACAACCCTCAGAATGGGAGAAAATATTCACAAATGAATCAGTGGACAAAGGATTAATCTCCAAAATATATAAACAGCTCATGCAGCTCAATATTAAAGAAACAAAAATCCAGGATTTTTGAAAAACTCAAATATTAAAGAAACAAACACCCCAATCCAAAAATGGGCAGAAGACCTAAATAGACATTTCTCCAAAGAAGACATACAGATGGCCAAGAAGCACATGAAAAGCTGTTCAACATCACTAATTATTAGAGAAATGCAAATCAAAACTACAATGAGGTATCACCTCACACCAGTTAGAATGGGCATCATCAGAAAATCTACAAACAACAAATGCTGGAGAGGGGGTGGAGCAAAGGGAACCCTCTTGCACTGTTGGTGTCCCACCAACAGTGGGACAATGTATCAATGTAAATTGATACAGCCACTATGAGAACAGTATGGAGGTTCCTTAAAAAACTAAAAATAGAATTACCATATGATCCAGCAATCCCACTACTGGGCATATACTCAGAGAAAACCATAATTCAAAAAGACACATACACCCCAATGTTCATTGCAGCACTATTTACAATAGCCAGGTCATGGAAGCAACCTAAATGCCCATCAACAGATGAATGGATAAAGAAGTTGTGGTACATATATACAATGGAATATTACTCAGCCATAAAAAGGAATGAAATTGAGTCATTTGTTGAGATGTGGATGGATCTAGAGACTGTCATACGGAGTGAAGTAAGTCAGAAGGAGAAAAATATCACATATTAACGCATGTATGTGGAACCTAGAAAAATGGTACATATGAACCGGTTTGCAGGGCAGAAGTTGAGACACAGATGTAGAGACCAAACATATGGACACCAAGGGGGGGAAAACCACGGTGGGGTGGGGATGGTGGTGTAATGAATTGGGCGATTGGGACTGACATGTATACACTGATGTGTATAAAATGGATGACTGATAAGAACCTGCAGTATAAAAAAACAAACAAAAAAACAACTAATACTAAATTTTCTTTGGGTTATTTGTATCGAAATGTTAATATAAATGCTTCAGACATTATATGAAATTTCTAAGAATCTTATATGTTCTGGTATAATACATCATAATTCTAGTTATTACTTTAAAATGTATATCTCAGAAATAACTAAATTTCGTTGTCAATTGCATTATTATGAACTTTCATCAAATCTTTAGCCATGGTCATTTTTAAGTCTTTTGTCATTTACAGACAGTTCTGGGTGTACTCTGATGCTTTTGCAAAAATGTTCCCATAAGAGGGTTTCATCTTCAAGGAATTCATGGAAAAGACTCTGACAAGTACAGGTTTCTGGTAACTGACTACACTGCTGAACTGAATGAATAAACATTTTCCGAACTCTAATGGAAAACTGATGAATTCATAAAAGTGCTAACAAAAAGATCAAGATGAAAAAAAAATTACATGGGACTGAGTGAACTGATCAGGATGATTATAATTTTTCTGACTTTCTGTTTGAATAAAAAAAACCCACAAGGACTCAGAGGCAACAAATATACAAATCAATTTTCACTGCAAAGTAAAGGACCTGTTACAGTGGAGGATTACTGGACTGAATGTCAATATTATGACACAGTATGAGTGTGTTTCGTGTTTGGTAATTGCAATCATTGTTGCTTTTGTTGTGGTCATCCATTTACAATGCTTGGTGTCAGTTTATTTATCTCTTGTAAAAATAAAATACAGTGTGGAAAAAAAGAAAAAGAAAAATATCTCTGAGCACAGAAAGAAAAATCTGTAGAGATTTGGACAAATCCAACACAGCTGTGCCAACATATGGCAAGCTGATTAATACATGTGTCAGTAGTAATAATGAAGTGTGCAAAAATATTATCCATGTAAACTGTTTATCTGAGAAATACAAGTGTTTCTTTCCAAAAAAAAAAAAAGCAATTCCATTTACAATGGCACTATAAACAACAAAATACTTAGGAATAAATTTAGCCAAGGAGGTGAAAGATCTGTACATTGAACAGTATAAGACATTGAAGAAAACACAAATAAATGGAAAAATATCCTGTGTTCCTAGATTGGGAGAATTAATATTGTAAACACGTCCATACTACTCAAAGTGATCCACAGACTTAGCACAATCACAATCAAAATTCCAATGACATTTTTTACAGAAATGGAAAAAATTACCCTAAAATGGGTTTGGAATCATAGAAGACCCCCAAATAGCAAAAGTAATCCTGAGAAAGAAGAACAAAGCTGGGGGCATCACAATACCTGATGTGACCTATATTTCAAAGGTATAGTAATCAAAACTGTGTGTTTTTATGGTATGGCATAAAAACAGACACACATAGACCAATGGAACAAAATGGAGATCCCAGAAATACATCCATGCACATATGGTCAACTAGTATTTGACAAAGAAGCCAAGAATACTCAATGGAGAAAAGACACTCTCTTCAATAAATGGTGCTGGGAAAATTGGATATTCACTTGGAAAAGAATGAAACTAGGCCCCTATTTTACACCACTCACAAATATTAACTTGAAGTGGATTAAAGACTTAAACCTGAAACTATAAAACTCCTAGAAAAAACATAGTAAAAAAGCTCCTTGACATGCGTCTTGGTAGTAAGTTTTTGAATATGACATCTAAAGCACAAACAACAATATAAAAAATAAACAAGTGAGACTAGATCAAATTAAAAGCTTCTACACAGCAAAAGAAATGATCAGCAAAATGAAGAGACAACCTATGGAATGGGAGAAGATATCTGCAAATTACATATCTGATATGGGGTTAATATCAAAAAATATATAAAGAACTCACACAACCTAATAGCAAAAACAAACAAAAAACAACCCAAACAAAATGGGCAAAGGACCTGAATAAGCATTTTTTCAAAGAAAATATACGAATGGCCAACAGGTACAGGAAAAGGTGTTTAACATCACTATCATTGGGAAATGCAAATCAAAACCACAATGAGATATCACCTCTTGTTTGTGACAAAGGCTATGTCAAACAGACGAGATAACGAATGCTGATAAGGATGCAGAGAATAGGGAACCCTTGTGCCCTGTTGGTGGGAATATAAACTGATACAGTCACTATGAAAAACAATATGAAGTTTCCTCAAGATATTGAAAATAGAACTACCATATGATCTAGCAATTCCACTTCTGGGAGTATGTCCAAAAGAAATGAAATCACTATGTCACAGAAATATCTGCACCCTCATGTTCGGTAGCATTATGTATAATAGCCAAGACATGGAAACAACCTAAGTGTCCATCAACAGGTAAAGAAAATATGATATATATGCCCATGGAATATTATTCAGCCACGAGAAAAAAGGAAATCTTGCCATTGTGACAACAGGGATGGACCTTGAGGGCATTATGCTGAGTAAGGTAAGTCAGATAAAGACAAACATCACTTATATGTGGAATCTAAAAACACCAAACCTGTAAAAACAGAGTAGAATGGTGGTTACTAGGGGCTGGGGGTGGGGGAATTGGAGGGTTGTTATGTAAGGGTACAAACCTGTAACTAGTAGATGAGTAAGTTCTGAAGCTCTAATGCACAACAAAGTGACTATAGTCAACAATACTGTATTATAAACTTCACAGTTGCGAAGAGTGTAGATCTTATTCTCCATACACACAAAAAATAATAGACATGATAAAGCTTTTAGCTAACACTACTGAAGTAATCATATTGTAATATATAAATGTTATCAAAGCAACACACTGTGCGTACCTGAAATTCTTAAAAATCCCAGTTTTACTTTATTTGAGCATTAATCAAGAGAAAGTGTATTTTTGGTTTTGAATTATCCAGATAATTGTTTCAATTCTTCCTTTTAGTTTTCTAGTGCACTGAAGGTATAATGCTAGCCTGTGGGATTGACCTTTAACCAATTACTATATTGTAGGTCAGACGATTATTCATTTAACTCAACATGCACGCACACACACATATATATTTGGGAACCTGATTGGAATCTTAGAGATTTAGTTTAGCTCAAGGTTTCGCAATTCAGCACAATTGACGTTTTGGGCCGGAGTGTTCCTTGCCGTGGGAGGCTGCCCTCTGCATTCACTGTATGCTGCCCAGCAGATGCCTGTAGCACCCCCTCTCCCCGCTGCCATACTGAGACAACCAAAAATGTCTCCAGACATTGCCAAATGTTCTCAGGCATGGGAGGGGTACAAAAATGCCCCCAGTTGAGAACCACTGCTTTTGTACTATGGAAACATAATGCCTTTAAATCAACTCAGCAGTCAAAAATTCTGTGGTAATCCCTCATCATCATTTTTTAAATTAAATTTTTATTTTTATAAACTGTTATGTAGACAGTTTTAAAAACAAAGTACGGTTGACCCTTGAAAAACACGGGTTTGACTGCAGGAGTCCACTTATATGTGGATATTTCTCCATACTAAATACTACAGTACTATATGGCATGAATACAAAGGAACCGTGGATACTGAGGGCTGACTCTGAGTTATATGTGGATTAACCACTGCCTTGTTAAAGGGTCAACTGTGGTTCTACAAAGCTGTAGTGGAAAAAAAAAGAAGGTTCTAATTTTACCCCGGAGTCTTATTTCTTTTTTTTTTTTTTTTAGCGATACACGGGCGTCTCACTGTTGTGGCCTCTCCCGTTGCGGAGCACAGGCTTTGGACGCGCAGGCTCAGTGGCCATGGCTCACGGGCCCAGTCGCTCCACAGCATGTGGGATCTTCCCGGACCGGGGCACGAACCCGTGTCCCCTGCATCGGCAGGCGGACTCTCAACCATTGCGCCACCAGGGGAGTCCCCGAGTCTTATTTCTTAGAGCTCTGCTGTTCAATAAAACTTTCTGCAATGATATGTTTTATATCTGCGCTGTCTGGTATGGAAGCTATCAGCCTGCCAGTGACAAGAGACAGTCACTAGTCCCCTAGTTCATGAAGGCAGGAAGGGAGTATGGTTTGGGGACCCTCAATCTTAGAGGAAGCAGAGGGGCTGTGTCCTCCCAAAGATAACTTATTGACCTGACGATGCCCCCAGCCCTCTTATATGGAGATGGGGTTGGAAGAAGTTCCGGTTCTGCTGAACTGGGTCACCCGGCATGCCTTGTAGAGGGAAACGGCTGGTCTCACCGTTGGAGTTTCTCAAAATTTCAAGTGTAGGGTTCTTAACACCTCTGTTTTTCTGCCTGGACTCTAATTACTAATTCAGGGATAATTGGGCGCCCATCACTACTGTCTGGAATAAATAAAAATGAATGATCAAAACTCAAAGGCAGTGCTATTGCAAGGCTGAGCTAGCTGCCCATTATCAGATAAGGAGCCACACTTAAAATGAGGCAACACCAATGAGTCATGTCTAATGAACATCTTCAAAACCTTCCAGTTGACTTGGGCAAGGTTACGTTACTGCCAGACTACTATTCCCCTCCTGGCCGCTCTCAACTTCAGCCCCTGACACTGTCATTAGGGCAGCAAACACACCCATGTGCCAGGACAGATACTGGCAAAGAGTCCTCGAGACCGAGGCTGTCATGAAATCATGCGAAGAGAAGTGAGAGTGGAATTAATTGCATTAGGCAGGCCCGTAGTTTGCAATTCTGGCTGCACATAAGAATGACCTGGCAAGCTTTTAAAAATACCCCACTCTAGAGCAAACGAAACAAAATCTCTGGGGTGGGTCCCAGGCATCAGTTGAAAAACTTCCCAGGTGATTTTAACGTCCAGCCAGAACTGGGACTGCTGTTTCAGTCCAACTTCCTGATTTTCTCTTGTGCCCAGGGCACGTAACTATTTCTTTGGCCACTGAAAGTGATATTCTGAATGACTTGAGAGTATATATTTTCATAACTGTATACTCTTCAAAATTTAAAAACCCTCTTTCTTACTTTCTGTGAAGTAAACCCTTGCCACCTTCCAGCTCCAAAAATCTGTGATTCTGAAAACCTAGACCCAGAAAACCGTGCCTTATGTAACTTTCACTAAGAAAGCTGGTGGGGAGCTTCCCTGGTGGCGCAGTGGTTGCGAGTCCGCCTGCCGATGCAGGGGACACGGGTTCGTGCCCGGGTCCGGGAAGATCCCACATGCCGCGGAGCGGCTGCGCCCGTGAGCCATGGCCGCTGAGCCTGCGCGTCCGGAGCCTGTGCTCCGCAGCGGGAGAGGCCACAACGGTCAGAGGCCCACGTACAGAAAAAAAACAAAAAACAAAAAAGAAAGCTGGTGGGAGAAGCAGAGTTAGCACACAGGCATATTCTTTTCTCTCTGTCTAACCCCCCACTATGTTAATTAGATTAGCATTCACTTTTTCCCCTCGTTTTATACAATTATTTTGGCTAAAATATACTGAACTTATCCTCTCAACGTTTGTCTGGAAAATATGGATAATGGAAATTCCGAAGAATAAGTTTCCACTGCCACATTGGTAAGCTATGGCTTACCTAAGCCTCCTCTTGCAGTATTATCTGTTAACTCACTTAAAACAGAGAACTATTGAATATATTTGTAATGCTTAGGCCAGGAACACAAGGCTGCCTACATGAGAAGAGATCAACTAACTGCCCCACAGAAAAAAGACCCGGGCTGAACAAAAGCTGCATCTGGCCTTCCCCAGAATACACGGACATCCCTGTCATTGTAGATTCTAAAGGGCAAAGATGGATCTCATCTTTTCCATGAATCTGCCTCACTGGGGAAAAATGTTGATTGTTGAGATTAGTCCTGTAATAACAATGCCTCCACTCAGCAAACAGAATTTAGGACAGTGCCTCCAATTTCTGGAGTTAATAAGAAGCATGCCAGGAATATGTCAAGAACTCACTGTGGCTATTATTTGCAAAGCAGCAGTCCTCATTATGTCCTTAGGAGCTTTCCCGACCAGAATTATGTGTGGGCTTTCTTGGGTGGTGAAAAGCAAGTAAAAATACTAAATTAAAAAAAAAATCCAGTCTTTGAAGTGCTTACTATTCAAAACACAGATGCAGAAACAGAAGGATCTAAAGATGGGACAACCTGATAGATGTGCGACGAATATGCCAATTAAATAAGCATTTTTACTCAAGATAAGATAGGATGGAAGTATCTTCAGATGTCGTAAAGGATGGCTCGTTTCAGGCTTGCATATTTGGATACGGCAACAACCTGACATGCAGTCACTGGCCCATTTGCCTAAAGAAGCACCAGCCACTCTAACCCGCTGGGATATATAAGGACTGGGGTTACTGCTCTGGGCTGGGCCCACGCTGAAGTCTCAGAGGACCGTTGGGAGGATGGGCCAGATCCCCGTTTCTATGCGATCTGGGAGTGCCCGGAGTAAACAGGACCTCTCCCAGGACACCATGAGTAAGAGTGGCCCACAGAACTGTCTCCCTGGTCCCACGCTCACCCAGTTCAGTAGCTGGGTCCTTGGACCTTCTACTGTCTTGGGGAACAGCCTGGCTGTACTTGGACTAGTTCTGGCTGGGATTAAACTAACATCCCATTGGTCACTCAGTGACAATTCTTGACTATCAATTTAGGTTTTCTGATCTGCTTTTGTGCACAGAAAAACTATCTGAAAACTACTTTTGAAAAATGTATATCCAATTAAATACAGCTACCCATTTCAAGCCCAAATTTTCCTTAAATTTACTAATTTGAGTTCAATTCCCAAATCTTATTAGTCCACTAACAGATCTAGCAAATGTTAATAATTAACAGTTATTTTGAAAAGGGCTCTTGCAGCTTAATTAACTTCCTTTAACATCTTAAACTGCATTTATATGTTTAATGTATTGATTTTCTTCTTAAGTAGTTCAGTGGTCTGATTAATAAACAAAACCTTTTCAGTCCCTAAATAACTCTAGTAAATCTAATCAATTAAACAGAAATGTCGACTATTAAATCTTCTTAAATGTTTCAATGTTACAAATCTACTAACTTGACTCTCATATCCCTCTACTTAAAACAGCAAAAAAAAAAACCCCAGCAAATATAAATCAATTCTAAGCTACATTTTAAATTGGAATCACAATACTGATCTCTTGTTCTCATAGACCAAATTCTCGAAAACACAACAAACTCTTAAATACCAGACATGAACAAATTGTTTCTGAACCTAACACAAACTTTTTCGCACAGGTTTTGTTTACTTTATTATTTCTATACTTAATCCTATTTTATTCTGGGATTAAGACATCACATCCACTAAGGAGATACCTCTGTAATCCCAAACAATTTGGCATTGCTTTTCGAGCTGACCAAGGTTGCATGTGGACAGCTATTTTGGCCAAGAGGAGTTCCAACAAGGAGGGACAAATAGGGCCCTCTTTTATGGTTGCTAAACAGGGATTCCAGGAGTTAATGAGGTTATCCGCATGGTCCATGTTGCTGGATTTAAGTCAAATCGTTATCTAATTTCTCCCTATGAACAGACTTCTGCATCCTCCCCTCAGATTGTGGCAACTTCCATCATTGCTTCATTAGCTCTGCAAGTCTTTGCTTCGCTTAAGATATTTACATGTTACTCCATTGGACTCTACATCTCCCAGGGCTTTGCTGTCTCTGCAGTCTGCTGATAACCAGGTGTTCTTGGGTTCATGGAAGGATGAACCAGTTGAGCCTGGAAAGCCCAGCCATTTGAAATGTCCCACAATGGGGGGGGGAGGGAAGAATTGGGAGATTGGGATTGACACATATGTACTATTGATACTATGTATAAAATAGATAACTAATGAGAACATACTGTACAGCACAGGGAGCCCTACTTAATGCACAGGTGACCTAAATGGGAAGGAAATCCAAAAAAGGGGATATATGTGTTGCTGATTCATTTTGCTGTACAGTAGAAACTAACACAACACTGTAAAGCAACTATATGCCAATAAAAAATAATTTTTAAAAATGTCCCATGTGATCAGGTGTTGAAGTAGTGACCCCCAAAGCAGCTGGGCAACTGAAGAGAGAGGCAGGTTCAGGAAAGAAAGGTGTTAGACTGGCTCATAACTCAACTATCAACATCATTAGACTTGAGGGGATCTTGGGAAAACAGTTTCACATACTGACTTCCAGGACCCTCCAACATGGCATCCTCTTGTGGCTACTCGTGGACCCCCAGGCCTCCAGTGTCTCTACCTCCTCGGAGGTCCCAGCTGCATGTGTTCATGTCACATGATCCTTCTCCTGCTACCTAAGTGACTGAGCCAAGAGTGGACACCTGACCAAAGGGAAACAAGCAAAAATACAGGGCTGGACAACTGGATTCTCTCCTGAACGAAGACATGCAGGCAAGGGTGGTCACACCAATGGCACAGCAGGAGTCTGGAGTGTTTTTTTTTAATCTATTTATCTATCTATCTATCTATCTATCTATCTATCTATCTTTATTTTTGGCTGTGTTGGGTCTTTGTTAATGCGTGCAGGCTTTCTCTAGTTGCGGTGAGCAGGGGCTACTCTTCATTGCAGTGTGTGGGCTGCTCATTGCAGCGGCTTCTCTTGTTGCGGAGCATGCACTCTAGGTGCATGGGCTTCAGTAGTTATGGCTCGTGGGCTCTAGGGCACAGACTTAGTAGTTGTGGCACACAGGCTTAGTTGCTCCATGGCATGTGGGATCTTCCCGGACCAGGGCTCAAACCCATGTCCCCTGCATTGGCAGGAGGATTCTTAACCACTGCACCACCAGGGAAGTCCCAGGAGTCTGGAGTTTTGTCTAACAGAAAAAGTATTAGTTCTGACCAAACCCCACGTTCTCTGGTGAAAGGAGGTTAAAGACCGTCTTTCTATAGCATTAGGAAAACGCTGTAAAACTGTTTCTTTATTTAACAATACCCAAGCCCTTGAAGCTTCCTCCTTGATCCTGTTTACTATTTCGTCAGCTATTCCCATTGATCCTTTCTATGGCCCTTTCAAAAGATGGCAATCAAAACTGAATTTTGTCCTCTAGAGATTGAATGTATTACTCCCTTGGTTGTCAAGGACTGAAACTCATCTCAAACTATTAAAAAGAAAGATTTACGTAAGAATACTGAGGAGACATTCATAACTGCAGAAGGGCAGCAAGCCATGGGAATAAGCAGAGCTAAGGACTCATACACAATAAGGCCCATTCTTTCTCTTCTCAGGCCTTTTCTTGTAGGTCAGTACTATTCTTCTCTTTCATGGTAGGGTGGCTTTCTCTACACAGTAGAAAACACAGCTGCTGACCACTCCCAGGCTTTATGTGTTAGAGCTTCAGCCATCTGGACAGAGACTAACTTATTTTCTCAATCAATACCAGTTCCCCAATGTGAAAATAACAGTGCACAGATAGTTGACATACATCAACTACAGCTGGAAGGCAGGATTAGGTTAGTCTAACGTGGGGCTTTGGCTGTACCTGTGTGAATGGGGGAGGGGGCTCTCAACAAAGGACTACTGGGAAGGGAATACCTTGTCCACAGTATGGAGATGACCAGGCTGAACATTAACAGAAGGGCATCCTAATCCTTACACTTCAGATCACTGCTTAGATGGTCCAACATTAAGCTTTCTCTTAAATAAATTATATTTCTCATTTATGTGTTAGAAAGTTTTCTGTATCAAAAAAGAATATTTAAAAAAATCTTATTTACATGAAAGCTAGGTGGCAATTAAGACTGCAATTAAGACTTACTTCCTGAAAATTTGTAGGAAATGAACAGGTAGCCAGTAGCCTAATGACTGAGGTGTGATTTCAGCCTAGCAGTTTTAGGTATTTTCTTTGCTTCTCATTTTTAGGAATATATCCTTATCTTTTCAGGTCCAAGAGAGAAAAATCTATTTGCAGTTTCTGACAACAAATAGTTAAGTAATGCATTGATTTTAGACTACAATGACTTTCATTCTGGAATATTCAAAATCATATACATATATTGTCAAGTGCACATGGAACATACTCTAGGGTAGATCATATGTTAGGGCACAAAATAAGTCTTAATAAATTTAAGGAGACTGAAATCATATCAGCCATCTTTTCCAACCACAATGGTATGAAACTTGAAATCACTTACAAGAAGAAAACAGGAAAATCCACAAATATGTGGATATTAAACATCATGCTACTGAACAACCAATGAGTCAAAGAAGAAATCAAAAGAAAAATAATAATTACCTTCAGACAAATAAAAATAGAACATACCAAAACTTACGTAATACAGCAAAAGCAACTCTAAGAGGGAAGTTCATAGTGATAAACGCCTAATCAAGAAACAAAGATTTCAAACAGCTTCACTTTACACTTCTAGGAAGTAGAGAAACAAGAACAAATAAAGCCCAAAGTTAGCAGAAAGAAGGTAATAACAAAGATCAGAGCAGAAATAAATGAAATAGAGACTAAAAAGACAATAAAGAAAAGATAAATGAAACTAAGATCTGGTTTTTAAAAAGATAAACAAAAATTGAAAACCTTTAGCTATACCCACCAAGAAAAAAGAGGATTCAAATAAATAAAAACAGAAAGAAGAGGTGTCACAATTGATATCACAAAAATAAAAAGGACCATAAGACACTATTATGAACAATTATATACCAACAAACTGGACAACCTAGATGAAATGAATTCCTAGAAACATACAACCTATCAAGACTGAATTACGAAGAAATAGAAAATCACAACAGATTACCAGTAACAAGATTGAATCAGTAGCCAAAAACCTCCCAATGCAATCCCTATCAAAATTCCAGTAGTATTTTTCATAGAAAGAGAACATTCCTAAAATATGTATGGAATCACAGAAAGACCCTGAATAGCCAATGCAATCTTGAGAAAGAACAAAGTTGGAGGTATCACACCTCCCGATTTTAAACTATATTACAAAGCTATAGTAATCAAAACAGTATGGTATTGGCATAAAAACGGAGACTAGATCAACAGAGCAGAATAGAGAGCCCGGAAATAAACCCACACATTTACTGTCAATTAATTTATGATGAAAGAACCAAGAATATACAATGGGGAAAGGACAGTCTCGTCAATGAATGGCACTGGGAAAACCGGACCTCTGTCTTACACCATGCAGAAAAAGGAACTCAGAATGGACTAAAGACTTGAATATAAGGCCTGAAACCATAGAACTAGTAGAACAAAAAATAGGTAGTAGGCTCTTGACATCAGTCTTGGAGATGATTTTTTGGATTTGAAACCAAAAGCAAAGGCAACAAAGGCAAAAATAAACAAATGGGACCATATGAAATCAATAAGCTTCTGCACAGCAAAGGAAACCATCAACAAAATGAAAAGGCAATCTACTGAATGGGAGAAAATATTTACGAGTCATATATCTGATAAGGGGTTAATTATCCAAAATATATAAACAACTCATATAACTCAATAGCAAACAACAACAACAACCAAAAAACCCCCAAACAATCTGATTTAAAAATGGGCAGAGGATCTGAATAGATATTTTTACAAAAATGACATTCATATGACCAACAGGTGCATGAAAAGGTGCACAATATCACTAATCATCAGGGAAATGCAAATCAAAAGCACAATGAGATATCACCTCACATCTGTCAGAATGGCTCTTATCTACCAGATAAGAACTAACAAGTGTTGGTGAGGATGTGGAGAAAACAAAACACTTATGTACTGTTGGTGGGAATGTAAATTGGTGCAGCCACTATGGAAAACAGTATGGAGGTTCCCCAGAAAACTAAAAATAGAATTACTATATGATCCAACAATCCCACTTCTGGGCATATACCCTGACAAAACTATAATTCAAAAAGATACATGCACCTTATGTTCATAGCAGCACTATTCACAATAGCCAAAACATGGAAAGAACCTAAATGTCCATCGACAGATGAATGGATAAAGAAGATGTGGTATGTATATACAATGGAATACTACTCAGCCGTAAAAAAGAATGAAATAATTCCATTTGCAGCATCATGGGTGCAACTAGAGATTATCACACTAAGTGAAGTAAGTCAGAAAGAGAAAGACAAATACCAGATGATATCACTTATATGTGGAATCTAAAATATGGCACAAATGAACCTATCTACAGAACAGAAATAGATTCACAGACATAGAGATCAGACTTGTGGTTGCCAAGGGGGAGGAGGGGAGGGAGAGGGATTGACCGAGAGTTTGGGGTTGGTAGATGCAAACCATTACATTTAGAATGGATAAACAACAAGGTCCTACTGTATAGCACAGGCAACTATCTCCAATCTCCTGGGATAAACCATAACGGAAAAGAATATTAAAAAAAGAGTGTCTACATGTGTATAACTGAGTCACTTTGCTGTACAGCAGAGATTGGCACAGCATCGTAAATCAACTCTATTTCAATTAAAAACAATAAAAAAGATGTGGCATATATGTATGTGTATATATACATACACACAGTTGAATATTATTCAGCCATAAAAAAGAATGAAATCTTGCCATCTGTGACAACATGGATGGACCCTGAGGGCCCCTAATTAACCCCTTATCAGATATATGACTCGTAAATATTTTCTCCAATTCAGTAGGTTGCCTTTTCATTTTGTTGATGGTTTCCTTTGCTGTGCAGAAGCTTATTATGCTGAGTGAAATAAGTCAGAGGAAGACAAATACTGTATTATCTCCCTTATATGTGGAATCTAAAAAAAAAATAAAAACGCTGTACTCATAGATACAGGGAACAGATTGGTGGTTGCCAGAGGCAGAGGGTTGAGGATGGACAAAATGGGTTAAGTTGGTCAAAAGGTATAAACTTCCAGTTATAAAATAAATAAGTCATGAGGCTGTAATGTACAGCATGGTAATTATAGTTAAATAATACTCTACTGCGTATATGAAAGTTGCTAAAAGAGTAGATCTTAAAAGTTCTCGCGCTTCCCTGGTGGCACAGTGGTTAAGAGACCGCCTGCCAGTGCAGGGGACACAGGTTCGTGCCCTGGTCTGGGAAGATCCTACATGCCGCGGAGTGGCTAGGCCTGTGAGCCACAACTACTGAGCGTGCGCGTCCGGAGCCTGTGCTCCACAACGGGAGAGGCCGCGACAGTGAGAGGCCCACGCACTGCGATGAAGAGTGGCCCCCGCTCGCTGCAACTGGAGAAAGCCCACGCACAGAAACGAAGACCCAACGCGGCCCAAAATATACAAATAAAAAATTTTAAAAAATCTTTAAAAGCTCTCATCACAAGAAAAAAAATTATAAGTATGTATGGTGATGGATATTAACTAGACTTACTGTGGTGATCATTTTGCAATATACAAATATAGAATCATTATGTTGTACACCTGAAACTAATATTTTTCGTCAGTTATACCTCAATTTTAAAAACCAAGGAAATAAACCAACATCAAAGCTCCTGAAGTACAAACCTGAATAAAACATCTTAGGCAGATTCACTGGCCTCAGCCAAAAGAATATGAATCAGTAGGTCTTTTAGTATGATAAAACTCAAGTTTCTGACCTTGCTACTTCCATTCCTACTTGCATACATTTTTACAATGGCTGTAAACTTACAGTATTGCAAATCATTAATCCACATCACTCATAATCAGCCACATCACAAAGTTTAGTTACCAAGTTCTGCCATAAACAAACAACTGCACACGTATCCTCACAGCATTACTGAGCCCTGCTAATTCAACTGGCTTTGGGATCAAATGGGAAGATTCCTGGTCACTAATGCATATTGAAATGCAGCTTCAGCGATCCAATTCAGGAGTAGAGAAGCACTGAATTTATCTGACATTCTGCCTTCCATACTATAGCTTTTATACATTCTGAATAAAAATCTGACAATGTCCATGCAGTGGGCTGTACAGATGAAAGGCCCCCCAAACTATCCCTTAAGATGGTTAAAAAATATGTGTACTTTTCTCCAATGTTTATTATGAAGCTTTTCAAAAAAAGGAACACCCTAGATACAAATATTATGTCTTATTCCCTTTATCTCCAATGTACAGATATGTTTTATATGTGCATATTTCATCATTTGATTTATCTATATGTATGAGAATATGTATATGTAGTAGGATCTATATATAGCTTTTTGTTGAACCACTTGAGAGCAACTTGTGGCTTTCATAACATTTTACTCCTAAGTATTTCAGCCTTCATCTCTAAGAATAATTTACATAAATCCCATGTATGTGGCTGAGATGTTCACATGTACCAAGAAAGCATCTTGCATTCTTGTCTCAGGCAGGAAGGTGCTTTGTTGTGGTCTGGAGAGAGGCCTCTGAAGTTGGGAGGTCCTGGGCAGCCACCAAATTCAGCTAATGGCAGAGCCTCCTCTGTGCGTTTGAATCCTTATTAGGCTGCTTATCAACCCTGTGGCCTGGGGCAAGTGGCTTACTAGCTCTGATGATGACGTTGGTGGTGGTGATAATGATGATACAGCAGCAGCAAGCACTTAATAGACCTTACTGTGTGCCAGAATTACTATTCTAGATTCTTTCCTAGAGGTGACATCACCAAGATGGCAACACAGGTTGTTCCTGACTTTGCTCCCCTCCCAAGAAGAACAATTAACGACCTGTGAAATATAATTCATATTTTATGGCAAGACAAGAAAAATGTAAACTGAAAAAAATTTTTTTCTGCCCTTTGGCCTCCTCTCTACCCTCTACTGTGCACTGTGTATCCATATTATGCATCGACCAAACCTCCCCATCGGCAGAAATACCTGCTCAGTCATAAAGAGCAACATTCTCTTAGCACCAACAAGACAACTCCTTAAAAGATAACATTCCTTCTTAATCTTGTAAGGGGCCACGATGAACCACAACCCACTACTGTCAAGAATACATCATTTAACGTGCAGCCCTCTGTTCCAGAAACTTATATAACTGCGTTTGACCTCTAACAGGCGGAACAGTCCTCAGAGCTTTCTGAGGCTGTTCCCAGGTTATTATAATCCTCAACTTGGCTAGAATAAAATTTTCCATCTCTCTCTTAGATCGATGGATTAATTTTTTTGTCGACAAACCATTCACGGGCACAATGCCACTGAGGAAATTCTAGAACGTGGGGTGAGGCTGAAGCATCCCTTCCACCACAGAGACCAAGACAGACGGCACTGGAAGGGTAAGAGGAGCAGCTACACACTGCCAGCCTTGCCCCTCCTCCGGGCCAGCACGGCACCACATGGAGAGGTCTCCCCTGGGTCCCTGGTTCCTCCAGTGGGAAAAGAGAGCCCAGCAGGGACATCCAGCTCCCCCCAGCATTGCGGGTCACTTTATGGGAGGCCCCACTCTGGTCCTGCCTCATGAGGATGGCAGGGGAACCTGTGGGGTTTGACCCTGGGGGATCTGACTGTGATGGAAAAGGTGGGAGGGGCTTGAAACAACCAGCGCTGGGACCTTGGCAGCCTCAGTTCCTACCTGCAGCACCCAAGTAGTGGTCCCAAGCGCGGCTCTGCCCATGTGCAGAACCAAGATGGTGGCGTGGTCTGAGCAGGGAACTCAGCGGGGCGCAGGTCTGCCTCATGTGGGACCTCACATGAAGAGCCTTCACAGCTCTGTAGCGGTCTGTCCCCTCACGCAGGCAGGGCAGCTGAGTCAGAGCCCACCCACTGCTGAGGGTAGCTCGTGGCCCTGCTGACCAGAGAGCCAGGCGGGAACACTTCAAAGCTGCGTAGCCCGGCATCGCTCGAGTGAAGAGTCCGGCAGGCAGAGCGGATCATCCACAGAGCAAAGCCAGCAGCACTGTTTAGCCAGGGAACTTGGGGTGTAGGCTGGCTTGAGTCAAGAGCACAAACAAAGAGCCTTGCCAGGTTGGGAGCCAGTTCTCTTCTCCGCCCAGGCAGAGGGTTAATTCATAGCCAGACTACATGAGTGTAGCTCCTGGCTCTGCCCTGCCAGAAAGCCTTCCAGAACACCTGGAAAGCTGCTTGCCGTGAACTCTCCTGCTCTGTCCGGGAAGGGGAGCTAACTCACACCTCCGCCCACTGCTGAGGCAGCTTTGGGCCCTGCCTGACCACCTGGGAAATGGCATGGACCAGCAGCACTTGAGCAGAGAGCCTGGCCAGCAGCTCCCCCAGTCTGCAGAGACAAGCCAGTGACACCATCTGAGCAGAGAGTTTGGTGCACAGGTCTGCCTGATTAGCTTCCCAAAGAAGAGAGTCTTCTCAGCTTTGAGGTGTGCCCTGCTTCCCCACTCCCCACCCCCACCCCCTTAGCAGAGAAGCTAACCTGCAGCTCTGCCCAGTGGTGAGTGCAGCCTCCAACTCTGCTAATTAGGACACCTACACAGAGTTTCTGGGAATCTCAGTAGCTCACCCGGCAGCCCTGGTCCCAGCAGCATTTGAGCAGAGAACCTGACCAGCAGCTCTGCATCTGAAGGTAGCCCCATCTGTCCAGGGAGCTTAGTGTGTAAGTCCGTCTGATTTGATTCCCGAAGAGCCTTGCTGTCCCTGGAGACTGTTCTGCAGTCCCAACCATGCAGGGAAGGTCATTTATTGCCATACCCAAAGTTGAATACAGCCTCTAGCCTGAAACAAGAGGGGAACCTAACCAGAGCTCCCGGCAATCTGTGTAGCCCATCTTGCAACTCCAATTACAGCAGCACTGAGTGGAGAACCTGGCCAATGGCCCAGCCCATCATCAGCGCTAGGATGCTGGCCCATCAGGCCAGGGAAGTTAGAATATAGTTCTGCCCAATTTTATCTGCAAACAAGAGCCTTGATGGTCTTGGGGACTGTATGGGGCCCTGCCTGGGAAGGGAAACTAACTCATAGCTTCATCCTCTGCTGAATATGGCCTTCAGCCCACCTGATCAGGGGACCTAACCAGAACACAGGAGAAGCTACGTAGCCCACCCCACAGCCCTGTTCACAGTGGCACATGAACAGAGAGCACAGCACAGGGCTTTCCCTGTCTGCAAGCAAAACTAATGGCCCCGTCTGACCAGGAATTTCAGTGCACAGTCCAGCCTGATTTGGGTCCCCCAAACAGTGCCTTGGGTCCTGTTCTGCTGCATCCCCAGGCAGGGAAACTAATTCATAGCCCAGCCAACTTCAGAGTATTATACCCAGTCCCAACCATCTAGGAAGCCTAACTAGAGAGTCCAGACAAACGTGGAGCCCATCCTATAGTCTTTTTGGGCAGGGAACCAAGCCAAGAGTCCCATCCAGTATTCACAGCCAGTGGTACACTCCCCTCCCCATGACCTCAGAGCCCAGGCAGAGGCCTCATCCAAAAACAGACCCTGACAGTGAGCCCTTCCTGCCCAAGTATGGTACCAGCTGACATGTCCAGAACACTAAGCTGAGCAAACTAGTAAAGAACTCCCCCTGCAAAGTGAACCTGCAAAGTTCTGGAAAAGAAAGCACTCAAATGCACAGATATCAATGTAAGGAATTAAGGGTCAAAAAAAATCAGATAAATAGGACATCACCATGGGAAACTAATAAAGCTCTAAAAACTAACCCCCATAAGTAGAGATCTATGAAGAGCTGGACAAAAATTCAGAATAACCCTCTTAAAGAAGTTTAATGACCTACAGGAACACACAGACAACTATATGAAATTAGGAAAACAATGCATGAACAAAACAAGAAGTTCAACAAAGAAACAGAAGGCATCAAACAAACAGAAATCCTAGAGGTGAAAAATACAATGACTCTCAATAGAGTGTATAAATAAATAAAGCTCTCTCAATAGAGAGCTTCAAAAATGGTCCTGACTGGGCTTCCCTGGTGGCGCAGTGGTTGAGAATCCTCCTGCTGATGCAGGGGACATGGGTTCGTGCCCCCATCCGGGAAGATCCCACATGCCGCGGAGCGGCTGGGCCCCGTGAGACATGGCCACTGAGCCTGCGCATCCGGAGCCTGTGCTCCACAAAGGGAGAGGCCACAACAGTGAGAGGCCTGCATACTGCAAAAAAAAAAAAAAAAAAAAGAAAAGAAAAAAAATGGTCTTGACTATGCAGAAGAGAAAAATCAATGAACTAGCAGACAGGATATTTGAAATTATCCAGTCAAAGGAACAAAAACAAAAAGAATGAAAAATAGTGAAGAAAGCCTATGGGACTAATGAAGCACAATAAAAGGAAACAGTATCTGCATTATGAGAATTCTTGAAGGAGAGTAAGAGAGGGATAAAAAGCATATTTAAAATATAATGGCTGAAAACTTCTTAAACCTGTGGAGAGAAATGGACATGCAGATCCATGAAGCCTAAAGGACCCCAGATAGGTTGAACCTGAATAGACTACACTGAGACACATTATAATTAAAATGTCAAAAGTCAAGACGAAGAATTCTGAAAGCAACAATAGAGAAGAGACAAGTTACATACAAAGTAACCCCCACAGACTACTAGTGGGTCTCTCAACAGAAATTTTTTCAGACCAGGAGAAAATGGGATGATATATACAAAATATTGAAAGAAAAAACTGTCAACCAATAATTTTATACCCAGCACAGCTTTCCTTCAGAAATGAAGTAGAGATAAAGACTTTGCCAAACAAACAAAAGTTTGTATAAGGAAGATCAACTACTAACCCTGCCTTACAAGAAATACTAGAGGGAGTTATCTGAGTGGAAGTAAAAGGATGCTATTTAACATTATAAAAACATAAGAAGGTTGTGTGAAATTCACTAGTAATGGTGAATATACAAAGTTAAACTCAGTAATATGGTAATGGTGATATGTAATTCACTTACACCTCTAATTTAAAAGTTAAAAAACAAGTGTAGTAAAAACTATGACTACAGTGATCTGTTATGGGATATACAATATAAAAATATGAAATGTATAACATCAAAAACCTAAAATGTGAGGGGAGGAGAAATGAAAGTGTAAAGTTTTAGGAATGCTCTTAAAGTTAAATTTTTATCAGTTTAAAATTTGGTGTTATAATTCTAAGATATTTTATGTAAGCTTCATGGTAACCACAAGGGAAGAACCTGTAGTAATTACACAAAAGAACATCATGAAGAAGTCAAGACATATTGATACCAAAAGACATCAAAACACAAAAAAGACTGCAGAATAAGAAGTGAGGAACAATGGATCTACAAAATAGCCAGAAAACAATTAACAGGGCTTCCCTGGTGGTGCAGTGGTTGAGAATCCACCTGCCGATGCAGGGGACATGGGTTCGTGCCCCCGTCCGGGAAGATCCCATATGCCGCAGAGTGGCTGGGCCCATGAGCCTTGGCCATGGAGCCTGTGCTCCACAACGGGAGAGGCCACAACAGTGAGAGGCCCATGTCCCCCTCCAAAAAAAAGAAAAAAAAATTAACAAAATGCACTATTAAGTTCTTAAATATCAATAATTACTTTAAACATAAATGGATTGCATTTTCCAGTCAAAAGAAAAAGAATGGTTGAATGGATTTTAAAAAACAAGATCCAATGATATACTGCCTACAAGAGACTGACTTTAGCTTTAAAGATGGACACAGACTGAGAGAAAAAGGATGGAGAAAGATACTTCAAGCAGATGGTAACCAAAAAAAGCAGGGGTAGCTATACTTATGTTAGACAAAATAAACTTTAAACTAAAGGCAGTAAGAAGATACAAAGCAGGTCATTATATAACAACAAGGGGTCAATCCTTCAAGAAGATACAACCATATTAAAATTTATGCACCCAACACTGGAGCACATAAATACATAAAGCAAAAACTAACAAAGCAAAAGAGGAAATAAACAACATAAATAATAGTTGGGGTTTTTAGTAAAACACTCTCAACAATGGTTAGATCATCCAGACAGAGAATCAATAAGGAAACAGCAAATTTGAATGACACCATAGATTAAATAGATCTAACAGATGTATATAGAACATTCTGACAGCAGCAGAACACATATTCTTCTTAAACATGCATGGAACGTTATCTAGGATAGATCATATGTTAGGCCATAAAACAAGTCTTAGCAAATTCAAGAAGATCAAAATCATAGTAAGTATCTTCTCTGACCACAATGGCATGAAACTAGAAGTCAGTAACAGGAGGAAAACTGGAAAACCCTCAAATACATAGAAATTAAACAACACTCTTCTGAAAGACCAATGGATCAAATAATAAATCAAAGGGGAAATTGAAAAGTACCTTTAGACGAATGAAAATGAAAACAACATACTAAAACTTATGGGATGCAGCAAAAGTAGTTATAAGAGGAAAGTTCTTAACAATAATAAACGCCTACAGAGCAACAAGAAATATATCAAATAAACAACCTAAGTCTATGCCTCAAAGAACTAGAAAAGATAAGACTAACCCTAGTTTAGCCAAAGGAAGGTAATAATAAAGATTAAAACAGAAATAAATGAAATAGAGAACAGGAAAACAAGAGAAAAGAGTAACAAAACTAAGTGTTGATTCTTTGAAAATATAAACAAAAATTGACAAAACTTTAGCTAGACAAACCAAAGAAAGAGAGAACCCAAATTAAAAGTTATAAATGAAAGAGGAGACAGTATAACTGATATCATAGATATACACAGGATTGTAAGAAGCTGCTATGAAAAAGTATGTGCTAACAAACTGTACAATCTAAAAGAAATGGAAAATTCTTAGGAACATACAACCTACCAAGAATGAATCATAAAGAAATAGAAAATGTGAACAGACCAATTAGGTAGGGAGATTGACTTGGTAATCAAAAAATCTTCCAACAAAGAAAACCATGGAACCAGATGGTTTCATTAATGAATTTTAACAAACATTTAAAGAAGAATGAATGTGAATCCTCAACCTCTTCCAAAAAAGTGAAAAAAAGGGGACACTCCCCAAATCATTTTATATGGCCAGCATTACCCTGACACCAAAACCAGAAACAGACACTACAAGAAAGGAAAACTACAAGCCATATCCCTAATGAATACTGATGTAAAAATTCTCACTGAAACACTACCAAAGATGGCAGAGTGAGAGGACACGGAGTTCCTGTCTCCCCACAACCAGGGCACTTACCAGACACTGGTGGGGTACCTCAATGCCCAAAGAGACAGGAGGAACCCCTGAGCAACCAAGTAGGACATGGCAAGGGAGAGGGGGGTAGGAGAAGTGGAGGCCAGACAGGACTGGTGCCCCTGAGGGGTGGCTGGGAGAGGGGAGGGGTTCCCATGCCTGGAGGGACCCTTGGGGGCTCAGAGGATCAGGGAGGAGCATGGCTAGCATTTCCCCTGCCCAATTGGGCCCCAGGAAGCCTACTGGGCTCCTGGACCTGGTCCTCTGCCCTCCGAGGTCCCCTCTGGCTGCATGCGTCCTAGGGGCATAGGAAGGAGGGAGGAGGGGAAAAGAGGAGGAGAGGTGGATGTGAGGGAGATGCTCCAGGACCGGAGGATCAGGGGATGTGTGGCGGGCATTTCCCCCACCCACTCAGACCCCGGGAAGCCTGCTGGGCTTCCGGGCCTGGTCCCCTGCCTTCTGGAGCCCCCTCTGACTACATGGGTCCTAGGGGTATAGGAGTAGGGGGGAAGAAGAGGAGAGGCCAACGGCGAGGGACCCTCCAGGATCAAAGGATTGGGGGAATGTGCCTAGCGAATTCCCCTGCCCACTTGGGCCCAGGGGGCCTGCTGGGGTCCCGGACCTGGTCCTCCGTCCTCCAAGGCCAGAGGCACTCCTGGGCCCCTCTGGCTGTGCTGAGCCTAAGCCCCGTCCCCACCCCGGGGCTTTTCCGGCCCTGTGGGTCATAAACATAGGCCCTGTCCCCACCTAAACCCCACCCCCCACAGCCAAGGCCCTTCCTGGCTTTCTTTTTTTCCCCCTCTTTTTTGCTACTGTTGTTCTGTTTTACCTTCCGGTTGTTTCATCTCTCTATATATTTTTCTAACATATCTGTTACTTTTCTAATTTTATTTTTTACTCTTTATTATTGTTCTGCTTTATTATTATCATTATTATTTTGCGATACGCGGGCCTCTCACTGTTGTAGCCTCTCCTGTTGCGGAGCACAGGCTCTGGATGCACAGGCTCAGCGTCCATGGCTCACAGGCCTAGCCACTCCGCAGCATGTGGGATCTTCCCGGACCGGGGCATGAACCCATGCCCCCTGCATTGGCAGGCGGACTCTCAACCACTACGCCACCAGGGAAGCCCTGTTCTGCTCCTTTTTTTTTTTGCTGCCCCACATGGCTTGTGGGATCTTGGTTAACAAGCTGGGGGTCACGCCTGAACTCCTGTGGTGGGAGCTCCAACTCTGAACCACTGGACTAACAGAGAACCTCAGACCCCAGGGAATATTCATCGGAGTGAGGTCTCCTGGAGATCCTCATCTTGGCACCAAGAGCCGGCTCTACCCAACAGCCTACAAACTCCAGTGCTGGAAGCCTCAGGTCAAACAACCAGTAAGAGAGGAACACAATCCTACCTATCAAATAAAAAAAATGAGATCACAAAATAATATATCACAGATGAAAGAGGAAGGTAAAAACCTACAAGATCAAATAAATGAAGAGGAAATAGGCAAACTACCTGAAAAAGAATTCAGAGTAATGATAGTAAAGATGATCCAGAATCTCAGAAATTGAATGGAGCACAGATTGAGAAAATACAAGAAATGTTTAACAAAGATCTAGAAGAACTAAAGAACAAACAAACAGAGATGAACAACACAATAACTGAAATGAAAAATACACTAGAAGGAATTAGTAAAAGAATAACTAAGGCAGAAGAATGAATACGTGAGCTGGAAGACAGAATGGTGGAAATAACTGCTGAAGAGCAGAATAAAGAGAAAAGAATTGAAGACAATCTCAAAGACCTTTGGGCCAACACGAAACACACTAACATTAGAATTATAGGGGTCTCAGCAGAAGAAGAGGAAAAGGTCTGAGAAAATATTCAGAGATTATAGTTGAAAACTTCACTAACATGGGAAAAGCCACCCAAGTAGAGGAAGCACAGAGAGTCCCATACAGGATAAACCCTAGGAGAAACACACCAAGACACATGTTACTCAAACTAACAAAAATTAAATTCAAAGAAAAAATATTACAAACATCAAGGGAAAAGCAGAAAATAACATATAAGGGAATCCCCATAAGGTTATCAGCTGATTTTTCAGCAGAAACTCTTTAGGCCAGAAGGGAGTGGCAGGATATACTTAAAGTGATGAAAAAGAGAAACCTACAACCAAGATTACTCCTACCAGCAAGGATCTCATTCAGATTTGATGGAGAAATCAAAAGCTTTACAGACAAGCAAAAGCTATGAGAATTCAACACCACCAAACCAGCTTTACAACAAATGCTAAAGGAACTTCTTTAGGCAGGAAACACAAGAAAAGGAAAAGACCTACAATAACAAACCTAAAACAATTAAGAAAATGGTAATAGGAACATACATATCAATAATTATCTTAAATGTAAATGGATTAAATGCTCCAACCAAAAGACATGGACTGGCTGAATGGATACGAAAACAAGACCCATATATATGCTGTCTACAAGAAACCCACTTCAGACCTAGGGACACACAGACTGAAAGTGAAGGGATGGAAAAAAGATATTCCATGCAAATGGAAATCAAAAGAAAGCTGGAGGAGCAATACTCGTATCAGATAAAATAGACTTTAAAATAAAGACTGTTACAAGAAATAAGGAAGGACACTACATAATGATCAAGGGATCAATCCAGGAACAAGAAGCAACAATTATAAATATTTATGCACCCAACACAGGAGCACCTCAATACATAAGGCAAATGCTAACAACCATGAAAGGGGAAATCAACAGTAACACAATAATAGTAGGGGACTTTAACACGCCAGTTACACCAGTGGACAAATCATCCAAACAGAAAATACATAAGCAAACACAGGCTTTAAGTGATACAACAGACCAGATAAATTTAATTGATATTTATAAGACATATTTGACCCGGAAGTGGCAGAATACACTTGCTTCTCAAGTGCACACAGAACATGCTCCTGGATAGATCACATCTTGGATCACAAATCAAGCTTCAGTAAATTTAAGAAAACTGAAATCATATCAAGCATCTTTTCCGACCACAATGCTGTGAGATTAGAAATCAATTACAGGAAAAAAACTGCAAAAAACACAAACACATGGAGGTTAAACTATGTTACTAAATAACCAGTGGATCACTAAAGAAATCAGAGGAAATCAGAAAATACCTAGAGACAACTGACAATAAAAACACAATTACCCAAAATCTATGGGACACAGCAAAATCAGTTCTAAGAGGGAAGTTTATAGCAATACAATCTTACCTCAAGAAACAAGAAAAACCTGAAACAATCTAATCTTACACCTAAAGCAACTAGAGAAAGTAGAACAAACAAAATCCAAAGTTAGTAGAAGGAAAGAAATCATAAAGATAAGAGCAGAAATCAATGAACTAGAGATAAAGAAACCAATAGCAAAGATCAATGAAACTAAAAGCTTCTTCTTTAAGACAATAAACCATATTGAAAAACCTTTAGGCAGACTCGTCAAGAAAAAAAAGGGAGAGGACTCAAATCAACAAAATTAGAAATGAAAAAGAAGTTACAATGGACACCACAGAAATACAAAGGATCATAAGAGATTATTACAAGCAGCTATATGCCAATAAAATGGACAACTTATAAGAAATAGCCAAATCCTTAGAAGTGTACAACCTTCCAAGACTGAACCAGGAAAAAATAGAAAATATGAACAGACCAATCACAAGTAACTGAAATTGAAACTGTGATTAAAAATCTTCCAACAAACAAAAGTCCAGAACCAGATGACTTCACAGACGAATTCTACCAAACATTTAGAGAAGAATTAACACCTATCCTTCTCAAACTATTCCAAAAAATTGCTGAGGGAGGAGCACTTCCAAATTCCTTCTACAAGGCCACCATCACCCTGATACCAAAGCCAGACAAAGATATCACCAAAAAAGAAAATCACAGAACAATATCACTGATGAATATAGATGCAAAAATCCTCAACAAAATAGTAGCAAACAGAATCCAACAACACATTAAAAGAATCAGATACCATGATCAAGTGGGATTTATCCCAGGAAGGCAAGGATTCTTCAATATATGCAAATCAATCAATGTGATATTCCATATTAACAAATAAAGGAATAAAAACCATATGATCATCTCAATGGATGAAGAAAAAGCTTCTGACAAAATTCAACACCCATTTATAAAAACTCTCCAGAAAATGGGCATAGAGGGAACCTACCTCAACATAATAAAGGCCATATATGACAAACCCATGGCAAACATCATTCTCAATGGTGAAAAACTGAAAGCATTTCCACTAAGAATGGAACAAGACAAGGATGTCCACTCTTGCCATTCTTATTCAACATAGTTTTGCAAGTCCTAGCCATGGCAGTCAGAGAAGAAAAAGAAATAAAAGTAATCCAAATTGGAAAAGAAGTAAAACTGTCACTGTTGGGCTTCCCTGGTGGCGCAGTGGTTGAGAGTCTGCCTGCCAATGCAGGGGACGCGGGTTCATGCCCCAGTCTGGGAAGATCCCACATGCCGCGGAGCAGCTGGGCCCGTGAGCCATGGCCGCTGAGCCTGCGTGTCTGGAGCCTGTGTTCTGCAATGGGAGAGGCCACAGCAGTGAGAGGCCCAAGTACCACAAAAAAAAAAAAAAAAAAAAAAAAGTCTACAAATAACAAATGCTAGAGAGGGTGTGGGGAAAGAGGAACCCTCCTATACCATGGGTGGGAATGTAAATTGGTGCAGCCACTATAGAAAACAGTATGGAGGTTCCTTAAAAAACTAAAAATAGAACTACCATAAGACCCAGCAATCCTACTACGGGACATATATACTGAGAAAACCGTAATTCAAAAGGACACATGTACCCCAATATTCATTGCAATACTATTTACCATAGCCAGGACATGGAAACAACCTAAATGTCCAATGACAGATGAATGGATAAAGAAGATGTGGTACATATATACAATGGAATATTACTCGGCCATGAAAAGGAATGAAATTGGGTCATCTGTAGCAATGTGGATGGACCTCGAGTCACTCATACAGAGTGAAGTAAGCCAGAAAGAGAAAAACAAATATCGTATATTAAAGCATATATGTGGAATCTAGAAAAATGGTACAGATGAACCTATTTGCAGGGCAGGAATACAGACACAGACGTAGAGAACCAACATGTGTACACAGAGGGGTAAGGGGAGGGTGGGACAAATCAGGAGATCAGGATTGACATATATACACTACCATGTGTAAAACAGATAGCTAGGGGGAACATGCTATACAGCACAGGAAGCTCAGGTCAGTGCTCTGTGACAACCTAGATGGATGGGATGGTGGTGGGGTGGGAGGGAGGTCCAAGGTTGGGGGATATAGGTATACATACAGCTGACTCACTTCACTGTACAGCAGAAACTAACACAACATTGTAAAGCAATTATACTCCAATAAAAAAGAAAAAAACACTAGCAAACCAAATTCAGCAGCACATTAAAAGGATCATTCACCATGATTAAGTGAGATTTGTCCCAGGATGCAAGGATGGTTCAGTGCATGGAAGTTAATCAATATGATATATCACATTAATAGAATGAAAGAAATATCAAATGATAATCTCAATAGATGCAGAAAAAGAATCTGACAAAATTCAACATCTGTTCATGTTAAAAATTCTTAACAAATTAGGTATAGAGGGAACATACCTCAACATAACATAGGCCTTATATAACATGCCACAGCTAACATCATACTCACTGGTGAAAGGTTGAAAACTTTTCTTCTAAGATTGGAAACAGGACCATGCTTCCCTCTCTCACCACTCCAATTCAACACAGTACAGGAGTCTTAGCCAAAGCAATCAGGCAAGAATAAGATAAAAGCCACCAGCATTGGAAAGGAAGACGTAAAATGGTCTCTATTTGCAGATGACATGATTTTATATATAAAAAGTCATAAAACCTTCACCAGAAAACTATTAGAGCTAACCAGTGAATTCATTAAAGTTGCAGGATACAAAAGTAACATACAAAAAATCAGTAGCTTTTCTATATCCTAACAATAAATTATCTGAAAGGAAATAAAGAAAACAATCTCCTTTACAATAGCATCAAAAACAATACAATACTCAGTAATAAATTTAACCAAAGAAGTGAAAGTTCTGCACACTGAAAACTGCAAGACACTGATGAAAGAAATTGAAGGAGGCACAGATGAATGGAAACGTAGCCCATGTTCAGGGATTGGGGAACTATTATTGTTAAAATGTTCATACTACCCAAAGACATCTATAGATTCAATCCAATCCCTATTAAGATTCCAACAGCAATTTTTTTATAGAAATGGAAAAAAAAATTCTAAAATTTATATGGGACCACAAAAGACCCAGAATACCCAAAGCAATCCTGAGAAAGAAAAACAAATCTGGAGTCATCACACTTCTTGATTTCAAGCTGTATTATAAAGCTATAGTAATCAAAACAGTATGGTACTGTCATAAAAACACATGCATAGACCAATGGAACAAAAGATGCTCTGTTATGATGGTAAGAAGAGTAATTTTTAAAAAAATCTCTAATTTCCAAAAATATTTTGGGTAATTTGGTTTGATTACTTTCTAATAAAAATATAATAACAACTTTAAAAATGAAAACATCAAACTAAAAAACTAATCATAGAACTAACATATGACCCAGCAATTCCACTCCTGGTATATATCCAAAAAACCCAGAAACACTAATTTGAAAAGATATGCACCCCAATGTTCATAGCAGAATTATTCACAATTGCCAAGATATGAAAGCAACCTAAGTGTCCATCAACAGATAAATGGATAAAGAAGATGCTGTATATATATACAATGGACTACTACTCAGCCATAAAAGAGAATGAAATTTTGCCATTTGCAGCAACATGGATGAACTTGGAGGGCATTATGCTAAGTGAAATAGAAACAGAAAGGCATTATATGATATCACTTACATGTGGAATCTAAAAGATAAAACAAACTAGTGAATTTAACAAAAAAGAAGCAGACTCACAGATATAGAGAATAGACTGGTGGTTACCAGTGGGGAGAAGGAAGTGGGGAGGGGCAACATAGGGGTAGGGAATTAAGAGGTATAAACTACTAGGTATAAAATAGGCTACAAGGATATACTGTACTACACAGGAAATACAGCCAATATTTTATAAGTATAAATGAAGTATAACCTTTCAAAATTGTGAATCACTATATTGTACACCTGTAATTTATATAATACTGTATATCAACCATACCTCAATAAAAAAGGATGCCTAATTGGGAGCTAACAAAAAATATATTAACACAAGAGGAAAATTCAGTGGAAATTAAAATAGGTTCTTTGGCCCAGTGTTTGAAGGTTCAGCCAACCACTCAGAGCTGTCCGAATAGGATGTGGTCTAGATCGGTGGGATCTAGAGACCCAACTCCTAACTGCTGGCTTCCAGAAAGCTTCTGCTATGGTCTTCCTGTTTTCCCAGCCCTGGAGGGAGGCGCCCCTCTGGAGCCCACCCTCTGCACCCCACTTTGCTGTACCACAGCTTGCACGTCACACTCCATGGAATGGTCTGGGATCAGTCATGAACTTGGAGCGCAGGACTCTCTTGTTCATCTTTGTCCATCTCCAGTACCATGTCTGACTGAGAGGAGATATTCAAAGCATTTGCTGACTTGACCAGCTCCCCAAAGCGCTGGACCGTCCCCTTCTGTTGCAGTTTACCTACGGGCACCACGCAGTTGGCCTGCAGGGGACCGGCCCTACCTGCTGTTAGTCGCTTGCCACATGCAGAAACAGCAGCCCTTTCTTCCAGGTCCACCACCAAACCAAACCCCTTTGGAAGCAGAGCCCTGGACAGACCAAACTAAATAAGCGAAGTGAGACAAGCGAGACAGGCAGGCCACAGGGGAAAGCTGCTCTAAGATTGAGAGCAGAAAACACTGACTAAAATTCCTCATTTTGCTTCCTCTGTCTCAAAGATCTGATTCCAAGTCCTGCCAAGGTCTATAATCCTAGTTCACTTCCTTTTTTAACCTAAAGGCAAATTACTCTTCCTTCCAGGCCTGAAAGAGCTATGATGTCACTTACGCATACTGCGGGAATAGCTAACTCAGACGATGCTCCGGGAAATTATTTTCTAGGGGTGACTTTCCGCCAGTCTGGGCAATCTGCACAGATAAAATAACCCAGTGCAGGCAACGCGGTTGACTGCAAACAGCAATTTTCTTCAGAGTCTGGACTGGGAGCCAAAACCCCAGGGCGGGTGTAGCATGCTGGCGTGCCCAATGGCCTCCCATTCATTCAAACCCCTCCCGGCCTGCACGTGTGGATGCCCTGCCCCTTGGGTCACTGCCCCTGCCCTGAGAACACCAGAGACCCAGGAGGAGGACGTGTACTGAGTAGCTGCTGGGCATTGCGCTTGGGGCTGGGAACAGGAGACAAAACAGTTTCAGGAAGCTCTGAGCTCATCTTACAGACACCTCTTGTGACTTGTACTCTTTTTTTCTTTTAATTGAGATATAACTGACATATAGCATTATATTCCTTTCAGGTGTGCAACAATGATTCAATGCATGTAGTTTAAACTGCGAATGATCATCACAATATTGTGACTTGTTGTTCTGTCCTGAGCCTACTACTAAGTACGGTTATAATAATTTTTAAAACGGGAATGTGCCCCAGGCAGTGCTTATCAAACACTGGGTAGTCCTGCTTAGAATATCCCGAGCCCGGTGCACATGTAGAGAGGAGGCTACAGGCGTCAGCACCTGGGAGCTGGTTAGAAATGCAGGATCTCGGGCCCCACCCTGGACCTCTTAGATCCGAGTTTCTGGAGGAGGAGCCCAGGGATCTGTGATTTTCAGGTCTGCTGAAGCTTGAGCGGTGCCGGCAGAGGGGACGCCCAGGTCCTGGCTGTTCCTTGGAAAAGAACAGGGAAGAGCACGTGCGACTTCCGTGGTGGCACAGTGATTAGGAATCCACCCGCCAATGCAGGGGACACAGGTTCGAGCCCTGGTCCGGGAAGATCCCACATGCCGCGGAGCAACTAAACCTGTGCGCCACAACTACTGAGCCTGCACGCCACAACTGCTGAGCCCGCCTGTCACACCTACTGAAGCTGGCTCGCCTAGAGCCCGTGCTCCGCAACAAGAGAAGCCACTGCAATGAGAAGCCCGCGCGCTACAACGAAAAGTAGCCTCCGCTCCCTGCAACTAGAGAAAGCCCGCGCGCAGCAACGAAGACCCAACGCAGCCAATAAATAAACAAATAAATTTATAAAAAAAAAAAAAATAGGGAACAGCACAGCCAGCATGGGTTGCTGAGTCAAATGTCCGCAAGTTCGCTCCCAGTCTCACCATTTGCTGTTGGTAATTCTGGGCATGGCAATTACTG
This sequence comes from Kogia breviceps, assembly GCF_026419965.1. Lineage (NCBI taxonomy): Eukaryota > Metazoa > Chordata > Mammalia > Artiodactyla > Physeteridae > Kogia > Kogia breviceps. The sequence goes on from NC_081325.1 coordinate 17,327,974, forward strand.
ATCTACATCTCTGGGTGTGCGTCTGCAGGATGGGGGTACGAGCGGTCCCCGGCTGGTAGACGCGCCGAGAGGGTTAAGTAAGAAAGGTATTAGAGTGCACTTAGCCTACAGTGTGGCAGCTCCTAAGCAAGCAATTAATATTCACTATCACACCATTATTTCTTTATTTCTTGGGTAAACTCTTCCCTGCATAAGCTCCTCCCCAGCCAAGAAGCTGACCAACTGGAGACGGTCTGTGTCCGTTTCTGGCAGCTAGAAGCAGAGGTGCCCAGCCTGCAGGGGGGACAGCGTTACATTGTCGCGTGTGTCGTCTGGCCTTCCCAGAGATGCTGGCTGGCCCACCCCTTACTCTCCCACCTCTCCTGGGGCCAGAGGGGCTCAGCAGGAGAAGAGCTCCTGTCTGCATGGCCACTGTTCTCCCTGGGGCCCCCAGCCTGACGTGAGGGGTGGGGGGAGGCCACCCACTCACCCTCTTTGCCCCCTGCCCTGCGTTTGGCACCGGAGTCCCCCTTGCCGTCAGCCAGCTGGCACTGTGGCCCAAGGAGTCCCCCCACGGGCACCTCCTGTTACGGTCCCCTCCTCCGGGCCCTGGTCACTCTTCCTCTGTTTCTAACCACCAGCCAGGGCTCTCCCGCTGCTCAACCCGCCTCCGTGGGCCTGCCCGGAACAGCCCTAAGTCCCCACCTCTCTCCCCTTCTGTCTCCTTTTTTAAAAAAATTCGTTCAACACTGAGTGTCTAATGTATGCCAGACACCGTAAGAGGCACTAGGGACCCTAGTGCCTAGTGGGCCAAACAGGGGAAGTCCCTGCCCTCCAGGTTCTGGTGGGAGGGACGGACAAGCCTCTATTCCGTCAGCATGCAGTCAGTTAAAGGGGGTGGCGCCATGGGGAAAGGCAAGCAGGGCAGGAGTACGGCTGCTGGCATGTGCGTGTGTGCAGGAACAGGAAAGGGAGGTGCTCTTCATGCTGCGGCCGGGGAAGACCTCGCTAGGGAGGGGACACGGGGAGAAGGGGACAAGGGCCAGCCACGTGGCCAGCTGGAGGCTGAGCAGAGGGGCAGAGCAGACACGGGGTGTTCTGAAGGGTCACGAGTGAGGCCAGGGTGGCTGAGGCAGGGTGATGGGAGAAGAGCAGGGCAGGGCGGCAACCTGCCACTGCGAGTTAACTGGTTTGTACTGCACGAGAGACGGGACAGGTAGCCCCTGGGGGTTCTGAGCACAGGACTCACATGATCTGGCTTATGTTCTAAAAGGACCTTCTAGCTTTCCAGTGGAGAAGTAAGGTAACTGGTCAGGAGGCTATCTGGGGGCTACTTTAGGTGGGGTGGGCACAGAAGGCATCTCTGAAACCTGAATGATGAGAAGGAGCCAACCAGGTGAAGATCCTGGAGGAGATCATTCCAGGCAGTAGGTGCAAAGGTCCTGAGGCAGGAATGAGTTTGCTGCATCTGAGGAAGAGAAAGCAGGCCCACGTGGAAGGCACAGAGGGAGCAGGAGGGAGAGAAGTGCGAGATAAAGCCAGAGAAGTGAGCCGCTGATGGAAATCCTTGGGCCTTGGTGAACGTCTAGAAGGGCTGCCAGAGAATGGGAACCCTTTGGAGAGTTAATTTTGAGACATGATATGATGTACCTTTTATGATGCACATAAACACATGCATACAAGTTGTGCTTGCGATCCAAGGACAGCACGTTAAGAATTTCTGCTGTAGAGTCTAGATCTGGAGTGTGTCGGGTGAAGCGTCAATGCCTCACTTCAGTATTTGCTCAATTCTTTTCAACCATCACCCTCTTTATCGCCTAGTGCAGAATACGGTGTACTGTACCCCGCAAACAAAGAGCAAGCCTCTCTCTGCTTTCTTAAAAAACATGTCCCATCCTCATACGTTGCTGGTGGAAACGTAAAATGGCACAGCCACTACAGAAAACAGTATGGCAGTTCCTCTCCTCAAAATATTCAGTATACACTTACCATGTGACCCAGCAATTGCACCTCTGGGTACAAACCCCAAAGAAGTAAAAGCAGGGACCCACAGAGTTATTTGCACACCCATGTTCACAGCAGCATTATTCACAATAGCCCAAAGATGGAAGTGCCTCACCTGTCCATCAACCAGTGAATGGCTAAACAAAATGTGGCACGTTCATAACAGAATATCATTCAGATTTAAAAAGGAAGGAAATCTGACACATGCTACAACTTGGATGAACCTTGAGGACATTATGCTAAGTGAAATAAGCCAGTCACGAAAAGACAAATACTGTGTGATCACACTTATATGAGATTCCTAGCACAGTCAAGCTCATAGAGACAGAAGGTAGAATGGTGGTTGCCAGGGGCTGGAGGGAGGGGGTTACTGTTTAATGGGGACAGAGCTTCAGTTTTGCAAGATGAAAAGAGCTCTGGAGATGGACGGTGTGACGGTTGCACTCTGATGTGAGGGTAGTTAACACTCCTGAACCATACATTTTTAAATGGTTAAGACAGTAAATTTTATCATTATGTGTATTGTTATGTGTATTTTACCACAATTAAAAAATTTTTTAAAGTCTCTGAAGCCCACTTAGTCCCTCAGTTGCATCCTCATTAGCACCCGTCTCCCTGTCCTCACAGCGCTGATGGCCCCAGTATTCTGGGACTGACTGTCTAGACAATCTCCTCGCTGGGTGGAGAAGACAAGTAAACGAGCTGGTGTGAATGAAATCTTAAAAGCTCTCCAGTGAAGACAGTCCTCCAGACTGAACCTGGCAGCCCTTTCAACTGGTAACAATTTTGCGTGTCAGGATTTCTTGTCTTTTAAATGCTACTTAAAACCTTTTGTTTAAGCCAGTTCCCTGCTCTGCCTTATGAGGATGCAAAGGACAGCTGGTGACCATCCTCTATGGAAGAAGTCTTCCAAAGGCTTAGACGCCATTGTTAAATTACCTTACCTCTTCAGAGACATGGAGTGACCTGCTTTCCACATTTTTCCAGCCTAAAATTGCAGCTGCATTCTCTTTGTGAAACTGACCTTCGGGTCCTCAACTGTGCTTCTCTGTGTTTGGACGGACCCCCAAATCACTTCTTAAGGAGTTTGGCCTTGCCCATGGCACTCCCGTGGAAGACCTCCAAGAGAGGCGGTGGCCTATCGTTGAGGCTCCTTAGAGCTCCCTAAGAAGACATCAACAGGGCTTCCCTGGTGGCGCAGTGGTTAAGAATCTGCCTGCCAATGCAGGGGACACGGGTTCGAGCCCTGGTCCGGGAAGATCCCACATGCCGTGGAGCAACTAAGCCCGTGCACCACAGCTACTGAACCTGTGCCCTAGAGCCCGCGAGCCACAACTACTGAAGCCTGTGCGCCTAGAGCCCGTGCTCCACAAGAGAAGCCACTGCAATGAGAAGCCCGTGCACCACTACGAAGAGTAGCCCCCGCTCGCCGCAACTAGAGAAAGCCCGCGTGCAGCAACGAAGACCCAATGCAGCCAAAAATAAATAAATAAATAAAATAAATTTATTAAAAAAAAAAAAAGAAGACATCAACATACAACCCAGCTTGGCTGAGTCTCAAGACGTATGACTCCATCCTTTACCAGCTACGTGGAACAGGTGTACTCCAGCGACTCGGCTGGAAAGAAACAAGCCAAGCTCACTGTCCCTCGCGATCTACCAAAAGCTTAGCTGAGAGAAACAAATCTGGGGAGATTCTCTGAAGGTGTATCCCTCCCCCTGGAATTCAGCCAAGGCCTCAGGAGCTGCGGGCAGGGACCACCTAGTTTTGCCCAGCCTCCCTTTGTGCAGTGGCTTTGCTGCACGACACTTGGCTGGGCACCCTGCCACCCTGCAGGCTCCGTGTAAGAAAGCCTTGCGAGGCCTCGATGCAGCTGTTGTAGAGCACAGTTGAGGGCGGGCTGCCGACACCTCACTGGACACGAGAAGGTGGGAGCAACGCTGCTCCCAGGATGCAGAACCTGGAATAGTTGTGCATCTGAAGCACAGTTTATTTTTGCCTCATGGATTCTAAATTGTATCACTGCTGATTTTCCATTCTGTTTTTGCTGCTGGAGAACTCAAAATCAAAACTGGGGCCTATTTCTGGAAGAATGCTGTCCAGCAGACCTTTCTGCAATGATGGAAATGTTCTGTATGTGTGCTAACCAATACGGTAGCCACCAGCCACATGGAGCTACTGAGGACTTGAAAGGTTCTAGTGAGACTGAATTTTTTATTTTAATTCACTTAAATGTTAAATTTAAATGGCCACATGTGGCTAGTGGCTACCAGTTAAACAGCATAGCTCTCAGATAGCAAATAACATGCACTCTGGATGTCATACTTGGCTTACCTTCCTATCATTATTTTTCCTCTACTTCAAGTCCCTTTGGTATCTAATTATGTTAATCTTTCTTGTATGATCTATAGCTTTGTTAGCCAACCCAAGTCTTTTTTTTTTTTTTTTTTTTTTTTTTTTTTTTTCGGTATGCGGGCCTCTCACTGTTGTGGCCTCTCCCATTGCGGAGCACAGTCTCCGGACGCGCAGGCCTAGCGGCCATGGCTCACGGGCTTAGTTGCTCCACGGCATGTGGGATCTTCCCGGACCAGGGCACGAACCCGTGTCTCCTGCATCTGCAGGCGGATTCTCAACCACTGCGCCACCAGGGAAGCCCCCAAGTCTTTTTATAAAAAAATGTGGGAGCTACCTATAAATACAAAAACACCCCCAGATAACACAGCCATGTTCCCAACGTTTGTGACCAGATACTCCTTCCCCTCACTTTTGTGAAATACAGAGTAATTAATATGTTCATTTAAGGGAAGGGAGTCCCAGGAATGGGGGAAGAGAAGACTTCTCTTCTGTTTCTATGTTCTGCTTCTTCATCTGGGTGTTGCTTATGCAAATGTTCAATTTGTGAAAATTCACTGAGCATATATTTGTGATGTGCACTTTTCCTTGTATATATCATTTATATTATTCTTCAATAAAAAGTAAAGAGAGGGCTTCCCTGGTGGCTCAGTGGTTGAGAGTCCGCCTGCCAATGCAGGGGACATGGGTTCGTGCCCCGGTTGGGGAAGATCCCACATGGGCTGGGCCCGTGAGCCGTGGCCGCTGAGCCTGCGCGTCCCGGAGCCTGTGCTCCACAACGGGAGAGGCCACAGCAGTGAGAGGCCCACGTACCGCAAAAAAAAATAAAAAGTAAAGAGAAATGTATAAAGAGAACTTATTATGTTCAAAGTACAGTGTTAGTTTACTTCTAGTTCGTGTAACACAGATCTTAGCTATAGAAAGCTGTAGTTTCGATCATCAAGCATTAATGCAAATTTCTAAGATGCATTTTCTAAAGGAATCTTGGGCAACATCCGATGCTGGCAACTCCCCACCCACCTCCTCTCCGCCTTTTTCCCGCTGAATCAGGCAATGCCAAGAAAGGAGAGGTGAGTTTTGGGAGGTAGAAGGCTTTCTTTCCATCTAATCAGATCTTAGTTAAAAACATTTCCAAATTCTTATAAGAGGCTGAGTAGCTCCCAGAAACAAACCTCTCAGCTTTTCTCCTCCAGAGGAATTAAATGGCTGGAGGAGGTCTCTGAAATACGGAATATTAACTTGATGGGGCAGGATGAGGAACCGAAATGCAATCTATATTTTAAGAAAGCAACTAGAAACTACCCAACCAAGACTGCCTTCAACGTATAACTGCACCCAATGGAACAAAAGCACGTATGTCGAAAAGGAAACTTGGGAAACACGCTGCTAAGGAGAGCGTAAAAAAAAAAAAAAAAAAAAAAAAAAAAAAGGCGTTCTCTCAACTGTGTCCCTCCCTCCACGACCAAAATATCTTCATTTTGCTAAAGAATGAAGTATAAGTTTTTACTTTTTTTTTTTTTTTTTTTGCGGTATGCGGGCCTCTCACTGTTGTGGCCTCTCCCGTTGCGGAGCACAGGCTCCGGACGCACAGGCTCAGCGGCCATGGCTCACGGGCCTAGTTGCTCCGCGGCATGTGGGATCTTCCCGGACCAGGGCACGAACCCGTGTCTCCTGCATCGGCAGGCGGATTCTCAACCACTGCGCCACCAGGGAAGCCCCTTATTTTTTTTTTTTTTAAGTTTTTACTTTTAAAAGTAATTTAAAGAGGTGGGCAGGCATATCTCTCATGCTAGAGCAGAGGACTGCTTTCTGCAGTGATGCAGTAAGTAGTAATCTGTTCAAACAGCCATAATCAGGAACTGTAAGAGAGACTATTAGTCATTTCTGCCCACATTAATTTAACTCTTTGGCATATTACTATTTTGAACAAAGGCCCCAATGCCTGAGACTCCATGATACAAATCTTTTTTTCTTATTCTTTTCACTCTTGAATGCTCTAAATTCAAAAGCCTGCACCCATACAGATTGTATAGCCATTTAAATCTGTGGCTTTCCTTTGAAATAGTCTTTCAATGATTCCTTTGAGTGGAGTTCAGGCCAAGCTTTCCTACTTTATTCTTTCATTTACATTATTACAGGGATTGAGAGCAAAAAATATTCTAAATACTGCAAAAAGGAAAAAGTCCCTCAGAAACAATCACATTCATTTTGATTTTTTAGTATAAACAAAATCCTTTCATTAATTTTTACTTACACAACTGCATTGTTTTGCATAAAAAATTGGCAGTCTTCAAACACAGAAGAAAACTTTTCTCACATTTCAAAAGGGATTATAAAACTGAAACCACAGAAATACAAAAAAATCATAAGAGATAACTACAAGCAACTGTATGCCAATAAAATGGACAACCTAGAAAAATGGACAAATTCTTAGAAAGGTACCATCTCCCAAGACTGAACCAGGAAGAAATAGAAAATATGAACAGACCAATCACAAGTACTGAAGTTGAAACTGTGATTAAAAAACTCTCAACAGCAGAAACTAACACACCATTGTAAAGCAATTATACTCCAATAAAGATGTTAAAAAAACAAAAAACAAAAAAAAAAAAACCTCTCAACAAACAAAAGTCCAGAACCAGATGGCTTCACAGGTGAGTTCTATCAAACATTTAGAGAAGAGTTAACACCTATCCTCCTGAAACTCTTCCAAAAAGCTGCAGAGGAAGGAACACTCCCAAACTCATTCTATGAGGCCACCATCACCCTGATACCAAAACCAGACAAAGATAACACACACAAAAAGAAAACTATAGGCCAATATTACTGATGAACATAGATGCAAAAATCCTCAACGAAATACTAGCAAACCGAATCCAACAATAAAATAAAAGGATCATACACCATAATCAAGTGGGATTTATCCTAGGGATGCAAGGATTTTTCAATATCCACAAACTGATCAGTGTGATACACCACATAAACAAACTGATGAATAAAAACCATAAGATCATCTCAATAGATGCAGAAAAACCTTTTGACAAAATTCAACACCCATTTATGGTAAAAACATTATAGAAAGTGGACACAGAGGGAACCCACCTCAACATAATAAAGGCCATATATGACAAACCCACAGCAAACATCATTCTCAATGGTGAAAAGTTGAAAACATTTCCTCTAAGATCAGGAACAAGACAAGGATGTCCACTCTTGCTACTTTTATTCAACATAGTTTTGGAAGTCCTAGCCATGGCCATCAGAGAAGAAATAAAATGAACCCAAATTGGAAAAAAGAAGTAAAACTGTCACTGTTTCCAGATGACATGATACTATACATAGAAAAGATGCTACCAAAAAACTACTAGTGCTCATCAATGAATCTGGTAAAGTTACAGGACACAAAATTAATACACAGAAATCTGTTGCATTTCTGTACACCACCAACAAAATATCAGAAAGAGAAATTAAGGAAATAATCCCATTTACCATGGCATCAAAAAGAATAAAATACCTAGGAATAAACCTATCTAAGGAGGCAAAAGATCTGTACTCCAAAACCTATAAGACGCTGATGAAAGAAATCGAATATGACACAAACAGATGGAAAGATATACCATGTTCTTGGATTGGAAGAATCAATATTGTCAAAATGACTATACTACCCAAGGTAATTTACAGATTTGACACAATCCCTATCAAATTACCAATGGAATTTTTTTTTGCAGATCTAGAACAACAAAATCTTAAAATTTGTATGGAAACACAAAAGACCCTGAATAGCCAAAGCAATCTTAAGAAAGAAAAATGGAGCTGGAGGAATCAGGCTCCCTGACTTCAGACTATACTATGAAGCTACAGTAATCAAAACAGTATGGTACTGGCACAAAGACAGATTTATAGATCAATGGAACAGGATAGACAGCCCAGAAATAAAGCCATGCACCTACGGTCAATTAATCTATGACAAAGGAGTCAAGAATATACAATGGGGAAAAGACAGTCTCTTCAATAAGTGGTGCTGGGAAAACTGGACAGCCACATGTAAAAGAAGGAAATTAGAACACTCTCTAACACCATATACAAAAATAAGCCTCAAAATGGATTAAAGACCTAAATCTAAGACTGGATACTATAAAACCCTTCGAGGAAAACATAGGCAGAACACTCTTTGACATAAATCATAGCAATATCTTTTTGGATCCACCTCCTAGAGTAATGAAAATAAAAACAAAAATAAACAAATGGGACCTAATAAAAACTTAAAAGCTTCTGCACAAAAAGAACTACCATAAACAAAATGAAAAGACAACCCACAGAATGGGAGAAAATATTTGCAAATGGTGTGACCAACAGGGGATTAATCTCCAAAATATACAAACAGCTCATGTAGCTCAATATCAAAAAAACAAACAACCCGATCAAAAAATGGGCAGAAGAGCTAAATAGACATTTCTCCAAAGAAGACATACAGATGGCCAAAAAGCACATGAAAAGATGCTCAGCATCGCTAATTATTAGAGAAATGCAAATCAAAGCAACAATGAGGTATCACCTCACACTGGTCAGAATGGCCATCATCAAAAAGTCTAACATACAATAAATGCTGGAGAAGGTGTGGAGAAAAAGGAACCCTCCTACACTGTTGGTAGGAATGTAAACTGGTACAATCACTATAGAGAACAGTATGGAAGTTCCTTAAGAAACTAAAAACAGAGCTACTATATGATCCAGTAATCCCACTCCAGGGTATATACCCAGAGAAAACCACAATTTGAAAAGATACTTGCACCCCAATGTTCATTGCAGCACTATTTACAATTGCCAAGACATGGAAGCAACCTAAGTGTCCACTGACAGGAATGGATAAAGAAGATGTGGTACATATATACACTGGAATATTACTCAGCCACAAAAAAGAATGAAATAATGCCCTTTGCAGCAACATGGATGCATCTAGAGATTATCATACTAAGTGAGGTAAGTCAGAGAAAGACAAATATCATATGATATCATTTATATGTGGAATCTAAAAAAAAAATGACACAAATGAACTTATTCACAGAACAGACACAGACTCAGAGACTTTGAAAACAAACTTACAGTTACCAAAGGGGAAAGGTGGGTGGGTGGGAGGGATAAATTAGGAGGTTGGGATTAACATATACACACTGCTATACATAAAATAGATAATCAACAGGAACCTATTGTATAGCACAGGGAACTCTACTCAATACTCTGTAATAACCTACATGGGAAAATAATCTGAAAAAGTATATGTATAACTGAGTCACTTTGCTGTACACCTGAAATGAACACAACACTGTAACTCAACTACACTCCAATAAAAAATAAAAATTAAAAAATAAAACAAATGCTAGCATTTAGTACAGTGAATAATAAAGCAATATTATTTCTTATTTGCATAGTTCAAAGGGAGATCTGAAAATTATCTAGTTCCTCTAAATCGTAAATACCTCAAGGTGACCTTTTTGACTTAAGCCATGTGGCCTGGCGATAGTTTGAGCCAGGTATCTGTCATGTGCCCAATTCTCACTTCATTTTGCGATATGTGGATTATAGTTCTGATGTTTAATGCCCAAACCCACAAAAACTATGAAACTTTACCTGTGATTCAAGTAAATACAATCAGCACCTTTCAAGACAATGTCCCCGAACTTGCTATCAACTTTCTCCTCTCAGGTAGCCGTATGTGAAAACTGAGATGCCAGAGGCAGAGGTGTTTCAGAAAGACAAAATCCTATATGCCTGGAACGGATTTACCTGTTAATTCTAGAAAGTCTGGGTCTTGAAAGCATTTATCAGGTGGGGTAGGTATAGGACCTTCTTAAATCTGTATGGTGAACTTTGAATTCTAGAGTACGACTAATGACGTCTAAAGAGTTTGGGACGATTGCTGGAAGGATGGGAGGAGAAAGGGGTCCAGTAACTGAGCCAAGACATTAACCACGGAAGCAACAGAACAGTCTACTGCATCCATTTCCTTCCATGTATTCACTCCCCCTTCCTAAGCTGAATGAAAGAAGCTCCAGAGGCATCACGAACTCCTTAAAACACCAAGAAAGTCATTTCCAATGATCACTGAATTTGAACCACCTATTGCCTAGTAGCAGAAGGGTGGAAGGGTAGAAGGTCGGGGGCGGGGAGGCACCAGAGTGATGAAGAAAACAGGTATCTTCTCTACTGAACGTCAGCATATTTTACAATTGTCATAGATGGGTTTTCCTGAAGTTCCTTTGTGGAAGTGAAGAATTCATTGGTAAAAACTCCCTACTTGTGAGGGGGTAGATTAAGGAATCTTTAATACCAAATTCCCTGGGATATCAGTTCATTCTAAATCCCCGGGAGCCACAAGCATTTACTGGATGCTCAACCAGGTGGGTGAAGAGGCGCTAGAGGAATTGGCCGTTGCTTGCCTGGGGTGCATGGCCACGGCAGCTAAGTGAAAACTGTTTAATTACAGTATGGACACCCTGACTTGGTCTACGAGCCAGACAGAGGGTCACTGATCTTTTTTCTTAACTCATTGTTCTGTAACAGCTACTAACCAGGGTTTCTGGCAGAACCAATTCACTTGTTTCTCTCTTCTCCCCGAGTGGAGACAGACACAGACAGACAGACTTCCCCCAAGGTACCTGCAGAAGGATCTTGTTCCCATCGTGGTCCTCCGTCTGCCAGCGTCCCTCACTGATGGGCCTGCAGGGGTTGGGCAAGAGAGGTACCAGCTCGCCAATGTCCTTGACTCGGAACTCCAGCACGGAGGAATCAGTGGGGACCGGGGTCTGGTCACAGGGCAGTCTCTTCAGGGAGAACTGGATGTCCACATCCAGACTGGAGAAAATGGGGAAGATGCAGAAGTCTGCTTTCCTCTGGCTGGGGCTCCGCTTGAGTATCAGCTCGTAGAACTTGAGGAGGTCGGCGTAGTTGTCATGGCGACAGTAGATGGTGAAGCGCACGATTTCCTTGCCGTAGTGCACAGGCCGGATGGCCCACAGCGGTGTCCCAGGGGCCAGAGTGAAGAACTCCTGGCTGCAGGGCAGGTAGGGCAGAAACCTGCGAGGCACGCGCTCCGTGTGGTGATGGCGCCAGGGCGGCCGCTGCAGCGTGCGGTGCAGCTGCAGGATCTGCTCCTCGCCATACTCCTCCTGCAGGAAGAGGACCACCGCCAGGGCTGGCTGCGCCACCTTGGGGGCCTTCCTCCGCCGCCGGGACGCCCTCCTTTCAGAGACCCTGAACAGCTGGAGGTCTGGGTGGATCCAAGCCAAGACCTTGTCGATGGCCTCCTGCAGGGGTTGGGATTCCCCTGGGTCCGCGATTATGTGGATGCTGACCAAGAAGGGGTCCTGCGCTTCCTCCGCGGAGAGCTCACCTAGCAGCACAAAACAAAACCCAAGAGACAAACGGTGACTATTTTTCATTGAGGGGTCCCGTGATAACATGCAAGGCCTCGGGCAGGAAGAGAAGCTAAATTTTAACTGAACGGACTCCTTGAGTGTTTTGAAATTCAGACCCCAGGTTCACGTGCAAATACTACTGTTGCAGCACCCTAGCAGCCCCAAACTCAAGAACTATTATTCACACTGCTTCCCAAGCTGGGCGCTGTCAGGACCACCTTGGTGTGATGCTTCATCAGGTTGAGTGCATTTTCTATTGAACAGCACAGAGTCAAGTCTCCATGGGTTTGGAAAGGGTAACAGGGCCGTTAGGGAAGATGCTGTAGCACTCAGTGTACACCATTTAGAATTTCCTTAGGTAACTGCAGTGCCTTCCCCCGCAAACAGTCCCTGTATCATTGCACCTCTTTGGTTTGCTTATTTCATTCGTTTATTCATCGGTTTGTTCATTCATTTCACATTTATGGAATCCTTTCTTCACCAGGCACTTACTCTCATTGACCCATCAAGCCCTGGCCGGTGAGGCCTCCTGCCAACTGTGTCCTGACGGTAGGGTGGCCGGGTGGTGACCATCTTGCTGCTCGAGACACAGGGAAGAACGACCCAGCGGGGAGGGGGGCGAGCACCGTGTTCGTGCTGTCAGAGCTTCCAGGGGCTGTGGTTAGGGGTGGGGTGACGCGTGGTTGGACCATCACTGCCCGTGTCCTGCTGCCTTTTGGCCCCCTCCCTCAGGCCATGTCCACCCAGAAGCCCACACGTCCTGATTGGGTCAGTTCCCCTCCCCACGTCCTCTGGCAGAACAGAGAATTCCAAGTGTGAAGGTGACCATTTACCTTGGCAACCTTCTCCCACGGGGTGAACGGTTTGCCAGCCACATTGACATATTTCTACTTTAAAAATATTCGGCGTATTTCATCAAGTAACCTGATAAAAGGCTCGTTCTTGTTCATGATGGCTCCTCTTGCATTTATTTAAGTTGTATGACCATCCAAGGGAAATCAAGGAAACTTTAAGTCTATTGTGACTTGGAGGGCAAGATTCATCTAGAATCTAGACCTGTCTCCACACATATGCCTCATGATGTCCACTAGGGTATCAGGCATAGGGCGATCATGGGGTCGGTAACGTTTGAGAAGCATGATGTGCTTTTAGGAACCATCACCTTGATCAGTTTGCAGGATGAAAGGTGATTTTTTTTGTAGTTAAACAAGACATTCCAAGTGGGTTTACATGTACATTTCATCACAGGCACCTATGATAACATGGTCTTCATTTTGCTGGAGCAAAACCTGTCTGAATTTTCATTCGAACCCCGACTGTTAAATATCTCACTTGGGAGCAGTTAGCTCAGTTTCTTGTTGCCTTCTTTCTCCTTCCCTCATTCACCCACACATTCCTCGAGCAATCAACATGTACCAGGCACTGGGAGACAAGGAAGCTGGCGCCATGACTACGGGGGAGTCCATTTACATAGACTCTGGCGTGACTAGTGCCCCCTTAGAGTTGTACAGTGTATGACCTGCACAGCCACGGGCAGCAGCCATAAAGAACCATAAGCCACAAATGAGAACTTCATGACTTAGCTGGGAAACACCGACATAAAGATTAAAATTCAATCTGATATAAGTCTATAGGAAATAGGATAGAGTAGCATCTTAGGTGGAGGGAAGACACTCAAGTCACCATGACATAAACATTTACTATAGACACTATTACCACTGCAAGTCCCTTGAATTTCCAGTATAGAACTGGAAGGTCCTGATTTGCAACAAGACCACACATCCAGATAGATGTTCCTTTGAACAGCAGATGAAATAAAGGCTTGCTGCCTGGCTGTTATAAAAGAGGAGTCTTGTATCATTAAACACTAGACCCCCGCTCAGTAGGCTGTGCCTTTTATGCTACAAGAGGCTTTTGGGAGCTGAAGAGGATTCTGAAACCAAAGGATGACTAAGATAACAGCAAAGTCAAGTCTCAGTACTCCCACAATCACGGAGTAGAATGGTGGGTGGAATTATTTAAGCTCTGCCTCTCTCTCTCTCTCTCTCTCTCTCTGGCTGAGCATGTATTCTCGAATTGCTATGATTTAAGTATGAGCGCGATGCAATTTCAGTTTACTACCACATCACAAAGGAAGGAGCAATTTTTCCTCCAGGGGGCTCCTGAGAGGGCTTTCTGGAAGATGCTCCAGGTGAACTGGGTCTTGAAGGGTCGATGACCTCTCACGTACAATAACCTCAAATATGGGGGAGATCACTGCAGGAAGAGGGAACAGTTTATGACGGCACAGAACTGTGCGAAAAACAAGCACATTTGGAAAGGGGTGGTGTGTAATTCTGAAATATGGCAACAGATACAGCAGGAGAAATGGATTGGAGCCAAGCTGTACAGGGCTTCAGCTCAATTTGGCAGTGATAGGGGGAAGTGGAAATTTTTAATAAAGGGATGCTGGGATCAAGTCAGGGGCGGTTGGCTATAGGCAAAGCAAGAAGTTAGAAGATGAGTGAAGAGTCTGGGTCAGGATAACAAGGACGCGGGAGATTGCATTACTGGCCCTGGTTCTTTATCTTACCCTGTCACCTTGCTCTCTGCCATGTGGCTTTGTAGTTCCTTCTACTAAATGGCTGTAGTGCATTGCCCCACGCTTTGACTTCAAATGAGACCATACGCCTAGCTTTGGCCAACAGAAATAGTGGCATGTGTTTTGGCTTGTTTCTTGTGCTTCTACCGTTTCCATGAGAAGAACAGGCTCGGGCCAGCCCACTGGGGCCGGAAAGGAGTATGAGGGCGACGGGGACCCGAGCCAGCCTCGCTGAGCCAAGCCTCCGTCAGCCAGGCTCAAGACACTCAAAGACACCCAGCAGATCTTGGTCTGGAACAGCTGACCCAAGACACATGGGAAACGATAAACGACTGCCGTTTTGAGCCACTGCTTGGGGTTGGCTCAAAACACACGGCGACACCTTCAATGGGTGTACAGAAGAGGGCTAGTCTCACAGGCTATTTAGGAAGCATGTGGAGCCCACAGGGCTGGAGGCAGGAGCAGGAAAAGCAGGAGAGGAGTTGACCTTGATGTTTCTGGCTTGAGCAACTCATCTGAGGTTGATGCTTAGCTGAGACAGAAAACAGAGGAAGAAGGGCAGGTTTGTGGGGAAAGATAAGGAGATCCACGTTGGCCATGCTGGCTTGTGATGCCCGATTGACTTCCAGGAGGGATGTCCTGTTGGCAACCGGACCTGTGTGTGGCTGAGGTGATGTGCTGAACTTAAGGATGGACCAGTTACCTTTCGGCCACATTCCTGCTTTCGTACAGTTATCTCGTGTGTGCCGTTTTGATAGGAACCAGTGAAACTTCATCTGGGTGGCTTAAAAACAGTTGGAATTCATAGAGTATTCTGGTCCTTTTCTTGGCTTGCTCTTTCAGCTCACCTGGCTACTTTCTGTTTCACTGAACATAAGCACCACTATCAGCAGAAGTGAAGTTGAAGCAAGAGTAGTGAAAACACAAACCAATGACATTTCCTGCCAGTCAGTAGCTCCAGTGGTGGCAGCAGGAGACACCACAGTCGCCTACGATGGATATTTCACTTTTCTATGGTGCCCTGATCGTCCACCAGTGGAGACGTGATTTCACTAAACAGTTGTGAATGCCTACTATAAATGGAAGGTGTAGAAAGGCTTTGAATAGATGAAGACATTCACTTGAGAAAATTACCGATGATTTCTACGAGGGGAAAAAAGGACGTGTGGAGTAGGAAGAGTGTTTGGGAAAAGAAGTTGTCAGAGCATCAGCCGGTCCCATTAAGATCCTAACCCCACACTCAGGGTGTGCGTGGCCACAGACGTGGGGTGATGTCGCAGGGTGACACACAGAGGACATTCACTGTGGGCCAGCGTTCTACATGTACGAGCTCAAGGAATCCTCACAACAACCCCAGAAGTCGGGGCGGGGAGGGGGGGAGGGTCGCTCCCCTTGTCCTCACTTCAGAGAGCAGGAAATTGAGGCACAAAGAGGTAAAGGAACCTGCCGAGGGCACAGAGGGAGGGAGTGGGCAGGCACTTGGCTATGGCATGAGGTCTGTGTGCACAGTTCCCCCGCGGTTCTGCACAGAAGTACTTGTTTCCCAGCCGAAGGAGCAGCTTTCACTCTCCAGCCATTTCTGGCCACGCTTCTGCTACCTCACCTCTCTCTCCTGCTCTCCTGCCTGCTTCTGATTGGCTGGCTTCTCGGCCACCAGTCCATAGCTTCCTGTCATGGACACCCCGTCACATCTCTTTCTTCTGGCCCTGGGTCTCTGAGGGAGACTATCAGAAACAGCCTCCCCGAGGGCACATGCCCAGGTCTTTGCATGTGAGCGCTGCCCTCCAGGGGAAGTGCAGGGCAGCACTGCAGGCGAGCACAGCAGTGATAGAAAAGCAGAGAGTGACAAGGGAAAGCAGAGGGCTGGCAGAGGCCTGGGTGAGAAGGGGCCCGGGCTAAGTCAGCCCCTGAGTCTCCGAGACAGAGCTGTCAGGGGTGCTCACTTGGCCACCTCTATGGGCGGCACAGAGGTTCCCAGGGAGCAGTAACAAAGGCCACGCAGAAGCCTGCACGGCTGAGTGGATGTTTACAGCTCTGCAAAAGGGCAAGATGCCCGGCTTCGGAGCAGGGAGGGGGCTGAAAGGCACTCGACCAAGCACGGCTCACCCGGGATGCAGCCCTGATCAAGCAAGCGAGGAGGACGAAGACCCTGACCCCAGAGCTCCCTCTTCACCGTGTGCGCCACAGAGACGTAAGCGGCTAATATCCTGCCCCTGAGAAGGGTCGGGGGAATGAGTGGTGGCCTCAGTACGCTCCGGCCGTCACCAGCATGTGCCCACTGCATGTGACCCCGAAATAAACAGGGCTCAAAGGGGCACAGAATGCAGTTCCACACCGTCATCGTCATCGGGTGCTGGGGTTACGCACGCCCAGAGCAAACCTGCCTCCGTGGAGCTAGACAGGACGCCAAGTGTTTGAGGGGAAGAAGAGAAAATGTGAATAATTAATTGACATGAAAAGCCTCTCCGCCTCCCTGGAGGCGCGGAGACACTGCGACTGTAGGATATGCCTTTATCATATCTATTACACGTCCTCTCAAAGGCCCTCAGAGAGCACCTGTTCAGCTAGGGCAGGACACAGACCCAAACCGGCCAATGGGCGGATCTCCCCAGGGCTGGAGAGAGA
The DNA here is from genome assembly GCF_026419965.1 of Kogia breviceps. NCBI lineage: Eukaryota > Metazoa > Chordata > Mammalia > Artiodactyla > Physeteridae > Kogia > Kogia breviceps. The sequence goes on from NC_081325.1 coordinate 17,344,931, forward strand.
TCGGAGCTGTTCACAAAGCTTTCCAACTAGCTTATGCTTCCCAAGAGGACGAGGAAGATTCTTTCCCATGTGATCATTTACAATTAGATTTTCCTCAGATAATGTAAAACACAAACAACTGTAAGTAAAGCACTGCACCAGTTCAGGCCTTCTATGCGGCAGAAAGTGTATTATTAGCCTGAGGATTTGCTCCATTTTCCCCAGTATATCCCTTTTTTTTTTCATAAGTGTAACAGAAAATAACTTAGACAATAACAACCATGTATTATGTTCTTATTTGTCAGACACTGTCCTAAAAGCTTTACTATATATACTATCTCATTTAATCTTTAAACCACCACCACGCTGAAGGCGTATTCTTTCTCCCCAACTTGCAGGTGAAATGTTAACTGACCCGCCAAAGGCCATTCGGCCGGAGGAGGACGGCGTGTCTGTGCGCCTCACCACGTGCTTTTTCTTGCCTCTTGAGTCCACCATCCTTATAATCATCCTGCCCTGAACCTCAGCCTGCCTGGCCGGGCTCTGAAACTGCGGCTGGGCTCCATCAGGAAATGTGGGTGGGTGATTCTGCCGCAGATAGACCGAGCAGTACACCTGGAGAGTTTCTGGCGATCCCCAACCCACGCGGACATCCTAAGGCTGGTGGAGGACAGGGAGGGGACCGAGGCCCTTCTGCTTGTTGACAGATGTCCTGATGCTGGTCCTCCTGCTCGGCGATCTCGATGTTGCCTCACTGCCAGTGGGAGCCCCTCACTGCCACTCTCTTGCCCGCACTGTCCCCTGCTGTCCAGTGCCTGCCAGACTGCCCTCCTCCCAGAACTGGCAAACTGATGTGTCCCCAAGACACTGACTTCCCAATAGCAGGTACGTCTCTAATTGAAGGTCCAGATCGCTCATTCCAAAGGGAATGCCTGGCCAAGTCTCAGGATATGACAAGCTCAGATACCCCTTTCTGGAATTTCTGGGCAATGATTGATGTCTCCTGTCATTTTATCCACCATTTATCACTGACAGTTTGCAATTCACTTACTTAACCAAGGAATGTTTATTGAGCACCTACTATCTGCCAGGCACTGTAGGATAATACAGTGGTGACTAAAAGAGTCTCTGCCTTCACACAACTTAGAATCTAGTGGTGGGAGATAGACAGTAAAACAAATATATAGGATGAAGTCAGGTACCTAAATGCAATAGACACTTCACGGAACAAACCCACGTTCAATGTGGGTACAACAAGGGGTTTCCAAGGCAGTAACCTTACAATCACCTGAACAAAGTGCCCTGGACCGTTCCAGCGCCATAACCACCACAGGGCCCCAGACACACCCAGGAGGCCCAAAGAGTCTGAACGAGGGCACCTCGAGCTGCTGCAGGCTGTATGGTTTAGGGAATCTGGCCCTGGAGCTTAGCTTGAGTCCCTCTAACCTCAAATGCAGGAGGCCGAATAAACTCCTGATTTGCATTTCTAAAGCCCCCCTCTGCGGCACCCAACAGCTCAGAGGCTTGGACGTGTGGTCTGTCAACCAGACACACGTGGCAGAAAACCCACAGGAGACAGCGGACCAGGTGTGTAAGAAAGACATGCCCAGGGCATAGGCTGATGCTGTGAAGAAAGATCAGGTCAGGAAGCAGGAGGGAAAGAAGCTCCAGAATGACAAGGAATACAAAACCTGCGACGTTCAAGTGGCTCAGGGGGCCAACCTCCCCACATCCAGCTGCTTGGTCTTCCCAGAACGCCTGAAAGAAAAGCTCCCAGAAAGGGGTTTCCAAATTCCTTCCTGGGAGAGTCTATTCATCCGGAATATAATGAATAACCCTCCTTCGGTTTGGGGTTTTTTTTTTTTTTTTCACAGTTTTTTTTTTTTTTACAGCCAGTTCTTGGAACCTCTGAACTAATTAAAAAATTGAATCAATCCCCTTTGTCCCTGACAACACTTAAAGTCTAAGACATTCTCAATTCTTAGTAATTTTATGATTTCGACAAGGCCTTTGGTTGGCCTGTAACTTTGAGCTATGAAAGGGACAAGGCTGGTCCCAGTACCAGCCCCAGCCTGCAGTCAAAATGAGATACAGGGTTGGGAAGCGTGGCAATCTGGTGGCAATGAGGTGACATGCAGAGTATTTAATATAGGGGATCCAAAATGTGTCCATAATATAGATAAAATGCATCTCCTCCTTCAGCCTGATTTCACAGAACTTTCCTGTAATTGAAGAATGGAATATAGGCTGAAGAGACTAAGCCAAAAACTCTATTTTCCTTTGACAGAGGAGAACATTATGGTATCTTTCTGATCCTTAGGCCCTCTCAAGATTTTGTAAGAACTACAGCTTTGCTAGCCCTGTAGTTATTTGACTGCTTTCTCAATTTTCATCACCGATTACAGAAACAATGTCAGGAATCTAGATGTGAGAGGCTTATTCTTGAACTCACTCTAAAAGTATTAAGAAAGAAATGATAAAGAAAGTAAGGCAGATGCTTCAGACACCCTGCATGTTTTTCCACTTGGAAATGTGACATCAACTTGACTGTACATGTATTTCTAAGCTTCGTGGTGGAACAAACCTGCAGATGGCAAGAGGAGGGGGAAGGAAAGGCCAGACACCAACCAGAGAGGAATAACAAAGTCGCTTTAAATTCTGACACTGCTTGACATTGATTCTGGAAGAGGACCGGGAAGTTGATACGTAATTGGTCTGAGAGGGTTTAATTCAGCTAGAAACACTTAAATATATCTGGCATAGTTATCTAAGTCCTGAGGACTATAATGGTTTTGCAATTTTATGAGAAGGTAAGACAGGTCTGACGCACACCAGGCCCCAATGCTTAACAATGTACTAGACCCCTTGTGTATCAAAAGTTATATGGTTCAGATGACTGAACAGACTCTATTTGTGCGAATCTCTGCTGTATGGCAAAGTAACTCAGTTATACACATGTAGACATTTTAAAAAATATTCTTTTCCATTACGGTTTATCCCAGGATACTGAATATAGTTCCCTGTGCTATACAGTAGGACCTTGTTGTTTATCCATCCTATATATAATAGTTTACCTCTGCTAATCCCAAACTCCCCGCCCGCCCCGGGCAAACACAAGTCTGATTTCTATGTCTGTGAGTCTGTTTCTGTTTTGTAGATAGGGTCATTTGTGTCTTATTTTAGATTCCACATCTAAGTGCTATCATATGGTATTTGTTTTTCTCGGTCTAACTGACTTCACTTAGTATGATCATCTCTAGGTCCATCCATGTTGCTGCAAATGGCATGATTTCTTTCTTTTTTACAGCTGAGTAATATTCCACTGTATATATAGGCACCACACCTTCTTTGTCCATTCCTCTGTCGATGGACATTTAGGACGTTTCCATGTTTTCGCTATTGTGAATAGTGCTGCTATGAACATAGGGGTGCATGTATCTTTTTGAATTATAGTTTTGTCTGGGCAAATGCCCAGGAGTGGGATTGCTGGATCATATGGTGATTCTGTTTTGAATTAGTAATTAGTTTTCTGAGGAACCTCCACAGTTTTCCATAGTGGCTGCACCAATTTACATTCCCACCAGCAGTGCAAGAGGGTTCCCTTTTCTCCACACCCCCTCCAGCACCGTTTGTAGACTTTTTAATGACGGCCATTCTGACCGGTGTAAGTTGATACCTCACATAGTTTTTCATTTGCATTTCTCTAATGATTAGTGATGTTGAGCATCTTTCCATGGGGCTACTGGCCACTGTAAATCAACTATATTTCAATAAAAAATAAATTTTAAAAAAAGAGACTAGTATTGTACACAGAATCTGTTCTTCTACTCAGTAACTGCCATTCTTTCTAAATCACAGTGTATCTTGCCATTTCCATCGGTGCCACAGTCACCCTGAGAGCGCCGGGACCTCAATGAAATTCAGTAGATTTGGAGATGAGGCAGCAGGGCTTGCAAACAGCAGGATGAGAATATTCATCTTGTTTTACAAAGTAAGGTACATCTATCAAAGCCAAGCAGACAAAAGAGGAGGATGCTAACCAAACCTATCCCAAGGATTTGTTCATCAAGACTGCTCAGCCTTACACTAGAGCTAGCAGGATGAATCCTCACAATTACAGTAACTACGATTTATTTTAAAAAGGGATTTTGTCTGGCAGGATGTTGAGAAATGAGATGAACCATGATTAGCTTTACAAGTGTTCCAGGAAAAAAACACTATGGACATGCTTATAAAATATATCATGGGGCTTCCCTGGTGGCGCAGTGGTTGAGAGTCCGCCTGCCGACGCAGGGGACGCGGGTTCGTGCCCCGGTCCGGGAGGATCCCACGTGCCGCGGAGCGGCTGGGCCCGTGAGCCGTGGCCGCTGAGCCTGCGCGTGCGGAGCCTGCGCTCCGCAACGGGAGAGGCCACGACAGCGAGAGGCCCGCGTACCGCAAAAAGAAAAAAAAGAAAAAAAAAAAAGTCATGGATGGGCATTGAAAAATCAGTGATAAAATGTGGTGTTGCTTTTGCTCATGATCAAACTAGCAATGTGGGAAACTGAGGCTGTGGACTCTTTTTTTTTTTTTTGGCCTAAAATTCAGTGAAATATTCAAATGCTTTGCTAACTTGAATAGGATACTGATGTATCCCTGGTCCTTGTTTGCAAGTTTCCTCAGAAAAATATGTACCTTACATCCCATTTGAAGAACAAGCTTCCTGCGCCAAGACTAGAAAATTAAAGATGGGGGAGGCATTTAGTCCAGCCCCTCGTGTTACAGATGAGGTCAGACGACTTGACCAAGTCGACCCGTTAGTCAACGGCAGGTCTAGAAGAGAACAAACATCTCCCAACTCCCAATTTGGGGCTCCCCCTAGCTCTGAAGTGCTCACTCCTGCTGCCCCAAGGACTACAAAACAGGAGGCAACAGGGTCCCTTCCAGAGATCACAGCCTAACTGAGAAAGCAAGATGCTCACACGTGAGAAATATAAGGAAAACACAACACGGGAGACGGTAGGTTCTGAATGATGTAGGGGATGAATTTCAGAGATAATAACCGAAGTTTCCCTCTCCCACAATTTTCTTATTGCCTGCGGCCTTCCACCTGCAGAGTCTGGGCTGTTCATTGCTTCAGGGCAGGTGGGGGCAGATGGACCCACCATTCATCAAGTTTCTGAATTTAGTCTGTTTTCAGATCACAGCAGAGGAAACAGTCTGGAAGGGCAAGGCTCTTCTCTATTGCAAGGACTGAGGTTTCGGAGACAGAAGAGGCTTTCTGAGCTGAGAAAGGCTAAAAACCTAGGGCAGGGCATTTACCCCGTGAATTGGACTGCAGAAGAACGTGTGATGCTGCAGGGGCAGCTTTTCCACCCCAGCAGATGTCCGGTTTGGGTTTCTGGTGGGAGGAAGAAGACTGGAAGAGATCTGACCAAAGCCTGGATGCCAGAAGGTTTCTGAGGGTCATGTACTGAACTCCTGGGCTGAGCCCTGCAGGGGTGGGTGCTCTGGAGCAGAGCAGACCTGTGCCTTCACTTGCCAGGGGGTGAGGGTGGTGGCTCAAGAGCTAAGTTCAGCTCGATTATAGAGAAATACAACAGTTCCACTTTTATACCTGAGCAGGTGACTGTGAAAATTCATACTCACTGAAACAGGAGGTTCTTATAGAGTTCTCAAGAGACAGCAGAAAGTGTTATAATCCAACTGATGGTGAGCCTCTAAACATGCCAGCTCATTGAAAGACCTCCAACTTCTGAGTCTAGATGGTCTGTGACCCACACATTTTAGTCTATGCTCAAGCCTGAGGCAATGAAATATTAAAGGTGGACTCACAGAGGAAGTCCAGTTCTCCCCGCAATAGACAAAGGAAAGACTTCTCACCACTATTCTTGTTACAAAGAAAAATAAGTCTTCCAGGCACCAGTTGCACAGCTCTGCATCAGTACCTTTTGGTACCAGTAATAATGTCAGAAGATGTCAGGGTGAGATAAAAATAAAAGGGGGAGTGAGGGCACATGGAATGTTCCTTCCGTTCCATAGCCAGTGTGTCGTACAAAATTCAAAACTTTAACAAATGAGGATGAAGGAGAGAAGGTTTACAAAGAAGAAAGGAGGGAGGGTTGATGGGGATCCTCTTTGCTTTCCTAGTCAATTCTGAATATTGTTCACGTTTAGTGGATATGACCTGGCTTTTTGCACAACCTTCCCTGAATACTTCCAACCTGTCTCCCCCTCGAAGGTTAATGGCAACAATACTGATGTTGAATAAAGATAGAAACTGTCTACTGGAAGCGAAATACTTTCCATGAAGCCTGTGCAGTGCACGGATGGTTTGGAGGCACTGTTATTGCTGCCTGAGGTTGGAGCGGGCAGGTAATCAATACTATACTTTTAATGAGAGCCACAGAACAGACTTCAGCTTGTGGGTTTCCAAAAGCTGAGAGCCTCCCTGTTTACAATCTGGTCTTCAGAGCACTTTTGCCCATTGCTACTGTGTGTGTATCCATCCATACAGTTTTTGTTTACAAAAATCCCAATTTTTATAAGACGCTGGCATTCTCATTCATGCCAATGGGAGAGTGAAATGGTACCTTTGGAGAATGACCTGGCAATAGGGATCATAAGCTTTAAAAAGTAAGCATGCTTTTTACCTTGGCAATTCCACTCGTAGGAATTTATACTAAGGAAATAATGAAGGATATGCACAAAGATACAGTATAAAATGCTTATTATAATAGTGAAAAAGTGAATAGAACCTATAGGACCAACGACAGGCCACCGGTGAATAAAGTATGGTGCAGAAAGAAATACAGTGGAATCCTGTATAGACAGTCAAACTATTACAGAAGTAAGTTTACTGGTAATATAAAGAACTTCACAATATGCTTAGTGAGAAAATTAGACTATAAAACTATCCAATATAGGGCTTCCCTGGTGGCGCAGTGGTTGAGAATCCGCCTGCCGATGCAGGGGACACGGGTTCGTGCCCCGGTCCGGGAAGATCCCACGTGCCGCGGAGCGGCTGGGCCCGTGAGCCATGGCCGCTGAGCCTGTGCGTCCGGAACCTGTGCTCCGCAATGGGAGAGGCCACAGCAGTGAGAGGTCCGTGTACCACAAAAACCAAAAAAAAAAAAAACAAAACAAAAAAAACTATCCAATATAATTTCTGATAATAATACACATATATATAGGAATATAGATGCTCAGAAAAAAATCTATAAAGGCAGACACCAAATTACAACTTGTTTCTGGATGGCTGCATTGAGTTTTCTTTCTTTTTTTTTTTTTTTTGTTGTGGTACGCGGGCCTCACTGTTGTGGCCTCTCCCGTTGTGGAGCACAGGCTCCGGACGCACAGGCTCAGCGGCCATGGCTCACGGGCCCAGCGGCTCCGCGGCATGTGGGATCTTCCCGGACCAGGGCACGAACCCGTGTCCCCTGCATCGGCAGGCGGATTCTCAACCACTGCGCCACCAGGGAAGCCCGAGTTTTCTTTTTTTTGCTAATCTGTACTTTCTGATTTTCCTACAATGACTATGTATTATTTGGATATAATTATTTTAAAACTGGGAAAAGCACCTGGCATGTCAGGAGAATGTGTAGTAGCAGCTACTCACTTTTGTTCCCTCTCGTGGGATAGGGGTCCTGACAAGCCTGGAGGGACAGATGTCCCTGAACTGTCACTTCAGCCTCTCAGGGAAAATGTGATCATGAGAAGCCTGCCTCCATTTTTCTTTCATATCCTGGCTAGAAATTGACACCCTATATGTAATTGAAATCACAGAATTAAAACTCCTCTTTGAAGCCAGAAGGACTACACGATCATTTTTTCAGAAATGGATGTTTGTGTAACAGAGCATCAGAGGAGTTGTCCGTGTGGGATATTGTCCTCAGCCTTTGATTTCCTGATGAGTATCTTTGGTTATTGCTTTTTTCTTATCAACTGTCAAATAGTAATACCGTCTAGTTTTCCAGGTTCCCACTCAGAGGACTCTGAATATATAGACCCCACACCATCAAATAACATTCTAAGTGCACCCACTCTTTTCACCTCCAGTAGTTTCATTCATCTCGGGTATCGTTTGCCAATTTCATGATCCTGTAGATAAGGCTGCCACCTGCTTCTCAAAAAAAACCCCAAACGAATACCTCTAGCTTGCCTTATAAAGAACGAGTCCCATGTTTTAAAATAACCTACTCTTAGAGGAGGAACGCAATTTTCTTTTAAATTATCAATAAAATAACTTAAATATTAAGTGAATAATTTTATCTAGACGTTATACAAATCCCAGAACCTACAGAGTATACCATTAAAAATTAGCCTCTGAAAGTAAGAAACTTGGATAAATCACATCAATCATGGATGATTTAAGAGCAATCTTATTTACTGGGGAGATGGGCTAGATCAGTGCTCTGTAAAATTTCCGTACAAACAACTCACGTGACTCAGGAAGTCAGGGGTGGGGCCTGGGACTCTGCCTTTCTAACAAGTTTCAGGGTGACGCTGTGGTCTGTGGACCACACTCCAAGTAGCAAGTTTTCCAGTTTGGTGATTGTATGTGCTCTGCCAGGCCAAGAATACCCTGTCTGGGCAGCTGACAAAATGTAGAAGGAGCAAATACCCCAACCTGCACCAGCCGGCGTTCTGTGGCTCTCAGCTTCTGCTAAGCCTCCACCTAAGTGGCTGCAAGACCCATACCTGCCACAAACGACGCTTCCAGGACTGTGGCCTTTTTATTAGTGTTACCTACAAGCTACATGGTAAATGGCTCCAGCCTTAAGAGAAAGGTCCAGGAACATAAGAAGTGTCTCAAACATGAAGCCACAGTTGTCCCAGAAAGCCCCAATGCCTGGGGGCATGGAAGGGCCACAAGCACCAGGCCCTTCTCCATAGGCAGGAGAGCCGGTTCCTAACTGGAGTGAGGCCAGTGCATTCCCAGGAGGACAGAGGAAGCCTTAAGGGCTCTTTCCCACATAGCTACAGGAGCTGGAGCTGTCAGCGGCCCAGATGCCCCACGCTAGGGAATGCAATAGGTACTTCTGAGTAAAAGCTTTAATCTCACGGTCACTTTGGAAGGCAGAGCCACAAAGCAGGACAGACGAGACAAGAAAATCAGATTGATCTGTCCCACATGCACATCTTAGTGGTTTCCGACTGGTCTCTGCAGTCATCGCCACACATCAGGAAGGACTGTGTCATCAGTGATACAATCGTCCAGCACAAGGCCGCTCAGGGAGAGCCCGTCTAGGGCTCTGGAGTCATTCCAGCTGTGCAGCAGCTCACTCTGAACCTCCACGAGAACAGTTCTGCACGTGAACGTGACTGTTGGGACAGAATAGGGTCTCAACCAGAATAAAAACGAGAGTAGTTCTTGTTTGAGGTTCATTTGCTAGAAGTTGCACGCTCAAGACCTCCTGGCACACAAAACCCTGACTGTCCTCCATTGAAAATATGTACACATGTTCCCGATGCATTGATTTGTTTTATGTCAGCTGTTGGGTTTACAACAGTTTTTTTTTTGTTGTTGTTTTTTTGCGGTACGCGGGCCTCTCACTGTTGTGGCCTCTCCGGTTGCGGAGCACAGGCTCCGGACGCGCAGGCTCAGTAGTTGTGGCTCACGGGCTTGGTTGCTCCGCGGCATGTGGGATCCTCCCGGACCGGGGCACGAACCCGTGTCCGCTGCATCGGCAGGCGGACTCTCAACCACTGAGCCACCAGGGAAGCCCTACAACAGTTATTAATACTAGTGACACTGTATATCAAACAGTGTCACTAATATTAATAAGCGCTTTGGAATCAGAGGAAGTAGAAAATCAAGGAAAGTAGTGATGGACGTGAACTGAGATACTTAAAATACCTGGCAGGTTGGTCTCTGATGACTGTATTGCCATCTATAACTAACTTTGTCTGAAAGGCAATATTCTAAGTTAGAGAAAACCGGTGACCTTTTTTTTGGTGCTTTTACTGCAATAGGAGTGTGAAGCTGGGGGTGGAATAGGTGGATTTTTTAGTCTTTCGGCAAAACCTGTGAGGTTGCCTGCTCCATACTGATCACAGAATTAAGCTACTTCATTGGCTGAAACTGTTCTTCATAAGGATTGATGAATAGATTTGAGTTCTGCCTAGATCTTGTGGAATAAGATTCTGAAAATCATAATGGAGAAAAGTATTGTACACAGAAGAAAAAAATGAAAACCATGGCATTTACAAATGGATGATAGTGAAATTGGCTCGCACCACCTCTTCCAAGATACTGATCTTCCCTTTTTGGATGTATGTGATAAAAACTGGCTCTCAAATGAGCAAATTCTGTCCATAAGTTATCATCTCCTCTAACAAAAACAGAAAGAAAATAACGAATACTTCATATCCCAAGTCTGAACTGAGCTCTTGGATACGGAGACACAGATCGTATATGTTCAAATGTCCCCCGTCACTGATGAGTTCGACAGCGCACAATCGTCTCTTTTCAAGGTGTTGCTGCTTTGAAAGCTCCTTACATTGTTTATTAATTAAATCACAATGGTCTTATCTTTCCCTGCACGCTGATGGGACCCACAGATGCGGCCAGAGACAAAATCAAAACGTATGATGCTTCGGTATCCTGAAACAGCAAGGAAATGATGACACCACTGAGAAACGAAAGGGAAAAGACAGCATTTAGAAAGGTGCGCGTGTGAGAAAAGGCAACCTCAGTAAGGGATGCTATGTCATACCGTCAGAGCAGCAAGCCAGACTTGACAAGCCCCATGGTGGCTCTAGACCAGCTACGGTGCCTTGCAATTAACCGAAACACCTCAATTTTCCTATTTAAAAAACACCTGCAATCCACCTGGCCCTTTTTCCTGGACACCCGTGTGTGTCCAGAGGCCCCCGGCACCAGCTGGACCTCTGTAAGGCTGCCCTCAAGGGCAGGTCATAGACATGGCAGCCCCAGGAAAGCTGAGGGGACAGAAGTCCATGGGACCAATAGCCTGTAGAAGCTCGGGGCCAGCAGGGAGAGTGCAGGCAGGAAACAGGGAAGCTACCTGAGTCACTGGAAGGACAGAGCAGGAAGTCAGGGAAAGAAAGTTAGGGGAGAAATAGTAGGGCAGGAATCTGAGGCCTGGAGGAGGGAGGTGAAGACAGATTTCAGTGACTCCCGCCCACCCATGACATGTGCCTTTTTTCTACAGCGTGCTACATGCTGCTGGGCTCAAATGAGGAGAACGCACTGCTCATGGCCATTTCTCCATAATTTCAGACACAGAGAATTCCTCAGGGCATTGCCAAGAGCCCTCTCTATCCTTTCAACTGACCTTTTGTCACGTGTGCTCTGAAAAGCCTGAAGGCGCACAAAACTGCAAGGCTGTCCTGCCTTCACTGGCAGTTTATAAGGGCCAGGTGAAGAGTTAACGACTCTACTTGAGGTTCAAGAAGGAACAGTCTTAGGGCACAATTAGTAGGGCAACTAGAGAAGAGGCTCTTGGAGAAGAGTCTCAAACAGAGAGAACTAGTTAATTCTTTGACTGCCTCCTACTGGCATTATCCTGGGGCTAGAGACCTGCAAGAAATGGTATACTGTCCTGAAAATATCATTTTTTCAGCTCCCAGCATCTTCTAGGAGGAATTCTCCAAGTATCATTACGATTTTTATTTGAAAGGAAATAGTCAATCACACATGAGAATTTCATTAGCATTACGTAGCACAGTTGATGTTTTTCCCCCAGCATAATTATTGTTTTTCTTTTATTCTGTCTATAAAATTCCCCCTTTCTATTTAAATTGCTTAAGAATGCAAATTGTAGGGCTTCCCTGGTGGCGCAGCGGTTGAGAATCTGCCTGCTAATGCAGGGGACACGGGTTCGAGCCCTGGTCTGGGAGGATCCCACCTGCCGCGGAGCAACTAGCCCCGTGAGCCACAACTACTGAGCCTGCGCGTCTGGAGCCTGCGCTCCGCAACAAGAGAGGCCGCGATAGTGAGAGGCCCGCGCGCCGCGAATGAAGAGTGGCCCCTGCTCGCCGCAACTAGAGAAAGCCCTCGCACAGAAACGAAGACCCAACACAGCAAAAAATAAAATAAAATAAATTAATTAATAAAACTCCTACCACCAAATTCTAAAAAAAAAAAAAAGAATGCAAATTGTACACAGTGGCTTGATGATCTTCTAACCAGGTTGCTGGAAAAAAAACCCTAAAATTCTGAGAGTATAAATTAAATTCAGCTTCCTAAGGAAGTATTAGGCTTTACTGAGATCTCCTGAGTGCCAAGAGTGGGTTTCGTTTTGCAGAAAACACAAAGAAAAAGCCTTTCTGCCCCTCAATCTAAAAAATACAAACGACAAGTCGCAATTTGAAAAAAGTTCATCCACGTAAAACCAAAACATCCATTAAAGAAGCCCCCCCTCAGCCACTCCCCCGAATTGAAAGCGACACTGGACACAGTCAACAGAAATGCGCTTCTTTAACCCAAGAGGTCGAGGAGAAGCAGGAAGCCCAATGATCTCGTGGCGCCCCCCCACTTCCACTTATTTGAGGGGAGGGGGGGATAAAAAGCAGCAGCTGCCGCTCACCACAAGGTCTCTACTGCCACCGACGTACGGGTAGCTCACAATACAGAAGCTCAAATTGATTCTGAACAGCCCTCACTTCAGGGTTAATGCTACGGGCCACCAGAGAGGATGCCCATCCTCTGTACTCTTATTCTGGGACCAAGGAAAAAGATACGGTGTCCTTGATTCTTCTCTACTTTCCTCCCTCCCTTCTCCTCTCTTTTGAGAGGAGTTTCTAAGACAATCACATCTGAGCATGCCAGAGCTCCTGGAGAGGTCCTTAGGGGTCATTATGCCCAACTTCCTCATTCCAAAGAGGGGGAAACTGAGGCTCACAGAGGGTAAATGACTTGCCCGAGAGCATACACCTAATGTATGGTGGAACCAGGACTGGGGCCTAGGACACCTGAACCCCACACCACTGCTCTGGCACTTTGTCTTAGGGATGACCTTTCTTCTTTTGCCATCGGGGGCAGGCAGCGCAAAGCAGCAGCCCCTGCATTCCAAGAAGAAAACCGGCGACTGAATAGAGTGGTGTTCGCGCAGGAAGCTCTGCCGACAATCCCGGTAACGACAGAAACCAACTGGGGACAGACAGAGTGTAACCCCAGCTCCTCCCAAGGAAGCACTCAGGCCTCTGGGAACTCAGGAACAGACAGGAAAAGGGGCATCAGGTGAATGTGTGGGAAGAACCACTTGCACACACAGAAAAGTCCATTGCCTAAAAGTAATTGGTAACCAGTGCTCAAGTCCCAGTCAGGAGTCAGGAATCATTCAGAAACAAGCCATTCAGTGGCGAGAGGCTGACAGATCACAGGACAAGGACAATGAGGCGCCGGAGCCGCTTCCAGGACCCAAACGTGGGAACTGGGGCCGACTGGTCAGCCCTCTGGGCCCGTGGTCACACAGAAGGTGCTGGCACCAAGTTGGCTGTGGCAGGGAGAGTGACCCTGGAACTGCACCATTCAGGAGAAACAGGAAACTTCTTTCTACTCAGTCCTCTGAGTGATTATCTAGCTTGTGGGGAAATGCTATTTTTAACATCTACTTGGAAAATACTTTTTATTATTGCAGCCCTGTTGAACCTATGTGTTAAAGGACAGATTTAAGACTCTAGATTTAATATTCTTTTTTTTCTTTTCAGAAAGGGTCCACTCTGTTACCTTTAACTGAATGCATAAGGGGTCTTCTCCTGTGTATGGGTGTGGCCAGGATTGATGCTTCTGGCTGGGAGGAAAGGCAATTCAGGCAACGTAGAGAGCAAAGACAGTCAGAGGCCCACCAGTATCCTCCCCTCCCCTCTTCTTCCTGCCCAGAACAAGGATGTGATGGCTGTGGCAGAGGCAGCCATTCTGTAACTTTGAGGCAACCCTGAGGATGGAAGCCAAAATCTGAGGACTGTGTAGCACACCCACACTGCCTCCTCTGGACTTTTTTTTTTTTTTTTTCTTCAATTAGAGGAAAACAAACTCTTACTTAAGTCATTTTTTTCTCTATTATTGGTAGTCATATACATTTCCTAACTGAAATATGAAACGCATATACACCCTCACTCACCAAAAGGCCCCAACACTAAAGAATGAGGCAGGACTCGCCAAAATTTAAAGAGAAAAGGAACAGCAATAAAAGGCTATTGATCCCAGTTGCACTAAGAGAAATTCCAACTCAGAGATCGCAATTAAAATAATGGAGAGGAAAACATCCCAAACCAAATTAAATTACCCATTTCTCTGACAAGAGAGGCGCTTTGTTGTGAGCCAGAGGACTGCTTTGGGAGCTACAAATTGAGCAAAGGCTTCGGGCAAGTATTTTATAAAAATCATTCCTAAAGAAATGTAGCCTCTGGGCAAAACTGAAAATGGCAGCAGAGAGAGAGAGAGTTCAAGAGAGCATTCTCTGATTTTAGGAACGCAGAAGCTTCAGGGAGGAAATGCAAATCACTGGAGCATTATTCTCATTATTACTAATGGTTCTTAATAACTAAGGGGCGATGCTGGGTCTCCAGTTGGCTGAAATGATCAGAAATTGCTCGCTGCAGTTATACTAACTAAATATAATTTGACACTAAATAACCATCCCAGATATACAGCTTTCTGCACAGTCTCTTATTGCAAAGGAAAAACTAAGCCATAACATCAATAAATAGAATAATCCAATTAAGTGTCTTTCCATTGGGGAACTATTTAGAATTGAGAGCTTATCAGAATAGTGAGATAGGCCAAAACAATTCAGTGTTTACCGACTCAAAACATCAGGGCTTTTATTGTAAGAAAATTTTTTTGTTATTTTAAAATAAGTGTTTAATCAGTCTGAATGGTTCTGTAGTGATCTTCATCATTGTAAACTGTTCCTAGATATAGCGCCTAATTTCCCATAAATAGATTTACTTGTAATTTAATACTCAATACAAGCACCTTTTTCTATGCACAAAGAATGTTTATAAACATACTTTTTTTTTTTTTTTTTAACCATATATAATCATCATCTGTGGTATCTGCCTGCAGGTACAGAAACACACAGGATACACAGGAGGAAATCTGCCCAACAGAGGAACTTGGGCCACCTCATGATCCAATGAATGCACTCTGAGCTGTGAGCCCACGGACAGCAGGTATTTGATACATGTTTGTTGAATGAATGAGTTACCTCAGCTTCATCAGAGAAGGTATTTTCCAGGCATGCGGGGTAATAAAGCCTGGGCTAGTTCCTCCAGGCTGAATTTCCACAGGGAAAGTAGTGGCACGTCTAGCCCTCAAATCAAGGTACAATCACAATCTCCAGGAAAAGCCTCCACTTTTCTCCACTCCCCAGAGAATCCTGTATTACATCCTTTGGGCAGGATACCTTCGGAGATTCTTTCTATTAAAGCAAGGGTTATATGGACGGCCTTCTCTACATACAGAGATGGGACTGACCCCCAGGGGGACTCTGAAGACAAAGCTGAAGGACATTTAAGCCATACTTACTGCTGGTGGAGGACATGTGGCTGTAGTCAGACCTGAAACACAAAACCTTAGTGTTAGTAGGATTAGACATTATTTTTCTCTGTCCAAGTGATCTCGTCAAAGTAGAATTTTAAACAGTCAGTGGCAAGTAGCATTTAATTGGTAAAGAAATGCCACAAAATAAAAACTCTCATGCTGCGGACTGTTTTGTGCAGAATCAAGTTATGTCTGGATTTGAAAGCACAACTTTAAAGGCATTCTAGAAATCCGGGGTCCTTCATATGGGCTCTGTGAGTGTCCCAGATGGGAGACCAGATGGGTCCCGAACCATCTAAATTTACTGGCAAATTTTTGAATGGAGGCTGATTTTCCCGGAGAGAACGCTCAACATTTTCAGTAGACTCTCAAAGGGGTTCATGACTCCCACAAAAGGTGAAACCACTGCAAAAGGTTAAACCCTTGAAACGTCAGCACCACTCCTCAGGGAAATGTTTCTTTGCTGATGTAAGCAGAGGGGAGGTGGACCCTGGTGAGAGGGAACCCTGGCTGGGAGGGCTTCCACATTCAAGGCCTGGCTGACCATCAGGTAACACACAAGCACAACGATGGCTGATTTCAGTTCCATCTAGGAAGAAATCCTGCTAGATCTGGAAAGGGAAAAGGCAGGGTTAGGGCCAGAGTGAAATAACCCATCAGTTTGTATGCTGCTGAAAAATCAGCCGCTGGCATTCGGCCTCTGTGAGAATGGGAATGTGGCCAAGAACTTGTCTGCTTAATCTCTGCTAAGCTTCCGCTCTACTTGTGTGGCTCTTAAACCGTCCCTCTCTGGCAACATACATGGTATAGAAGCTATTGGTTTTCTCCCCACAGTGTCCCCAAGTCATTCTTGGTAGGAAATTAAGCTCTCAGGCATGGAGGAGTTTCTTCTACCAAGGTGGTAGTTAGGGGACATAGTTATGCAAATAAAGTGGTTAGTTATGTTTAACTTTATAGATATACACACTCCTTTTATTTACTTAGTCTCATGTTGCCTTTCTTGAATCATCCAATTTTTACTCCATTGAGTTTCTTACCACATTAAAACGATATATACAAAACTTTTTTAAAAAAGTCATAAAAAGCATGCCTCTCACTAATTCAAACAACCTACATCTCCCACACAAAATGATGCACTGACTTATTGGTAGAGGAACAAAATGGAAGGAAAACAGCATGTGATTTTCTCTTTTCAAGTGAAATACTTTAGTTGTCACAGAGTCAATGAATTTCAAAACTGGAAAGAATAACAACTACTAACATTTGCATATCCCTTTATATACTACAAACTGCATCCACTGAGATCTCATCCAATCTTTTATATCATTGATTAGGAAACTAAAGTGATAGTATCTGTAAGGAGACCAGGAGGTGAGGCTTGAACTAGGCAGGTAGAGCGGTGGTAAGGAAGGAGTTAGAAGGGAGAATGGATTGGATAGAGCCTGGAGACATGCTGGCTAAGGGAAAAGGGAGAGGAGAGGGAGGGAGAGAAAATGAGAAGAGTCAGGGATCAGGAACATTCTGAAATGCAGGATTTGTAACCCCAGTGTTGGTGCATTAAATTCTTTCTGGAGCCAGGCGGGACATAAATAAACTTTCGGACAATACTTAGAAATGTAACTGTACATATATGCAATGAATACTCAACCAGCATCCACTGTGGTAGATGCAACAGCAAAACAATTCCATTATAATATGATCATCTTAAGATGGCCAGGCTTCAAAGAAATTGCATGACAATTCCAATAAAACATTCAGTAAGGATGTGCAATCGTATTTATTTTATTTTTAAAATTCTGTCAGTATTTTCAGCTAGGATCTTCCAAATACTCTTGAAGCATATGGGTTTCGCATATGCATACGTTTTATAAAGATCCGCATACAGATGGATACCTAGGTAGAATGAAATTTACATTGGAAACATATTCCAAGAATCTTAAAGTGCAACGGGGGTATTTTAGGGCAGGTGCTAGCATAATGGATGCCCCTGCCATGAATCTCTCCATATTTCTCATGATGAAAGGCACCGCCCAGGTCAGGCCTGCCAAATGGTCGGTCTTCTGTCACTCTCGCCCTGCTCCAATTCCTTCCTCACACAGCAGCCAATCTTTGCAAGCCACAAATCTGATCATGTCCCTCTCTGGATGAAGTTCAAGCTCGACAGTGCACGACAGTGCACCCTTCTTTCTATGACTGATGGCCTACACCCAGCTCTGCAGTCTCATCCATCACCCCAGCTTCCACCCCTGTCCACCATCAAAACAGAAATCAAACAGAAAGAAAAGTCACCTAAAACTTAACATCACTCTCCAGCCTCTGGTCCTGGTGACGTAATTTGTACCCAGTTGCCTTAACGATGGAGATCCCATTTTTAAACTGCTCTTTTGGGCTTCCCTGGTGGCGCAGTGGTTGAGAGTCCGCCTGCTGATGCAGGGGACATGTGTTTGTGCCCCGGTCCGGGAAGATCCCACATGCCGCGAAGCGGTTGGGCCCGTGAGCCACGGCCACTGAGCCTGCGCGTCCGGAGCTTGTGCTCCACAACAGTGAGAGGCCTGCGTACCACACACAAAAAAAATAAAAAATAAAAAAAATAAACTGCTCTTTTCACTAAACTCCATTATAAAATGCTGCTACATGGTTTCTGTAACTATAATTGTAGATAAGGTGATGGACTATAATTTAGTCAACCATTTCCCTTTTGTTGGCTATATGATTGTTCCCGATTGTTCACTTTTGCAAAGCACATGGTGATGAGAAATTTATAAATACCGCTTGATATTTAATTTCCTTGGAAAAATTATCATGATGGGGAATGGGGGCTGAGTCAAGGTATGAAGACTTTTCTAGTTCTTAAAATACATTCCAAGTAACCCCAAAAGGTTATTTACTAGAAATACGGCCGGTGAAAGACAAGCTGTAAAGCTTGAAAAAACTGTATGCATAAATAGGTTCAAACAATTTCAGATACTGACTACGGTTCTCTGGAGGGATGTGTACTCCCAGCTTTTTTAGGTAGGAGGAAGCAAGCTGTAGGGTACCTGTCTTGGGAATTTTGTTTATTTGTCTCATATCCGAAGAATTTATCCAGCTGGCTCTGAATAAGACATTCAGCTTTGCCAGAATGAAGCATGCAAGGTGAATCCACAGAGTTTAGGGTGAAAAATTTGTGGACACATGATACAGATGAGCAGAATACTACAAGGATTATATATATTCACACGCCTGACACATACAGTAAACACATTTTCAAACTTTACATTCATTTAGTATCTGTGCCAATAATGAACAGAAAGTAAGATGTGGTCCCTTGACTGTACTTTAATTATAATTATACGTGTAGGGGTTAAATATAAAGGGGTCTGCACTCAAGATAGTTTACCACCGTCAGCAGCCTATTTGCCAATTTTTATATTTATATAAAATGGATACCTTCCTAAATTCTCTTTTCCAGGGAAATCTGGGGATAAGAATTGACCTTGGCATTTCTGAAAAACATCAGCTCATTGCACCGTGGACCTCATCTGTTAACTCCCAGTCCACTGAATTAGATGCCATGGTAATTTAGAGCTATCTAGCTCCACCTTGAATGCAAAGATAATAGAGTACCTAATAGATCATGTTGTCTTCTATGCAAGATTTCCCCATCTAAAATTTTTAAGCCTGTCCCCTTTAAAATGGATTCTACCTCTTCCTTTCTATCCACCTGTTTATAAACTCTAGACCTGTGAATTGTTTGTTATCACTGAAATCACAGTGACGCATCACTTGGAGTTCACCCGAAGATAAAGAGCATGGTATGACCCTATGTTTTCAGAAGCTCAGTGACAGCTGCCACAGACGTGGAGATCCATTAATGCCAGGTCAAACTTCTGAATGAAAATAATCCATCAGCTATGGTTATATCTGAAAGACTTAGAGGCTTAGAGGCCAAATCTGGAAGACAGCACTAATGCAACACCCATTGGAAAACATTCATTTTAGACTTTTGTTTGGATTACAAAACACTGCCTGTCCCTCTGTTAAGAGACTCTGTTTCTTAAGACAGTTGACCATGGTCAATAGCCAACTTGCCAGTTTTTTCTAACAGAAAGTACACAGAAGCACAAGGCTTGTTTTCAAGTGGATCTGGAAAGTGGGAGTTTCAAAATGACATCAATCGCCACAGAAGAATGCTAGTTTGCTTTTAGTCTTAGCCTGTATTGCTGGGGGTGTCAGACAGCAAAGGTAGCATTTCGAGCAAAAGAAAATGTCTGAGCAGAAAACAAGAATTAATTACAGACCAAATAGCTCTTTGAAAGGCAACTTCACTAGGCAGGAGGTGTGCTGGAGATCCAAGCTGCAATCTAGGCAACTAGTCATGCACCCCCTGAACCTCCATTTCCTCATCTTCAAAATAATTATCAGATTGAGGCATGTGCTGTACTCTTTCCAATGTTCTGAACAGTAATCAAGTTGGTTAAGGCATTTAAAAGCATCAGAGCCTCTACTCTGATGAGTACAAAGAAAATATGGTCTTGAGTGCACCTGGAGATGTACGTTTTTATTATATAAAACTCTAAGTTTACCATTTGGAGTGTGTTTCATAAGAATAATGACGTACTGGGCTTCCCTGGTGGCGCAGTGGTTGACAGTCCGCCTGCCAATGCAGGGGACGCGGGTTCGTGCCCGGGTCCGGGAAGATCCCACGTGCCGCGGAGCGGCTGGGCCCGTGCGCTGCGCCTCTGCGTCCGGAGCCTGTGCTCCGCAACGGGAGGGGCCACAACAGTGAGAGGCCCGCGTACGGGGTGGGAGGGGGGAGAATAATAATGTACTGAGGGTTTACTTATGCCAGGCACTGTTCTATGGGCTTTAAGTGCATAGACTCATTTAATCCTCAGAACCACCCTGGGAGGTGAGTACTACTCCCGTCATCCCCATCTTACAAAGCGGAAAGCTGAGGGCAGAGAGGGGTTAAGTAACTGGCTCAAGGTTCCACAATTCCTAGGGGGAGGAGCCAGAATTTGAACCCCAGCAGGCTGGCTCTTTGGACTGTACGTTTCAAAGGGATCAGCACAGTCTGTCTACTTGCAGCGGAATCCGCGAAGGTTCTTGGAAGCACCTCTGATCTGCTGCTGAAAGGCTCAGCCATCAGCTCAAGGAACAAGCCGCAGATTTCCCTTGCTCCTAGGTTCTGTTCACCCCAGCCCAGCAACAGTCCCTCTGCCCCAAACCTTGATGATCTCAACTACCCACTGTCTCTCTCTGCCTGCCCCCAGGTGGGTGAACCCTGCTGCAGGAAAATCAATGGCAAGGCAGACTGGTACCTTCATACATAATCACTGATCTTGACTGGGTTCTCGCCCACCATCGCCCGGAACAACAGCGTCAAGTCTCCATTCTCCTGGGGGACCGGGGCTGCACCTGCACTGAATGGAAACCCATCTTCCCTTCTCTCCCACTGGCTGCAACAGGGATGTCCCTCCGCTTTCCAAAGCCAATCTGTCCACATGACCTGAAGTCCATCTACCTGCACATTTTCAGAAAGCTGACATTACAGATATCCGTTTTTCTCCTACGTAGTTAATCATTTCCCATTTACAGAATCCTTTCTATGAGCATTTATTGCCCAACTCATGCCTCCCGTTTAAGAAATCCTTCCCTCATCCCACACTCTCCCCTCCAGCTACTGTCTCTCCTCACCCCTCCCTTTCCCAGACAAAGGGCTCCAGCCACCTCCTCTTCCTCAGGCTGACCCGGTTTCTCCTCCACTACCCCTCCGCCTTCTTTCCGTCATCTCCCTTTAAAAAGAAGGCAGATGACTTCCTCATCCTGATTTGTTTCTCAGTAGCACAGCTGATATCTTTCCTTTCTTCCCTTGGCTTCTAGGACATCATCACCTTCTTCCTTTTTTCATGCCATGCCTAGTTTTTCTCAGGCTCCTTTATCAGCTCATCCTCCTTTACCTGAAATTTAAATGCTGTAGTTTTTCAAGGCCGGTCTTAAATAGTACCTGCTTCCCAGATTTGTTGAAGGATTAAATGAATTAATGAAATATGTAAGTCTTAGAATGGTACCTGGCACATAGTAAATGCCAGACTCGTGTCTGCTATGAACTTTAGTTGATGGAATCCACTCCTAGGGCTTCACCTGCCACTTGCAGGCTGACAGTTCCCAACTGCAGTCCTGCCTGACCCCCTCTCTAGGTAGATTACTTGACTGCTGACTCATCATCTTTACCTGGATGTCTCCCAATACTTCAAACGCAGCATGATGAAAATGAAACTTATACCCTGCCCAAACGTGGTTCGGTGGGGATCACAGGCTACTCTGAGAATCCGATGAAAAACAGTATCTTATAAGACTTCACAGAGCCCATCATTTTGCATGCAACTTAAAGCAATTCATGCACCCCAAATTAAGGCTCCCTGTCTGAGTGGATGTGTCACTTGAGCTGACTCTTGAAAGAAGAGTAGAGTTTCACCTGGCGGACAGGCGTGCCAGGTGGAGAAGGGCCTAGGGGCAAAGAGGGCAGCTTGACACAGGTGAGGAATTGGAAAAAACCCAGCTGATGTGCTGGGTTTTATATGCAGGGTGCAGGGGCGAGCCTGCCAAGTGACAAGGCCAGAGAGAGAAGGGTGGGGACCCCATTAACACTGGGGCTTGCAGGCCATGCTAAACTCTTTGTGCTTTATAGACGACAGAGCCACTAAAAGTGTGCAAGGCAGAGAGACACGATCCGATTTGCATTTTTAAAAATGATAACAAACATATACTGAGCAAGCTTTCTTCATGCTTTCTACACAATCTCGACAGGTAGCCATATGAAAGCTGAAGAGGGTAAGAGGCGGCAGGCTCTGGAAAAGCAGGGGAACTGTGAACAGTTTTTAAATAAGTAATCTCAACTTTAAGGGATATATGAATATGCAGCAAATACAAAACTAATAAGCATTCACTGAAACTATTTCATTTAAATGCATGCCACTTTAGCTTAAGAATGCTACTGGGGCAATAAAAATTCTTCAAACAAGTCTGTCCTGTTAACTTACACACTTATGACAGAGACGGAGAGGTGTCCACATGCTCAGCAAGCCCCTCCCAGGAGCCCTGACAGCTGTCATGCTGTTTGCTGGGATCCTGGGGTGATGACACTCCCGGGTCAGGGCTTTCTCTCCATTTCTCTGAGAGAGCCCTGGCATAAAAGATCTGCTTTAGGTGAGCTCTGCAAATTGAAAACCAATGGACCAGCCGGTGCTTTATTTAACCCAGCTGAAAATGACCTGGTTACTTTTGTTTCTTCTATTCATGTTCAGCTAACTGGGGCGGGGCGGGGGTAGGGGGGAAGCCAAGGATCTTCAGTTAAAGTTGATAAATGCCCCACATACAAACGTGGGAGAAAGCACAGGAGTTCAGTATTTGGAATCAGGTTACAACACTAGTGTGTAACAGGGTTCTGTAGTGAACCATCAATGATCACAAGGGCGGATAACAGGAAAAGCCCATTGCAGGGTAAATGTTTTGGGGCAGTAAAGTCCCGGATTTGGGCTCCAGTGGATAGAAGCTGTAAGGAAGGGTGGGGTTGGGCAGGCGGGGTGGGGGGGGCGGCTGCCTAGGGAGCCCTTCTCCGGGTCAGGTG
This sequence comes from Kogia breviceps, assembly GCF_026419965.1. NCBI lineage: Eukaryota > Metazoa > Chordata > Mammalia > Artiodactyla > Physeteridae > Kogia > Kogia breviceps. The sequence continues at coordinate 17,368,015 of NC_081325.1, forward strand.
TGACCCTAGGTCCATTCTGGGCCTGGATTCTCTTCCTCTCCTCACAGGGTTGCCAAATCCTGAGATCTATGTCTAAATCTCCCCAGCCTTCCTGGAATGGGGCTTTCTGTGTTCACCACCACCCCCCCGCCCCGTTACAGCAGAGAGGCAAAGACACCCTTTCCTCTGGGTCGGTACCCGCATCCGGGATGTAGCACTGACTCTGAACCGGGAAGTCCTCTAGAGACAGGGGCTGGGTGGAAGCCTTTACAATGACGTTCGTCTCCTAAAAGACATTCAAGCTTTTGTCCCACTCAGGAAAACAGTGTGGTTTGGAGAGGGTTAATTAGTCTCCAAAGGTTTGGACTAATTGTTTGAGTCTGCCGAAGAAAAGAGGACATTTTAAAAAAAAAGCAAGGCTAGATCATAGGACCATCTTCACCTGTGCCCAAGGCAAGCGGCTCCAGCTGAGACAGGTGTGCTCAGAAGTGAGGAAGTTCGGCGGGGCAGCGGAGGAGTTGGGGAGGGCGTCTTGGCAAGCACAATAAAGCCATAAAATGAAAAACGCCCTCCTCTCTGAAGACTTCTGAAAGACTTTTAGGTCTCACGTGTCCTACCCTCTTTACCTTTTCTCCCCATCCCCAGACCCCCATCCTGGACTCCAGGGGGTTCCGGAGCTACAATAAGAAAGTCCTCGCGGAAGGTGGAAACAAGTGCAAGCGCATCTCTTGTCTCTCTAACGGTGATACAAGGGGACACTGCATTTGCCCGGCACTCCGCATCAGCTCAGTGATGACGGAGGGCAAGAGGGGCTGGGGTGGTGTGGGCTGCGTGGGGTTACTCTGAACCTTTAGTCCTTCCACTTTTCTGCCTTCCAGGGTGGGGCCCGCCCTAACCAGGGCAGCCACGGACCCCGCCGCTCTGCCCTCAGGGCCGGCCCAGCAGAGAGCCGACTCGCCACAGCCCCTCCGGTTTCCCCAGGGGACCCGGCAGGAGAAGCAGTCCCTGCAGCCGCGTCCCGCCAAAGCGACTCCGGCGCGGGGTCCAGGAAGGTCCCGGGCCGGGAGGAGCCGCCGCGCAACTCGGAGAGTGGCCCCCGCCCACTGCCCGGCCCGGCCCGCGCCGCTCACCCTCCGGTCTCTGCGCCCGAGTCCACGCAGTCATCCTCCTCGCCGCTACCCGCCTTGGGGTCCATGGCGCGTTCTCCGCCGCGCTCCGCTCGCGGGCGCCGGCGTGACCCGGGACGCGCTCCCTCCGGGCCGCCCAGCGCAGCCCGGACCAGCCCGAGCTGGCTGGGCTCCCTCTGAGCGTCTCACGGCCCGCGCTCCGGCAAACAACTCAGGAGCCGCGCCGCGCCCTCGCCTGGCCGCGCCCAGCCAGGCCCCCGGGACTGTTCCCGCCCCGCCCCTCGCCGCGCGGCCGTGCGAGCGTGTGCGCGCGCAAGAGGGTGCGTGCACGGAACGCGTGTGCGCGCGGGGGTGTGCACGTGAGCCAGGGTATACCGTGCATACGCAAGAGGGTGTGAGCGCGCGCGCGTGGGGGGGGAAATGTGTGCAGAGTATGTGCGCGCGCAAGAAAGTGTGTGCATGTGCGCGAGGGTAGGTGCGCGCGCAAGAGGGTGTGTGCTCCGGTTGTGAGTCTGTGCGCGAGCTCGCGTGAGCCCGAGGGTTGCGCGCCAGTGAGTGGTGTGAATGCATGAGTGGGCGAGGTCTGTGTGGTCGTGCGCACTTGTCTTTGTGGTTTGCTGTGGGTAGGTATGTATTTGTAGGTGCACGCTTCTGGGTGTCTGCTGACCGCGTGTGACGTGTGAGTGAGCCGTCCCTCTCCCCTGGGCCCACAGTCCCAGAATTCAGAATCCTAGGGATTGCCCGGAGGTTCCTCAAACCCAGCGTCGCGAGTCCCACCGAGAAACCCCCGGCCGCACGGTGAAAGCAAGGAGGAATCAGTTCTACTTCTGGACCAGTTAGAACATCTAGGTGTTTTCGTACAGTTCCCTCAGAATTGCCAAAACTGAATTCATTATCACCTTTCTTCGCACAGGTCTAAGTGGCTTCCCACCACCAACTTGCCAGTTTACAATTGGTGTCATGCATTCTTTTGCTAGTTTAAAAAAAGCCTTTAAAAATAAAGACTATTGCAGGCACCTGCATTCAGGGGTTGTTGTTGTAAGGGGATAATGGATGTTCGTAAAGTACCCTACTCAGCACCTGGGGTGAGTTAATGATCACTATTGGATGGCCTCACCTCCTCTTAGTAGGGTGAGGCTGGATGGAACTTGGGGGCAGGGAGGATCAAAACAATTTGGATTTAATTCTGACAGCCCTGTCCAAGCCATTGGAAGGCACTCATTTCTTCTTCTGTTTTAAAGCAAGTTATTTAACCTCTTTGAACCTTTATTTACTTATCTGTAAGATGGGACTATTGATATCTACCCTATAGCCTGTTGTGAATTTAATGAGATCATACATAAAAATACGTAGCATTGGTCCTGATACATGCTAAGCACTAGTACCAGGCAGCTATCATTACTTTTAAAGCATGAGCTAGCTACATTCCCAGTCTCAATTTGCAAAGCAGTGACAAGTGGTATCACTGAAGGGGAATCCATTGTCTTTCCTCTCTCCCTCTCCCCTCCCTCTGTTCTTCCTTCCTACTTACCTAAATGTCACTCCTTTTGATTCTTAATTAAATTACATAAAAGAGAAATCCAACTAAACAAGAGAAGAATAGACATGTAATCTCATCATCAAGAAAAAAAACACAGGTAAATATGCCAACCCCAAATCTTAACTGAATTGTCCTTAACTGAGCATAAAATTCCTTGCACACAAAACAGAAATGGATATATTATACTCAATTTGTGCTCATTAGCTGAAAGCAAGCATGCCAGTTCAAAGGAGGCTCCCCCCGCCTCCCACCCCATGTACCAATTCCTAAAAGAAAATTCTCAGATGAGGCAAAAGGAATGTTGTGAGAGATTTAAAGCACAACGTCATGAATGACCATCTTAAATTTATCCATGCAGTTGATAACTAAATACCAGACAGGAGGCTGAATTCTGGATACACAAATAAGGGAAAACAGCAACAGATATGATGCCTGCCCTCACTGAGTTCATAATCAGGAGAGGGAGACTTATTAAACAAGTATATATTAAAATATATATAAAACATCAGTGGAGATGAATGCTATGAAGAAAAGAACAGTGTGCCCTGAGAGAGAATGTAATTCAAGTTGGAATGTCAGGCAACGCTCTCTTGGGAAGGCATATTTAGCCCTCTTCTGCCTCAGGGCCTTTGCACTTGCCTTTTCTTCTCCCTGGAATAATTTCTCCCAGATATTCTGCAAGGCTCCTGCCACATGTCTTTCAGGAGTCTGTTCAAATGGCCCCTCATCAGAGAGCCCTTCCCAACTAAACCTACATCACAATATCCCTTACCCTGCTCTGCTCTTTCTTATAACTCTGCCAGCACGTAACATATGATAGGTTTGTTGACTAATCACCTGTTCTTTCTTCCCCAATCCTATCCATGGAATGCCAGCTCCAGTGGAGCAGGGACTCTGTTTTGTTCACTGCTGTATTCCCAGCACCTGGAATAGTCCTTCGAGCAATAAATATTTGTTGAGTGAATGAAAGGGAAGCAGCCCCAGCGTGGAGGGGCTTAGTGAGGAGAGCTTTCCCAGTGCGGAGACCAGCAAGTGGGTGGCAGGACAGGGCACTGAGCATTTGATTAGAGAGGGAGGGAAGGAAAGCTGGGGGACCAGAAGGACACAAAATGGCAAAGATGATAGTGAGGCAGTTCTATATACACGTAACATCTCCCCGAAATCAATAGACCATTATAACCTATTTGAAAAGTAGAAGGACAAATACAGTCTCCGTGAGACCAGATTAAAGGGGGTGATAAAAGTGGCCAAATAGGTTTAAGTCCAATGAACATCCTGCTACCTTGTTATCCTTACAGCCACGAGGGAATCTACCTTTGTCTATTCTGAGTAGGGACAATTCATATTTCTCACCTCATTTAATCCTGCACAAAGGTCTATGAAATAGGTTTATTTTTCCACTTTACAGTCGAGGAAACTAAACCCCAGTGAGTTCAAGGGCCCTGCCCCCCCGGCCACCCAGTGTGTGAGTCGGGGAGCCGGGTGACCCATTTAATGTGGATGGAGTCCTTGTCATCTGCCAGGAAGGCTATATATAGGTGGGCCCGTTACACCCTCAGGAAGGCAACACTAAGAAAAAGAGCAGAGAAGAAACAGTGAAATTAGCATGGCCCTTAGAAAATGAGATGCTGCTTAAATTATTTCAGTCTTTCTCAGATATCCAGAGAAAGGTCAGACCAGACAAAAACCTGGACCGCATCTCAAATGACACATTGATTCAGGTCCCCTCAGCTGCAGGGGACACAAGTGTTATTTATTATTGGCACAGCCTCAGATGGTGACTCAGTGATGCATTTACTATCGGGAAGAGAAAAATCTGGATCGGTCTTCAATGTCCCTCTGAGCACCGTATCCAGCTATGCCTGGGCTCCCGCTTAAGTTTTTGGGTCTTAGGAGCCTCACTTTGTTATTTTTTTTGGTAAAAGATCTGTCAGCGGGTAATATGCACAAGGACCTTGTAGCGATCGCAATAGGGTATTTTGCCCATAAACCTTTACATGGTTCCTGGGCTCTACTTCCAGCTATTTAACGTTGATCACTTTAACTGTCGGAGGAAGCAACGCCCTCCCCCTCCCCGCTGTAAGATGGGGGCAGAGGAGGTCTGCTTAGAACGCCCTGCCCTCCTCCTTAAAGATGTTGCCATCAGCATGAGAATGGGAGGAACACCGAGGTAGGGTGTAATAGGCCAGGAAAAATGAAAGCTGATTTCTGACCAGAATCCGACAGGTCACTAGAGAAACAGGGTAGATCATAAGCTGTTTTAGAAGCTCTCACGACAAGTCAGGCATTGTGGTAGGGGCCTTATGGGCACAATCTCTTTAGTCCTCACACGAACCTGTGGGGCTTCCATTGTCCTTAAAATGGGGTTCTTGGCATAAATCGCAGAGGAAATGTGAAGCCCTCTAGAAACCGCGAAGCATATGATTACAAGATGTCACTGATTTTTTTTTTTATCACTTTTTCTCAGACAGATCTGAACACACTCTCGTGTTGTATTTCACCTAGAATACTGTTTCAGCCTCTGTGGATGTTGTAGCATGGGGTGGTGTATTAGAAAACAAGACCATCCGTCTATTTATTTGTTAAGCACTCATTGTGTGCCAGGCATTGGCTGGGTGTCAGGGACACATTGGGGGACAAGTCAGAGGCAGTGGCTGGCCTCATGGAACTTTTGAGGTAAGGAGAGGGCAATTTATCTTGTTCCAGACCCCACGGGCAGGGCCGGCCCTCCCACCAAGCTGAGCTTCCTTAGAGGAAGCCCTACCAGGTACCTGACGCCATTACTGGAGGAAAGACTCAAAATAATCTGATGGTGAAGAGCTTTGATTTTGCCAGTGAAAGAGATAGATTAGTAATCAAGAAGGCCAAAAGTAATTGGGATGACGCCAAAGGTTTTAAACGATAGAAGGTAAGTAGTTTTAAGATAAGAAATTTAAAGGCTAGAGATTGAAAACAGATAAAAATAAAAATCTCCTAGGCATGGGATTTGCTTGGGTTTGAGTTTCAAGTTAGAGGGAAGTTAGGCCACTTCACTGCATGAGTCTAAAGCTTCTGGACCATTTGTTGTAAGACCAGCCTGATCTAATACACTAATTTAGGGTATCCAGTAGAGTTTGGGAACTTTTGTTCATTCAGTTTTATTTAATTCTTTATTTTAAGAAATACATTTCTGGGACTTCCCTTGGTGGTCCAGTGTTGAAGACTCCAGGCCTTCGCTGCAGGGGGTGCGGGTTTGATCCCTGGTTGGGGAAGTAACCCAGAAATAAAAAATTCAGGGGCTTCCCTGGTGGTGCAGTGGTTGAGAGTCCGCCTGCCGATGCAGGGGACGCGGGTTCGTGCCCCGGTCCGGGAGGATCCCGCGTGCCGCGGAGCGGCTGGGCCCGTGAGCCATGGCCGCTGAGCCTGCGCGTCCGGAGCCTGTGCTCCGCAACGGGAGAGGCCACAACAGTGAGAGGCCCTCCTAGCACAAAAAAAAAAAAAAAAAAAAAAAAAAAAAAAAATTCAGGTTAAAGAGAGACATGAAAAAATAAATCTCTGTCTTCCAAGTCTCCAGAAGAGTTTGTCTGATGTGAAAAATAAATATTATGATCATGAAAAGAAAAATGATAAACTATTGACAAGTCTACTTCGACAAAGAAAGTCACCAGCCTTACAAGCAAGCATAAGGGGACCAGATGGCAAAGGGATACGTGAAACTAAAGATAAACTGTTGAGTTGGAAAATAATCTTATTAAAATATAAATGACTCCGCTTGGACAGGGGAGAGCAAAGGCAGTGGTCCTACCTTGGAGCCTCTGCAAGAACACTCAGCCTGCAGTTTACCGGGTGGATCTGGAGTCCAAGGCCAGACATCCCACACCGCGCCCATGGTTACCCCTCCAACTGTCAGGTGGTGGGTGAAAAAATGAGATGGGAATGTGGAAGACCTCTGGAGAAGTGCTGTGGAAATTTACAAACACGGGGAAACCCTAGACTCAGGGCGCTGCCCTCCAGGCCCCTGAGAGGACAATCATGCCTTCTGGGAATTGTGGCCGGGTCACCTATTTATCGTATTAACGATGTAGATTTGGGATGTTGGCTCTCTGTCCTCTTCCTCTTCTCACACTTTGCTTCAGTGACCCAGTCTACCACCACTCTCCCTGTCTTCGTTTCTTAGGGCTGCCATAACAAAATACCACGCACTGGGTGGCTTCCACAACGGGAAGTTACTTTCTCACCGTTCTGGAGGCTGGAAGTCCAAGCTCCGGGTGTTGGCAGATGTGGTTTCTCCTGAGGTCTCTCTCCTTGGCTTGTAAACGACCGCCTTCTCTCTGTGTCCTCACGTGGTCATTTCTCAGTGTGCACATCCCTGGTGTCTTTGTGTGTGTCCAAATTTCCTCTTTTTATAAAGACACCAGTCAGATTGGATTAGGGCCCACCCTAATGGGTGGCCACCCTAATGGCCTCATTTAAATTTATTACCCTAGAGACCTTAACTCCAAATCCGGTCACATTCTGGGGTACTGAGGATTAGGGCTCCAATATATGAATTTGCAGGTACAAAATTTAGCCCGTGACACTGCCCTTGAAGACGTCTCACGTAGGAGGCAGGACAATATGCATAGCAGGTAGGTCTGAGTTTTCACGCTGACCAGACGGCTCGAGGTCAGACTCTCCCGCTATCACCTACTGGGTTTGTGATCTGAGGCGAGTTTTGTAACTTCTCTGAGAGATCAGTTTCCTTGTTTGTATCACAGGCACACTAAGGGCTTGTGAGGACTGAGACGTTATTACGTGGAGGTAGCGCCTGGCACGTGGGAAGTGTTGGGTGTTAATCATCATTTTGTTCTGCGGTCAGCTTCCAAGTCTCTCTCTCTCCACGAGCTCTCTGACCATCTGTATCTGACCGTCCGAATGCACCTGCCCGCCTCCACACCAATGCCATGCCCTCACTCCCTCCTCAAAAGATACTGACTTGGGTATCGTGACGGATCTGGTTCAGATAAGATAACCCCCTGCCCTTGAACCCCCTGCCTACTGGGGGATCCAGGCAAGTAAACTGCAAACCTCAATACAATGTAATTAATGTTATGACAGATGTGTGCACAGTTCAGTTTCGAAATGCTGTTAGACCGATGGAAGGGATGGAAGGGAGGAAACACTACATCCTGAGCAGGGTTGGGTGGCGTGAGCATGAACGAGGAGGAAGGGATGGGATAGTTTCACAGAATAGAAAACCTAAGTTGAGACTTAAGGAGTGAACAGAATTCATGAAACAGAAAGGGGAAGGACACAAACCTTTCTTCTTTGAGGTCTAGGCTGTTCTGCCTATCCTTCCACCTCCTCCCCACCCCTTCTGGTCCCCTTGCTCCTGGTGGGTTGGTATAACAGACTTCCTAGTCCCTTCCCTGGTCCAGTGAGGACTTTGCCATTTGGCTCACAATCATCCTTTCCACCCCAATGCCTTCATTTTACAACTGCTCCAGTTGCAATTTAAAACTCCAAGATAGGGCTTCCCTGGTGGCGCAGTGGTTGAGAGTCCGCCTGCCGATGCAGGGGACACGGGTTCGTGCCCCGGTCCGGGAAGATCCCACATGCCGCGGAGCGGCTGGGCCCGTGAGCCATGGCCGCTGAGCCTGCGCGTCCGGAGCCTGTGCTCCGCAACGGGAGAGGCCGCAGCAGTGAGAGGCCCGCGTACCGCAAAAAAAACAAAACAAAACTCCAAGATAATAAATTTCTGTTCCCAGCCTTCCTACTCCCGTTTCTGTCTCCCCACCTGTTCCCTAACCTCATAAAGACTTCTATTTATGCATCTCAGAATTGAACCACCCTAAAGGTCTCAGGATAGGTCTGCAGATTTAAGAACTTTCACGGTCACCATCGACTCACAGAATTCCGGCAAACACCTCAACCCGGCGCCGATCCTCCACCCGGGCTCCCTTTCCAGTCTCATTTCTCTCTCTATCCTCTTTCCACCCCCTGTGAGGGATCCTGTCCTCCTGGCCCATCAACTGTATCCCGGATAGTGCCAGACACTGGAGACATAAATTAAAAAGCACAGTGCTTGCCCTTAAGCGGCTGCCAGCTTATTTAAGAGTTAAAAAGCAACCTGACAGTTTGAAAACAATGTGATAAACTTTTTCAAATCCAAAGCCAGGATGAAAGGTTCCTCCTTACCTCCATAAACCCCAGACCTTTTATGTGACCCTGTGGGTGCACTCACCTCGTTTGCTAGCTTTTTTGCCAGGACTATGTCTGGGGGTCCAGAGCCCTTTATCGTGCTGTGGGTTTACAAACAACGTGGCCACTGAATGAGAAGGTGGCCCTACTGGTGGGACTGGAAGGGGGCTGAACAGCACTCTGCTGCGTTGGCTGGTAGGCAGTGCTCTGACTAGACGAGCCGCCTCAGGGTGGCAATGTGAAGAGGTACTGCCAGTATCTTTGGGACCACGATGCTGGCAGCAGCTGCTTGCTCTGGCAGTTGCATGGGTTGTCCACACCCACAACGACTATCCTCAAGAGATATGGGAGGGCTTCCCTGGTGGCGCAGTGGTTGAGAGTCTGCCTGCCGATGCAGGGGACGCGGGTTCGTGCCCCGGTCCGGGAAGATCCCACATGCCGCGGAGCGGCTGGGCCTGTGAGCCGTGGCCGCTGGGCCTGCGCGTCCGGAACGGGAGAGGCCACAATGGTCAAAGGCCCTCGTACCGCAAAATAAAAAAAAAAAAAAAAAAAAAAAGAGATATGGGAACGTATGTATATGTGTAACTGATTCACTTTGTTGCAAAGCGGAAACTAACACACCATTGTAAAACAGTTATACTCCAATAAAGATGTTAAAAATAAATAAAATAAATAAAATAAAATCTCTCCACCTAAAGGCTCCTATCCTATCCGTCCTTCTCAGAAACTTTGCCCTACTGCTTGCCGTTTCTCTCTGCTGTATCTTCAACCTCTCCTGAGATCTCTCCCATCAACATTTAAATAGTCCTCTCTCTCATGATGAACAACAAAAAACCCTTTTAAACTCCACATCCTCTTTCATCAACTGTCACTCCTTCACACAGCCCATTTCCTGAAGGCATTGTCCAGATCTGTCATCTCCGTTTCCTTCCATTCCAGATAGACTTCAGATTCCTTAGACGCTAACGCCTCCCTTCTTCTTGGCACAGTCTCTTTTCTGGGTTCCCATGGTATAAGGCTCCCTGGTTTGCTTCCCATCTCTCTGGTCACATCTACTTTGGCTCTCACGCAGCCTCCTCCACAGTTTTCATGGACTGGAGTCCTCAAAGTCTGGGCCTAGGCTCTCTTCTCCTCTTACTTGGCACTCTCTCCCTTGACCCATGATTTCAACTGATGCACATATGCTCCCGATACGAATCTCTAACTGCGCCATCTCCTCTGTACCTCAGACTTGTCGATCTTACTGTCTCCTTGACGTCTCTTCTCGGATGTCCCAAAGGCACTTCCAATTAAAGTCGTACAAAACTGAACTCGTGGTGGCCGTACCCATCCTCTCTACCCGCTCACCCCGCCACGACGCTGTTCTGTTTCTCATCTCAGTAAGTGGTATCACCATCCATCCGAGTATGCAAGCCAGAGGTTTCCTCCTTGAAAACTCTCCTTTCCCTTAACCATTTATCAGTTCATCACCAAGTCCTGCTGTTTTTGCTTGCTAGGTGTGCCCTGAAATTTCCTCTTGCCTTCAACTCCACTGCCATCACCCTAGTCCGTTCCTCCCTTCTCTCTAAGCTAGCTGATTACACTAATCTTTCAAATGGATCCCAGCATCCATTCCTGCCCCTCTCATTTAGTCACTGTACTGTAGCCAGAGCGCTCTTCCTGAAAGGCAAATGTGGCCGTGGCATCCCCTGTACAGCCAGAAGGACTACAAGTGCTTCCTGTTGCTCTTAGGATGGAGAGCAGAACTGTACCAAACCTCCACCCACGTGTCATCACTGTCCCCCACACCAACGCACCGCCGTTCTCTCTGCGGTCTCTGCTCCCGACTACACTCGCCTTTTTTAGTTCTTCAAATGACCAACTGCACTCCCTTTCCAGGCACAGAGCCTCTGCTGTGCCAGTTTCCCTATCTGGGATACTTTTCACTTGGTTCACTTGGTCATTGGGTTGCCTCTCAATCATTATTTCCTCCCTCATTAGATGGATCCCTCTATTGATGCTTTCAGAGGATCTTAATGTAGTGGTCATTTTGTATTTGTTTGTGTGGTACTTTGATCATTCCCCCTCTCCACCTCTAAATGATAAGTTGCATGAAGCCCAGACGATTCCACTCACCATTGTACCTTCGCTGTCTATCACAGTGATTGACAGAGGATGTCATTACAACAGATGCCTCTATGCCTAGCACTTAACAGTGAGCCTAGTACACAGTAGGCATTCTTCCAATGTTGCTGAAAGGGTGACTGAGCCCATGGATTGTGGATGTTCTGATGCCTTTTCTAATCCCTTGAAGGACACTAAAAAATTTTTCAAAGACGTGTAACAGAGCAGACACAGTTCAAATAATTAAGTTTCATCCCACTGGGAGATTTATTTACTGGAAGAAGCATGAAAAAAGGGTACACTGAGTGACAGTGGTTAATTCCCGCAACTCCTCAAGAGTTGACCCCAGTGACCTCTGGACTCTTCCTGGCATGAGTAATCTAAAGTGGAAAACATTATAGTGTGAACTGGCTGTGTTTTGGTGCTTTCACTTTTCGGTAATTCAGAATACTATATCTGAATCTTCGGTAAGTGAATTAGATCATTTTCTTCCCAGTCTATCTTTGACTAGCAATTTCCTACTGTGATGGGTATTGACGCCATGTCACCCAGGATTCTCACAGGGCAGAGGTTACTAAGCACTGAGAATTGTTTGCCGGAGGTTGCAGAATCATTTCTTATGGAGGGGAAAGGAGCTGTCTCTTAGACATGGGGATTCCTTAGTTCCTGAGGGTTACGTTAAACGTTCTTCTGCTGATGGTGAGTGAAATGATTCCAGGAATTCCTCAGTCTCCCTCTGAATTATGATTCCGTGATCCTATTAATGTTTGACAAGGGCAAGTCTTAATGCGCAATTCCATATAACCCCTGAGTTTCCTCCTAGGGATGAAACTGAATAGAAAATGGAATATATCATAGTGATGGGAATCTGGCCGTGTGCTTTGGAATAGTAACTAGCTGCACAGCTTCGTCTCCTAGGAAACACGCAAAGCCTGATGTGAGGATCTTGGAGGGCTCCCGCTACTGACTCAAAATTTATCTGGGTTTGGCTTCATGGTGGGAGGGAACGCATGTGATATTTTATCTGTGAGTCTGGGAACACTGACAAATGGTGTCCTAAGTGATTTAAGAAACCAACAGTGCATAACCAAAAAGATCAAGGTGCAACCACCAGCTTTATGTTAGAAAGGTGGCATGTGGGTCAGTGAGCTGTGGAAAGTTTTAGGTTGTTTTGCACCTAATGCTAAATATCAGGATGATTCATGGGGAAAAAAAAAAGACAGCCAAACACCTGCCCATTTGGTTTCTATGATGCCAAACACTGAGATATTTGGAAACATGCAACTGTCTGACATTGCAATGACAAACTTTCTGGATGAAAAATTGTGTGGGCTTTTTTTTTTTTTAATCGATTCCTTATTTTGGTGCTGCATCAATCATTTTTGCAAAGTTTCTTTATTATATGTAATTAGGATTTACATTGCATTTCAAACCATAAACTATGGCTATCCAGAGAGCTGTTTTTTGTTTGTTTGGGGAGGCTTTGTAATAAACATTTTCCAATTCTATTATGGAAGTTTTCCCAAGGGAAAGGTGATAGACACTTCAACTTGATCTTTCAGCAGCAGCCCACCCAGGTGGCCATGCCCTCCTCCCTGGAGCACGCCCCTCTCTTGACATCACTCCCGCTGGTTCTCCTCCCACAGCTCCGGACCCCGTGGCTCAGATGCCTTTGCCAGATCCTACAGATCAGTCTGACTTCTTGTATTGGAGTCACTCTGTTCTAGTTCTTCTCTCTCTGTCTAGCTCTATCTCTATTTCTCTTTACGTTCTCTAATCATTTCCTTGATGAGTCCATGCATTCCCATGAATACAAGTACTATCAATAGACCGACGACGTCTAAATTTGTATCTCTGACCCATTTCTCCCAGCTGAGCTCAAAGAGTAAGTCCAATTCCCTACATGGAATTTTCACTTGGATGTCTCAGAGATGTGTCGAATGCAACGTGTCCAAAAGAGAAATTATGATCTTCCTCCCCAAACCTGCTGCCTTTTCATAGTGAATGACCTCATCATCCACCACAACCCAGGGTCATCTTTGATATCTTCCTGTCCCACCTTTCACATCCAGTCATCACAAGTACACCTCATACATATCTCGTAAGTATTCCTTCCCTCCCTCTTCAATGTCATCCCTCAGTCCAGGCCAACATCATTGCTGACCTAGATGACTGTGATATCCTCCTAACTGACCCCCCTGTACCCACTCCTGTCCTCTAACGATCCATTCTCTACACCAGGTAGGGAATGCAAACCAGAAATGCAAACCAGATCACGTAACTACTCTGATTAAATCTCTCCTAGGGTCCCCGACCACCTGTGGGAGCATCAGGAAGAATGGGCTTGCAGGGCGAGACTCTGAATTATGTCTTACAAGTGTTGAGCTTGAAATGCCTGTGGGGGGCTTCCCTGGTGGAACAGTGGTTAAGAATCCACCTGCCAATGCAGGGGACACGGGTTCGAGCCCTGGTCCGGGAAGATCCCACATGCCGTGGAGCAGCTAAGCCCATGTGCCACAACTACTGAGCCTGCACTCTAGAGCCCGCGAGCCACAACTACTGAGCCCGAGTGCCACAACTACGGAAGCTCACATGCCCTAGAGCCTGTGCTCTGAAACAAGAGAAGCCACTGCAATGAGAAGCCCGTGCACCGCCATGAAGAGTAGCCCCTGCTCACTGCAACTAGAGAAAGCCTGCATGCAGCAGCGAAGACCCAACACAGCCAAAAATAAATAAATAAATTAATAAATTAATTAGAAAGAAAGACATGCCTGTGGGACATTCAGTTAGGATCTGCTGGGCAGATGCAGAGAGAAGGCACAGTAGGAGATGTAACTATGGTAGTTGCTGCTGTAACTAAGAACCAAATGGAGATGTTACAAACTAGAAGGTCCAGTCAGAGCTCCCAAAATGGCAACCACACTTGGGTGTGACCGTAGCATTCTAGCGGATGTAGAGGGTGGGGAACTCTGATTTGCTAGGACCCCCAGAACTAACCAGTGTTTTAGTGGCTGTTTTGTATACACCTGACTCACAAGAGGTTGATGTACAATCACCATGTCAATTCGTTCATTTAGAGTGAGAAATAGAAATACTAGAAATTCTCCCAGAGACTTAAGTTCACCACTCAATACATTCTCTGCCTGTAAGGCAAATTATGACCAGCAGGCTGCTTCGTGAGCATAAAATCCAAGGTAAGGAAGTGAGATGAATGATTCTTACTGAATTCTTGGTCCAGAATATTCATATACATATTTCTAGATATTGCTGAGCCTGTGTCTTAAAGTTATTGCTGCATAGCTAAACTTGAGGTTGAGATAAAAACAGTGGAGTTTTTTTAAAAAATTTTATTGAAGTATAGTTGATTTACAATGTTGTGTTAATTTCTGCTCTACAACAAAGTGACTCAGTTATACGTATATATATATTCTTTTTCATATTCTTTTCCATTACGGTTTATCACAGGATATTGAATAGAGTTCCCTGAGCTATACAGTAGGGCCTCATTGTTTATCCACCCGATATATACTAGTTTGCATCTGCTAATCCCAAACTCCAACCCTTCCCTGCCCCCATCCCCTGCCCTTAGCAACCATAAGTCTGTTCTCTATGTCTGTGAGCCTGTTTCTGTAGCTGTTTTTATTTACATATGAGAATTATTTTCTACAAATGTTTTTGCTCCCTTGTTAAAAAAAAATAAATAAAAGGCAAACCAATAACCAAAGGAAAACACAAGGCTATGGAAATGTTCAGGATTTAGGTAGAAATATTTAGCTCAAAATATATAATTCAAAAGGTAACTTTGGACTCTCCATAGGAACCAGCTGGAAGAATGTTCTAATTTATTAAACTTTTTGCTCTGATGAAGATAAAGCAGTTTAGTGAAGAGTCCTATGATTCCTCCCTTCCTCTTGGGTCTTAGAAAGAAATAACCAGAGAGAGATAAGTGCCATGCTTCTGATGCAGTTGTCCTGGGGGAAAAGAACCCCCCGCAAGCAAGCTTAGCTCTACTGAGCCGAAATTGGGAGAGGCAATGAATTTACTCAGAACTGAGATTCGTAACCCCTGCTCCTTCCCGCCCATTAGGGTGATATCGAGAATTTAACTCTGAGCCAGGCGCTGTCTTGGCTCACTGAGTGCTTAAAACCCTGTGACTTAGATGCTCTATTTATCCCCAATTTGCACATAAGAAAACTGAGGTACAGTAAGGCAGGGAACTTGCTGAAGGCGTACAACCGGTAAGGGGCGGAGCAGGGATCTGAACCCAGCCGGTTTGACTCCTGAGTTCACAGTCTCAAGATCCTAACCTCTTCCTTTTGCTCTCCCTGGAAGTGAGAGTCCCGAGCTGATGACCCCGGAACGGGTGATGGCTTCATGTCTGTGGTAAGTCACAGGCAGCTTGAGGACACTTTGCCTGCACCCATGGAGGGGTTCCACCTGAGGACCAGGGTAGGAGTGGGGCTGAGATGGGGGCTGGGACATTGCTGCCTTTTCTATTGATATTTTTTTCTTTCTTACCCACACCCCCAAAAGATAGGATTCTTTTCGTAAGCACCCTGGCTATGGACCCCTTCCTTCAGGCAAACCCTGGGTGGGCCTTGGGGACGGTGGTGGGGAAACAGAGCGTGAAGCATGGAGGCGAGCTCTCAGGTCAGAACACACGGGTTCCCTCCCCTCTGGTCTGTGCAGTGGACACAGGGCTGCCCCGTCTGGCTGCTCTTTCTTTAGGCCACCTGCTCACCACATCCTTCTATTCAAGCCTTTCTTCAGGAAGAGCAAAATAGGATTGTTCAGATTTCAGCTTTCTTAGCTAAAAATCTCACTCCCTTGGTAGAGGAAGGCCCAGTGTGACTGGGCTTGGACAGACGCAAATAGCATAGTTTTGTGTTTCTACACAATCTCTTAGTTGTCTCCTATATATGATAAACGTTATCCACTGCGTGACTGTTTTTTCTGTTGAATACTCAGCAGGTGCCATTACTTATAAATTACAAGGATAATGGGGATGGGAGTGGAAATTCCCTCCTTCTTCCTGTGGGTTAATGTAGGAAGAATGTTATGAGCATTTAAGTGAGAAGCCAGTAGAGGGGGAGAAAGAGTCAGAGCAGCCCTTGGAACATTACTGATTAAGGGAGGGCCCCAGGCGGGAGGAGACTAGGAAAGAGCCTAGAGTAGTGGGAGACTCTGTTATGAAAGTCAGAGGTGAGAGTTTTGGCAATGGGCTTAGTCATCAAGAGTGTCGGTCAAGTCGACATATCATGTGGAGGTCAAGTCGGATGAGATCCATGAAGAAAGTGTTGAGAATCAGAAAGCCCTACAGAAGGTGAAACAAGGTGGCATTACAGTGGTGGGAGACTCTGAGAATCAGGTGACAGAAAGGTTTGTTGATTCCAGTTCAGGGGGTTGCAGACCCAAATCTGACTGGAGAATTAGGCAATGTGAACCTGAACCCAGGTGTGTGAGCTAAGAGATGACTCCATTAGACAGGTGTGGGCTGGGTGTCCTTATTGCGATAACGTCCAGAAAAGGGGGCTCAGATCTTATGGCTCAGGGTTATTTGTAGAACTGCCCTGCATATCTATGACTTGTTAAAAAGCGACTTGGATTGTCAAAGGGATCACCCACGCTTTCTTGGAAGGGTCACCTCAATTCTCTTGGGTAGTAACCTCAGCTCCAGGTCCCTTCGAACAGTCACCTCCATTTGCTTGAAATAATAAAATTGTTTACTTGGTTACCATCTTTAACCCTAGGAATTAAAGAAATGATGGCATAAATCAAATCTATTGTGTTCATGTTCCTGTGTTAAGTTAAGGAATGTTCTATGTATATTTAAAGTGTCAAGTTTAAAAGAATTCAGCATATTATTTGATTGACTCACTCCTACCTCAGGGCCTTTGCATTTGCTACTCTTCTGCCTAGAAATCTCTTATTCCCAATTGCCTCATCCCTTGCTTTGCTAAATCCTTTAAGCCTTTACTCAGATATCGACTTTTCAATAAAACTTGCCCTAACCACCTTTTTAAAAAGTTGCACTTCAGCCCTCTCCGTCTCTGCTGAATTTTTTTCACAGCACCAGCCACCATCGTACATACTATATATTTTAATTGTTTATGTGCCTCCACTGTGCACCAGGTACTGTTCTAGTGCTGAAGGTAAAGTGATAAACAAAACAGACATGTTTTTAGAGCTGCTTGGGGTCGGAGTGAATTTACAAGGGCATGGTTGACTAGCAAAGGATAACTGGGAGATCTTCTCAGGAACAATAAAGCTGAGGAGGAATAAAATTGTCTGAAAGGATTTCAATCATCTTAACACAAATTAAGTGCTTTTATTAAGTTGTATTAAGTTGTGTTAGTGATGTGATTTCATACACATGACACTTATGTAATGTTATAAACGTATCTTACCTCAATTTTTAAATTTAAAATTTTTTAAAATGATCTAATCGAATAAATGATTTCATCAGGAAAAAAGATATGCATATGGTTAAAAATTTAACATATAACAAAACCATTTACAATGACACATGAGGCTCTTTTCCACTCCAAATTTCTTGTCCTTTCAACCTAACTCCCTCCAACAGTTTTTCCTGCTTCCTTTCAGACATTTTCCATGCAGATACTCACATATATGAATATATTATTTTTGACCAGTTTGCAACATTACAGACTGCATTGCATTGATTTTTTTTTTTTTTTTTTTTTTTTTGTTGCCACACTGCGTGGCTTGTGGGATCTTAGTTCTCCAACCAGGCAATGAACTTGGGCCCTTGGCAGTGAAAGCGGGAGTCCTAACCATTGGACCACCAGGGACTTCCAGCCTTGATTTTTCACTTAAAGTATTTTAAAGATGTTCCTATGTGAATATATACAGGCCTGCCTCCTTTTAAAAATGCCTTTCTTTTAATATTTCACTGCACGGGTGGCCACAATTTAAACTAGTAACTTACTGATTAACCCAAACAATACCTGGGTGAACATCCTTATAATACCTATTTGTTAATTTGTCTGTGTGCAGATATATCTGTAGGGTAAGTTGTTAGAAGCAGAATTGCTGACTTGAAGCTATGAGGCTGTATGACCCAAACGTTTAAAATCTTTCTTCCTCAAACTCTAGTTTGAATGAATGCAAAACTTGGTTTGACTTCTACGATTCCCCACTGTGTTCATCCAGCATAGGGCTTGATACTTCATCCCTTGCTGCCCAATTTCCTATCCTAATAATGAAGATACTTAGTAGCTATGCAGATACACTGGAGATGTAATTTATTCAAGTGGCATCAGAAAGTACCACTTACGCGCTGGGAGAATTGACTTAATAATGCAATTCCACAAGTCTTTATTAGAGGCTTAATTCATGGCCTGCTTCATCTTTTTGTGTGTGTCTGGGTCACATGGGTGGTCCTCAGCCACTGCAGAGAAGAGAATGGAGGGTGCCTTCCCATCTGAAAATGTGGCAGAGCTGGACCTGCTGGACATGCTTTTATTGGCCAGCAGGAGAGCTTTCTGTGGACACAAATTAAGTGGAGTCAGGAAAACCCCTCTCTCCTAGGGAACCTTGGGGGCACTCAGCCCCTCCCAGAACATCTGGACTTGCTCCACCTCTGCCTATAACTGGTGTCAGGGTCACTGCAGGGATGGGACGGTGCAACGCGGAAATGCTAGAAGAGGATATTAGAGCAGGGGAGCCATCCTGCGGCTCTCAGAACATCACAGCTGTCCTTAAGGGAGCCTTGGAGGAAAAACTGCCGCTAAAGTCAAACTTCTTTTCTTTTTTTATAATAGGGCAGAAAGATTATTACCAACAAGTGAAGCCACACATTCCTAGAGGTGGACTGGTGAGCCAGTTCTATGGAGGAAGGGAAAAAAAGCCCTGATTTATAGGGCTTGCCAATTTCCATGGTGTAATTATTTCCACCATGGCTGGTTAGGAAAAGATGTACACACTGGGAATGTGTACAGCATAAGCCAGCGTGAACCTACCCTAGCTCCCTGCGACACGTTAATTTTATACGTAAGTGGGAGAACTGTTCATTTCTCCAGGTAGAATTCTTGTCTGAAAATCTTCACAGTTGTGTCAATACCACCACCTGTCCAACTGATATTGCGAGAATAGGAATCATTTTATAACTAACAGCAAATAATATTGGTGTTCTGGTTACTACGGTTGCTAACAAAACCCTAAAATGTAATGGCTTCAAAAACCATTTTACATCTGTGACTCTATTCGACTCTATTTCTGTTTTGTAAATAAGTTATGCTTACCAGGGTGGGGAAAGGGTGAGAGGGAGGGATAAATTGGGAGATTGGGATTGACATATACACACCAGTCTATATAAAATAGATAACTAATAAGGACCTACTGTATAGCACAGGGAGCTCTACTCAATACTCTGTACTGACCTATATGGGAAAAGAATCTAAAACAGAGTGGATAGATGTATAACTGATTCACTTTGCTGTACGGCAGAAACTAACACAACATTGTAAATCAACTATACTCCAATAAAAATTTTTTTAAATGTATTATGCTCACTGATTTTGTGGGCCAGGAATTTGGAGAGGGGCGATCTGGGGATGGCTTATCTCTGTTGCATGAGAGGGGACTCAACTAGGAAGACTCAAAGGCTGGGTTTACTTGGTAACTGGAGGACGGGGATCACCTAGAAGGCTTCCTCACTCACACGTCTGTTGGTCGATCCCGGTTTTCGTCTGTTACTGCAGCTGAGGCTATTGGCCAGCACCCCTCCGTATGGCCTCTCCATGTGGCTACTTGGGCATTCTCACAGAATGGTAGCTAGGTTCCAAGAGCAAGCATCCCAGGAGAACCCGGTAAAAGCTGTGTGAGGGGGCTCTATTAGGTGTGGCATCCTTTTGATTTTCCTGCTTGGGATTCATAGAACTCCCTGAGTACGTGATTGGTATCCTTCTGTAGTTCTAGAAAATAGTCACCATCTCATCACGTGTTGCCTCTTCCTCACGCTCTCTACTTTTTTTTGGACTCTGATTTAATGTATGTGAGACTCTCTTACTGTAGACTTTTCCTGTTACTTTCTATGCTAAACATTTTTTTTCCAGGTAACGACTATGTCTGCAGTGAACATAATCAGCCCACAGTACAGCAGACGAAATCATAAAGACTTTTGGAAGTACAAATTGAAGGAAGGTATTAACTTTACTAGTTTATAAAATTTTGGCAAATGAATACAGTCCTTGTGGATACAATATAATTTTCACGCCAAAAATATCATCTAAGTACCAAATCAAAACACTGTGGTTTTTAGCAGAGCAGGTTATTTTATACAAATTAATATGCCTTTAAAACTATACAATTTCTCCTTTTAAAGTGAGTTCCTTCAAGCAAGCTGTTCAGGGCAACTACAGTAGAGCAACTGTGTGCCCGTAGGAGGTGGTTCTGCTTTGTTCTGACGTAGGTCCCAAGCCAGACAGAATGCCAGCGTGGGAAAAGCTTTAAAATCCTACCTCAAGGAGAGTAACTATGCCAATACCAATTTCAAAATACATTTTCAAAAATTGTTAAATTTTCACCTGTTACTGGAACCCTCAAAGTTAGATGAATATTTTTGAACTACACTAATTTTGGATGATCCCTTTTATATAAAAGTCCTGCACCTCTTTGTTCTGGTCAAAACACATGTAGCCTTTCTTTAGGTTATTAAAAAAAATTCTACCTAAAATGTAGTTGTATTTTTAAAATAACAAATAAATACACTGCCAGCTTAAAGACACCTGGGAGACCCAATGCTATATACCAATTTTCATTATCATTTCTCTACAAATGCTGCAGCTGCCATGGGGGTCCTTATCTTCCTCTTGCTGAGGCCATCAACCCTTCAATATTGGCATTTAATTTATGCATTACGCATTCCATTGTATCTCAGCCTTGATTAGCATTTGAAGATATCGTACTTGCCATAGTCGTTCTGCGTAACTGCTGAGACTGACTCCTTTCATTCATTATGACTTTTTGAGTCAAAATAGTTTTTTCCTGGGTCTTGAGGATGTGGTTTGTATATGCCTCCCAACTATGAAACCAGATTTGTAAATGAAATATTAGTAGATTTAAGTTCCGTTATTTTCTTTATAAGATCAACTATATATTGCCCATATGTTTTGGTTCCTGCTGCACCAATAAGTGAATTTACAGAGGAAGGCAATTCCCACTCTGTGCTGAGAAGTCTATGGCTATGCAACTTTCCAGAAGGATCTATATGTCTGTCCCATACATCAACTTTAACCATACTTGGGTTCCTAGGGTTTGGGTATGTCTGCCTTGCAGGTGTTGTAACAGTTTCCCATGGATAGTGAAAGACATGCTGTGAAGTGCAGATTGTCATGGTGCTGGTGACCTGTGTGATGTCCAGGCAGTGCTAGGGGACAATGAGGCAAAGAGGTGATACCTGCCCTCACCTCCTCATCCCCCCTAGCCACTGAAGCTGGCTACCTCTATGCTATGCTTTTCAATGCTGTATCCTCCAGTTCACTAATCCTCTTCACTGCTGTCTAATCTGTTATTGAACCTATCCATGTAGTTTTCAACTTTACTGTGTTTTTATTTTTATAAAACTCTATTTTTGTCTGCTTTATCATCTTTATATGTTTTCTGTTCCTTCAGAGATCCTGAAGTTTGTCTTTTATTTATTCAAGCATAGTAAACATGATTATTTTAAAGACTCTTTGGTAATTCCCATATCTAAGCCTTGTGAATCTGCGTTCTCTCTTGCTTCTGCTGGTTCTTCCTAGTTTCCTTCTGTGCTTAGTTAATTTTGACTGGATACTGGATGTTTTATTCAAAAAAAATGTAGGAATTACATGTAATTCCTTAATTAATTAAGAAAACTTCATCCAGATAGGATTTGTCATTGCTTCTGCCAGGCACTAGGATGCTACCAGCTTGGGATCAACTTAAATCAAGTGCAAGACTTGAGATTCACCCGATGACCCAGCAATAAAGCTCAAGTGTAATTCCATGTGAGGACTGACCCATTCCTGGACCAGCCTTAGCTTGTAGACCCTTTAAGGTCTCAACTATTGTGGGGAGAGTTTCTTGTTATATCCCCATAATATTTACATTCCCAAGAAGAATGTTCTGGCTTAGGCTCCTATCCTCAGGGCAAAGATGTCTTTTTTTTGCCCCTTTTATTCCTGAATTAAAATTTCTCTTCAGTTTTTATAATTCCCTATTATCTTGTCAGCTCTAAGTTTTTTAAAAAAATATTTTGTCCAACAATTTTTTGTGGATAGGGTTGGTTTGAATAAGATCGTTACTGGAAAGAAGGAGTTCTCTTGGATGTATTTTGAAGGTAAACCCAGTAGGCCTCTGACTGAGTGGAAGAGGAACATAACAGAAAGAGGAGTAGAAGATGACTGGGAGGTTTTTTACTTGATTGTTTAAGAATGGAGAAGCCAGAACTTATGGTTACCAGCGGGGGAAGAGTGGGGGAGAGGGATAGATTGGGAGTTTGGGATTGACATGTACACACGGTTATATGTAAAATAGATAACCAACAAGGACCTACTGTATAGCACAGGGAACTCTACTCAGTATTCTGTAATAACCTACATGGGAAAAGAATCCACAAAAAGAGCAGCTACATGTATATGTATGAGTGAATGACTTTGCTGTACATCTGAAACTACCACAACATTGTAAATCAACTATGCTCCAATATAAAATAAAAATTTAATAATAAAAAAAAATGGAGAAGCTAATAACTGAGATGAGAAAGACTGAGGAAGGAGCAGGTGAAGGAAGGATCAGGAATTTATTTAGGGGCATGTTAAGGCCCCCAATAGTCACGCAGGTGGAGAAGTTGAGTAGGCAGCTGAGTGTATAAGCCTGGAGTTCAGGAAACACGTTAAAGCTGGACAGAGAACAATTGGAGCCCTCAGTGTATGCATATATTTTAAATTGTGAGATTAGTTGAAATCACCAAGGGAGTAGATACAGATAGAGAAGAGGTTCAAAGACCTAACAGACATTCAGGAAATATTCATTCTCTCCCTTCCTTCTCCTGAAGCACTCAGTAGGTATGATGTATTGCCAGATATAAAGATGGAAAGTTTTTCCTTTTTTTCACTAATGACTAATATAATAAATGAAACAAGGTTTCCCTAGTGTCACAGTGGTTAAGAATCCGCCTGCCAATGCAGGGGACACGGGTTCGAGCCCTGGTCCGGCAAGATCCCACATGCCGTGGAGCAACTAGGCCTGAGCGCCACGACTACTGAGCCTGCACTCTGGAGCCCACGAGCCACAACTACTGAGCCCGCGGACCACAACTGCTGAGACCCTCACGCCTAGAGCCTGTGCTCCACAACAAGAGAAGCCACCGCAATGAGAAGCCTGCGCCCTGCAACGAGGAGTGGCCCGCGCTCGCCACAACTAGAGAAAGCCTGCATGCAGCAACGAAGACCCAATGCAGCCAAAAATAAACAAATAAATTTTTAAAAATAAAAATAAAAAAATAAATGAAATAATTTAGACAGGAAGAATTTGTCACCATGTCCTGTTGCCCTACTTGCTTACTATTGTCCCAGCCTTACCCCTCTCCCTATCCCAATTGCACTGCCTGTTCTGGACTCAACATTTCTAAGCTGGGTTACCCCCCAGCCTCAGAGAGGGTCTTCCAGATTCTAGCCTTTTTCATGTTTCCTCTACATCAGGACCAGAGCAATCCTCTTACAACCCAAGGGTGATTGCTGACTGTCTGATTTTGAAATGGCAGTCATAGTTTAATATTTATTAACATCATTTTTACCAATTTAGATGAACAAAACTATACTAGTGACAAGGGTTTCATAAACCGAGGAAACAAAGCAAACTTTTGCCAAGAATATATACGAGTGAAAGTACAGCATTTGGGGCAAATATTTCCTATTCATTGCAAATCATGTGTGGCAATGAGGAAACAGACTGTAAATAAGAACAGGAACCTTTGTCAATCCTATGCTCACTCACCAGTCAGTTTTTGTTCTATACAGACATCGATTTCCAGAATAAAAGGGCCTGCATTTTCCTGACTCACAGTCAGAAGAAAAGGAGTTGGTTACTCAGGAAGAATGCAAATCTCTGCAAAGAGGTCCTTTGAAAATAAAACTTATTTTTGCTTCCCAGGGATAAGTTGGATGTGGGCCTGAGTGACGACAGGAGAGTAAAGTAGATGACCTTTCATTTTCCTGGACAATAATGATTTAATTTTGGAGTCTATTTCTGCAATAATTCATTAGGGCAGAGGAATTACATTCCTTTTTATCACTTTTGTTTAAAATTCAATGATCCAGGCTAGCTCCACCTCACTCTATATCTTTATTTCTTTAATCTTTTGGCCCACATGGAAGCTAGGTCAAAATAAAAGACAAATATGAAAATTATCAAAACAAAATGCTGTTTCTGACTCACAGATGTAGAGAAGACACTTGTGGTTGACAAGGGGGAGGAAGAGGTGGGGGAGGGATGGATTGGGACTTTGGGATTAGCAGAGGCACACTATTATATATAGGATGGATAAACAAGGTTCTACTGTGTAGCACAGGGAACTATATTTAATATCCTGTGATAAACCATAATAGAAAAGAATATGAAAAAGAATGTATAACTGAATCTCTTTGCTTTACAGCAGAAATTAACACAACTTTGTAAATCAACTATACTTCAATAAAAATAAATAAATAAATACATTTAAAAAATGCTGTTTTTCATGTAAGCCCTTCAGAAAAAGGGTTTATGACCAATGCTGATCCTTACTATAACTGAAATGCATTTAGTGCTTACTTAGAGCCAGGCTGTGTGCTAAGCCCTCTGCATAGATGATATCATATACCCCTCACCACAACTCTTGGGGGCAGTACTTTTATTACCCCCATTTTAGAGATGAGGCACGGAGCAGGTAAGTAACTTGTTCAGAGCTAGTAAGGAAGCAGTTGAATTCCAGAGCCCGTGCATCTAACCTCTATGCTGTGAAGTCCTAATGGATGGATACCTACCCACAGTAATACTTCAGTTACAGTGATTACATAGAGTTTTCAGACACTGAGGACCAGTGATGCAAAACCTAGGTCAACATGCGGTACAGAGGGTACAAACACACCTTGATTTCTAATGGATTCTTTCTCAAACCCTTTCCCTCAGAACTCCTTCATCATTTCATATTCTTGGCTGTTTGGCCTCACCCCTTACCAATATGTTTTCCTGTCTTGATTCCTGAAATTCTGCAGCATACTCGACATTGGTTTCAATGGATACTCTGGTTTTGGGGGGGCGTAGGAGCTGGAAGCAGAATGGACTTTCCTTGCACAAGAGATGGGAGAACTTGAGTGAAGTCTTGAGTAGGAGAGGAGGGGGGATTAGGGAGAGGAGTCTGTGGGTTAGGTGCTAGGAGTGAGGAGGGTAGACCCCTCTTTGGGGAGGTCTGGACTTTGGAGAACAGTAATATTTTACCATATGCAACCATTTTTGTGTGTTTCCATAACATCGTCACTAATGACCTCAGATGTGATGACATGCTTAAACAATTTGATTTCCTGTGGAAAGTGCTGAAAGGCTGAGTTGATATTTTGGTTGCTTTCAGCCTGAATCAGGGTCAACAGGCATGGATGAGGGAATACAAGTCCGATAGACAAAAGATTTTTGCCCAGACAGTGGGAAATTGGCATTCGGGGTGTCAAATATGGACAATTCCTGATAATGGCCTGGTCCAGGGTCTGACCATGGGAGAGGTGACTGAAAGGTAGTGGCAGTGCAGGTCTTTGGAAGGGAAGACATTGAGGCAGAATCCATTCATAAGAACCTTCACACTCTGATGATCATTGCTTGCTGCCTTCTGCTGTCATTATAACAAGCCAATCACTGTTTTGGGGTGTTTTCAATTTCCTGTATCTATCAAAATATTCAGATGGGAAGTGGAAAATTGAGAATCCTCAGGAAGATGGTTTGAGTAACACCAAGCATCCAGCACTGGGGAGATAAAATGTCAAGGTGATTGATGAATCACCTTTATCTAGACATTTTGAAGTCAAGTAGGAACAGCCAGAAAGTGGATATTGGCAGACCATTTCCTAGGCATGAAATCAGAAGTTGGAATATGTCATTGCATCTAACCTAAGAGCCTACAGAAAATGGGTCTCCCATTTTAGCCCAGAATTAAAGCTGGCCCAGATAAAAGCCTGGGAAGACTGTCAAAGGAAAGATTTTGAAAATTTAGGTAGCAGGAGATGAATGGCAAGGTCACAGCTAAGATGAAATAGCCTTGGAAGTAAAACCTACGTGGGAAGCAAAGGTCAAGAAATACAGGAGGAAAAACTCAGGACACTTCAGTGGTGCAGACCTGTGGGGAATACGCATCTGAAAATAAAATAAAATGAGACATCAAAGAGGCCTTTACAAGTTGAAGCCTTATTCTTACCTGCACTCAAAGATAAGATTTAAATGTTATTGGAACAAAGTACAGATGAAGAATAAATCAAATTTAAGGGCACTATGAAGTTCTTCATGAAGTAGATGTCAGAATTTTGGATAATAGCAATGGAGAAAAGAGGATCCAGTTCTGCTGACCATGTTGTGCAGTTGCCTCTTGGACACTAATGTGCATAGACTCACGTGGGGATCTTTGTTGCAGAGTTTGATTCACTATGTCTGCAATGGAGCCATAGCGTCCTCATTTCTCAAATGCTCCCAGGTGATGCCAGTGCTGCTTGTCCTCAGACCATACTGTGAGTGACAGGGCTGTAGAGCAGAGGTTTCCACACCTGAATTCCCAAGAAAGATCCCCAGGGAATACTGATATGCAGCAGGATTTTGGAAACAAATCTCTTGAAAAACTTTTTGGAAATGAATGAATGCAAAAACAGAGGAATCAGGACCATCATGAAGCTTCTTCAAATAAAACTTTTTTCCCCAACAACGTGTGGAAAGCAATATCATGGATATTTGTATAAAAGATCTAAAGCAGCCATCAAAAATTTGGGGTGGATGTGGTATGTTTTTAATAAATTGTGCAGTGTTTGTTTTAAAGATGTTGAAAGCCTGGAGCGGATCACAAAGGGTAGATGAAATGAGTAAATCTATAGACATGTTAACACTTTGTAGCCTCTTTAATCATTCTTTTAATTGGTTGGATAATAAATGTGGCCAGTAACTTCTAGGTATTCAAGGAGCTCGAAAGAAAGAGAAAGAGAATCTGAGTGCATGTGTGTATAAGTATGCATGTGTGTGAATGTTGTGTTTAAAGGCATGCAACAAGAGTGTGTGTGTGTGTGTGTGTGTGTGTGTGTGTGTGTGTGTGTGTGTTCACTGAGAAGCCAGGGCTAAGAAATGCTGACATCCAGCATGTGTTACATCTTACATTACATTCAGGTGGTGAAAACATGAGGGTCTTCAAGCACCTACTCTCTTCCAACTTCACCAGACTCTTACTGTAATTTTTGTAGACTCCTGTATCTTTCAAGACTCAATAGGATTCCATCTCTGCTACATCCAGTTTTGTCCCTTTTAGTAAAATGTAATGAGATGCAAATACAAATCACAACTATTGTCAGAATTCAAATGGGTTCTGATGAGAATTAATATTTTCCATTCATAGAAGTACTGATTCAGAGCACACAATAAGGCAAAAATTCAAAATTAGGCAGAAACCACTCATTTCTCCAGCAGAAATAGCCATATTATATTCATCTTATAGAGATTAGAATTTTGCAATCCAGATATCAGAGCTTTATGCTTTAAATGATTTCTTATCCTCCCTCTCAAATCTCACCCTCCATAATGACAATTGAATACATGAATATGTGACAGAATTAATTGAATGCTATTATCTTCACTTTAAGGTTTTAATTTCGGATCTAGTCTCATTAACACAATTATCCAGGAAAGCATTATGTTAAATAAACGCACAACTGTGATGTACTGTATGTATTAATCAGAATTTTTGTGTTTGCGAGTGATGAACTCAATCACACTGATTTAAAACAAAGGAAAATGAACTTATTGATTCATGAAACTATAAAATTGAGGTACACTTTGGGTATAATTGGAACCAAAGAGTCAATTTTTCAATCTCTTTATTTTCTTCTTCTGTTTCTTTTGAGTGTTGGCCTTATTCATTCCTATAGCAGAAATTTTTTTCTAGTCAAGGAAGGTGTCTCAGAGCAGCTTGAACTTATAGACTTTAGAACTCAAGATCCCAGAAGAAGAAAAAGAATCTTCTCCCATACCCATGGCAAAAAACTCCTTGGGGAAGATCGTGATTCAGCCTGGTTTACATAACCATCTCTGAAACCAACATGGTGACCATAGGGCTGGAGCCCTCCACTGGCCACACTTGGGTCACATGCCCATCTCTGGGACTAAAATGTGGTCTGTATTGTTCCCATCTTGACAACCTTGAATATAAGAAGGATGTTTTCCCTGAAGGGAGGGGCGATAGACAGACTGATAATGTATTTTCACTCTATTACAGGTCTAGCTTGAATGGTAGGTAAGATGAGACTCATGGGGGTGCTGTCGAGGACCGGAAGAGAAGTATTTGGATGGGATACAGGAAAGTTTAATGGACAAGACATATAAACAACAGAGGAGTCTGAAATTAACACATATGTTTGTATAGGAAGATTTATATCTCTTGCTAGTGGACTTCAGACAAGCTATCAAGGCTACAATGACCTGTAGTAGAATAATAGTTATCTGGCTGCAGTGGGTGGTCTTAGGAGATTTAACAAGCATGAAAGCATTTATTATTAAGTGCAGAAATAGTTCATAATGATGTGGGATCTTGGATCTAAAATTAACCCCAAATATCTTTAAAGCATGATTATCATGATTGTATGTTTTGTCAGGAGATCAGCTGAGCTGTAGAGAGCTGAACTGTCAGGTGTTAGAGTGACTAAAGCAACAAGCCAGAGTGAAAGTAACAGTGAAGCCTGTCATCACTTGCTGTGATAGTATAAGCAAGAGGCCAAACCCAGAGAAAGCATTAACTCCCCCTTCCCCGTCCCATTTCACTTTTCCCCATGGAATGCATGCCGGGCAGGTTCAAGAGCATCAGTGCAGACTTGGGGGTGGTCTCACTGTTGAGGGACCCTCAAACACAAGGTTCCTGAAGTTTTATGGCTCCTATAGTTTTATGGATTGTATGTAAACATGATCAGACTCATGTTTAATCTGTGTGCTGGAAGGAGGGAGGAAAGGGAGTGCCAGAAGTAGAAAAGACTGGATACTGACTCAAGTCAACATGCTCCTCTGTCTTCTGTATGTCCTATAGATTGGTAGTTGGACCCAAAGTCTTGATCAGACACACATTTAATCCTTTTGGCAACACTACCGGGTAGTACTGTGTTCTTTTTCCCCCACCCGCAGGTTATTGAAATATAATAGACATATAACATTGTGTAAGTTTAAGGTGTGCAATATGTTGATTAGAAACACTTACATATTGCAAAATGATTACCACCCCCCTTTAATACAAATTGTCTTCCAGAAATATTGTGCCAATTTAATTCTCAATAGCAGTCCTTGCAAATGCCAGTTCTTCAGCATCATTTCTAGGAAAAGACATTACCTGGTTTTTAAATACTGGCAATTTGGGGGAAAAAGATACTATACTGTTGTTTTAATTTGCAATTTTTTGCTTACTGGAGAGCTTAACAATTATTCATGTGTTTATTAGTCTTTGTATTTCTTTTATAGCAAATTACATGTTCATGCTTATGCTCATTTTTCCATACAGGTTGTAGTATCATGCATATTGATTTATTCCATAGTATTCATATATTAAAATTATTAATCATTTGCCTGCCATATTAACTGTCAGTATTTGTCTTTCCTGTTATTTATTGTTTAATTTGTTTGTCATTCCTTTATATCAGGGTTTGAAAAGTTATATAGATCAGTCTATAATGTTTTTTCTTTGTATTCTAGAGTTTTAATCTTTTTTTTTTTTTTTTGCGGTACGCGGGCCTCTCACTGTTGCGGCCTCTCCCATTGCGGAGCACAGGCTCCGGACGCGCAGGCTCAGCAGCCATGGCTCACAGGCCCAGACCCTCCGCGACATGTGGGATTTTCTTGGACCGGGGCACGAACCCGTGTCCCCTGCATCGGCAGGCGGACTCTCAACCGCTGCGCCACCAGGGAAGCCCTAGAGTTTTAATCTTAGAAAACCAATTTCCTCTTAACAAATATGATACATCACTACCTACAATTTCTTCTCATTATGTTTACATTTTAACATTCATCTCAATTCATCTACAACTGATCTGAGTATGTCTTGTCGAGTGATGATCAGTCACCAATTTTTTTTCAATCACCAATTTTGCAGATCATTTATTAAGTATATCCTTTCCACACTGTGTGGCTGTGGAATGGAATGGAATGCCCGTAGGAGAACAAAGCCAAATGAGCAGACATCTACAATAAAAGCCAAGTGAGAAAGTATTCACATGAACCCCCAAATGCAAGTGGGTCGGCATGAATTAGGTACAGAAACCTTACCTGCTTGAGATCAGCAACTACACAGGCGGTAATGGAAGGAAATCAAAGCGTTTTCTGAGAGTTCTGGTAGCTAAAAACCTCAGAACTGCTCCCACATTTTCACAGGAAAATGCAGTTTTCTGCTCTGAGAACAGAAAAACTTGAAGAACATTTCCCAATCTTCACTTTATCGGTGAGTGCTAGCATGGATTGGATCTGTGAACTCTCAAAACTAACAAACTACAGCTCCCTTGCAGGACAAATCTGTGCCCTTAGGAGAAACTGCTGAGTGTGGAATCCAAATTGAGTAGGATGGAGACAATAAGTGCAAAAGAAAACACCTGTGGATTATTTGGGATGGGTTCCAGGGAGCAGGAGAGTGGCACTGATAGAGTGAACCAGGAAAATCCAATATAAGGACGCTGTAATCAGTTGACTACCCCCTAGGAAACTGGGTCCCAATTCCACCAGAACTTACTGAGGAAGTTATTGTGATTTACAATACGGCCTACAATACGCTCAATTTTCAAACATGTTTCCTGTGCATTCTTCAGAGATATATGGAGTGATGATTTTTTTCTCAAAACTCTTCTGTCAATTCATTGTAAGCCTCTTTAGCAACTGCCATCACAGGATGACTTGATCAGATTTATTTTTTGCTGTGAAGCTTAATCAAGAATACTGAAGACCTGTAGATTTGTTGTGGCTGATGGGTGTGGGATGGGGATGGCTAAGGATGGGATATGTTGGATGTGGAAGTTGCTAGATGCCACATTCAGTTTCTGACAGTTAAAGCAAGCAAAGGACAATAATTCAAACAAGACAATTTTAGGAGATGGACACATATAGATGATGAATATATATATATATAATGTAGATAGATAAACTCAATGTATTATTTATTAAATTAAAAATTAATAACAAATGTGTCCAGCACTGGTCTTTTAAGTGTATTCTAGTAGATGTTCAAGTTTGGAGAGTGAAATAGACACTGCCTAAAAAATCACAGCTGTCGGGCTTCCCTGGTGGCGCAGTGGTTGGGAGTCCGCCTGCCGATGCAGGAGACACGGGTTCGTGCCCGGGTCCGGGAAGATCCCACATGCCGCGGAGCGGCTGGGCCCGTGAGCCATGGCCTCTGAGCCTGCGCATCAGGAGCCTGTGCTCCGCAACGGGAGAGGCCACAACAGTGAGAGGCCCGCGTACCACAAAAAAAAAAAAAAAAAAAAAAAAAATCACAGCTGTCTAATAAAGTACTGATTATTGCCAGAAATGTCAGTGCTAAGAGGAATCTGCCCCGGCCTCACTACTGCACAGGGCAGCCGTATATGTATATGGCTCTTATGTACAATAGTGTTATATATATATAATTATGTATATATGTATATTAAATAATATGTATATGTATACATTATATAATCATCATGTATCTGTGATTATTATGTGTATATGTATATTATATAATACATGTATATGTGCATATTACATAATATGTATTATTATGTATATGTATATATGACTATCATATATATATGATTATTATTCTGGCTTCTAGATTCACCATGCATGAGTATGGATACTGTGAACTAGTTATCACAGTCACAATCTCACAATCAACCCTGGGGCATTAATCCTTGAATCCTGGATACCTTTTGGGAGATTCCCCTCCTTCCTCATTACCATATAGATGGCCATGCCAGGGAGCCATCTGCCTGTTTGTGGTTTTGTTTTTGTTTTTATCTTTTTCTTATACCAGTTGTAGAAATGCCAGCGTTTAAGGTTCTTGAGACATGATCACAAATATCATTTAAAATTGTATTGATGAATATGGACAAATATGGCACAGTCATAAAATTCTGTTTCAATACAAGGTGCGTGCTTTCCATGCGGTAATTTAATTTTCAATCCTTTCAGGGCAGTTTCTCCTATTTATATTCACTTCAGCTGGATATAGGGTTGGTTTTTGTCATGAGTGGTCATGGACATGTAATTGAATATAGCCTTTTCCAATCTCTTTTTCGTGAAAGATGCCTTTCAGAATCTCCCATATTTCACGTTCATCAAAGCCAGCTGATTGGATGTGTTTGCCTTTGAGCAAGAAGACGAGCCGTTCAGTAGCAAGGACTCACATAGATGGGTTTGGCATAACCTTCTTTTGGAAGATGATTTAGAGTTTTACACAACAATCTGAACATTATTGGGGCTTAAAATGAAGATTTCGGGCTTCCCTGGTGGCGCAGTGGTTGAGAGTCCGCCTGCCGATGCAGGGGACGCGGGTTCGTGCCCGGATCCGGGAAGATCCCACGTGCCGCGGAGCGGCTGGGCCCGTGAGCCATGGCCGCTGAGCCTGCGCGTCCGGAGCCTGTGCTCCGCAACGGGAGAGGCCACAGCAGTGAGAGGCCCGCGTACCGCAAAAAAAAAAAAAAAAAAAAAAAGAAGATTTCAATGAGTGAAACTTCAGGGAAACTTTGAAAGTAGCAGGCACTGTGTGGCAGAGACCTCATTGCCTGAGTAACAATAATAATCTTTACTTGTTCCCTTAAAAGCAGATAGCGTTGAATTTTTTTTCTGGGCTTTCAGCCCTATAAGCCTCAGGCTCAAAGTTTCCATGGGCCACTTTCCCACCTGTGAGGAGGAAATCATTATGGCTGATGGCTTTCTTAGTCACCTTGAAAATTGGGTGTGGTAACCAAGACATTTTTCACAAAAATCAAGAAATGGAAACGCTTTCTTGTCCTCATACCCAGGACTCAGCTACAGGGTGGGCAAAATGGAAACACGGGCTCCAAGGCAGGGAGTTGTCTCTCTCACTGACTTGGTAGATAATTCTGCTAAAAGAAAGACCATTCTAAGCCAGTATTTGGGAAGGTGTCCAATTATAAAAATAGGAGCATCAAGGACAATAACAGTTACCATTTATTAAGCACATTCCAAGTGCCGAATGCTTTGCAAAAATCACCCTTAATCCTCTCAGCAAGAAGTACATTCATTTTCACTAATACTTTCTAGACACAGAAAAACAAATTTAGGAAGATATACATGTTTTCCCAATCTTCGTATGGATGTGAATACTAAGCCAGGTCTGTCTGATACAAAAGCTCACGTTTTTAGCCATTTGTGTATTCTGTCAGGATAAATAATACTTGCCTCTATTGAATTAATATCAAATATGAGATACTATATGCACATTGTTACTAATTTGCTAAGAAGTAGTATTACCTCCATCCCCATTTTACAGATGGTGAAACAAAGGCTCGGGAGGGATTAATAATTTGCCCAAAGTCACGCAGGTAATTGGGAGAAGGGTTCAACCCCAGATGTGTGAGCTTCAAGACCCATTTTTCCCATCAAGCCACACTGACTTCTGGGGCCCAGGACCTTCTTTGGTATGAAGAGAAGAAGTGAGCTCAGAGTTTCCTGACCTTCCAAATAGAGCTGGAATTAAATGTCAACTTTATTTATCTAGGAAAATTTATACAAAAGAAAAAGAAAGAATGTAGCATATGTCCCTGGAAATGGAATGCCTTGAACTTCATGTATCCCTTGTGAACACAGAATTTATCAGCCAAGACAGATGGCTGGCCTTGTGGAGTCAGAGAGTGCGAGGAATTTTGAAAGTCCAGCATCATTCAAACATGGGAATTCAATTCTAGGGGCTG
The DNA here is from genome assembly GCF_026419965.1 of Kogia breviceps. Lineage (NCBI taxonomy): Eukaryota > Metazoa > Chordata > Mammalia > Artiodactyla > Physeteridae > Kogia > Kogia breviceps. Next base: position 17,402,061 of record NC_081325.1, read on the forward strand.
AATTTCACAGCTTGTGAAGGGAACTTTTGGAGAAGTACTGGAGAAGGCAACTCGTCTTCAGACACAACACTTAGGTTGTGATTTCAGGATGCTGATGTGCGTCTTATTATGTTATTCCTGAAGGTGGGTCCATTGTATTTTAATGAACGTGTAGGTGGCCCTTAGATTGGATCTATGGTATGTGTGCTGCTTGGCCAGGTGTGGGAACCCAGTAAATCAAAGGCTGCATTTAGAAGCCTGACTTTCCCCCCAAAGGTACACATTTCTATCTAGGGATAACTTGGGAAAGTCTGATTATACCACAAAGAAGTGGTCAGAACAAAGAGAGAGTAAAGTAGCTCCCTTAGATCAGAGGGAACATTTTCCTAAATGTTTCATCTCTTTCAAGGAGCACTGAAAGAGCTTCAATCCCTGTGACTACTCTTTCATTGTTTGCTTTCAGCAAGGGAGCAAGCAACAGACTGAAGGAAATCTTTGTTGCTCAGCTTATCACTTGGAAGTTAATTAAGACATCAAGGCCCAGTGACTGTCATTTTGTGGGAGTTCTAGAATTTTGAGGGTGCTAAAGGATAGAGCCTGGTCAAAATTCAGGATAAGAGTACAAAGAGATATGGATTAGTGATGGGAATAATTTTTTTTTTTTTTTTTTGTGGTACACGGGCCTCTCACTGTTGCAGCCTCTCCCATTGCGGAGCACAGGCTCCGGACACACAGGCTCCGCGGCCATGGCTCACGGGTCCAGCCGCTCCGCGGCATGTGGGATCTTCCCGGACCGGGGCACAAACCCGTGTCCCCTGCATCGGCAGGCGGATTCTCAACCACTGCGCCACCAGGGAAGCCTGGAATAATTTTTAAATTGGATTGTTTGTTTATGTTTTGCTATTGAGTTGTATAAATTCTTTATGTATTTTGGATATTAACTCCAAATATGATTTGCACATATTTTCTCCCATTCTGTAGGTTGCCTTTTTACTCTATGATATGCAAATATTTTCTCCCATTCTGTAGGTTGCCTTTTTACTCTGTTGATTGTTTCCTGTGCTGTGCTAAAGCTGTTTAGTCTGATGGAGTCCCGCTTGTTTATTTTTGCTTTTGTTGCCTGTACTTTTGGTGTCATATCCACGAAATAATTGCCAAGACCAATGTCATGGAACTTTCTTCCCGTATTTTCTTGTAGGAGTGTCACAGTTTCAGGTCTCACATTTAAGTCTTTAAACAATTTTAAGCTGATTTTTGTGAATAGTATAAGATAAGGGTCCAATTTCATTTTGTTGCATGTGGATATCTGGTTTGTCCAACACCATTTATTGAAGAGACTATCCTTTCCCCATTGTGCATTCTTGGTTCTCTTGTTGAAAATTAGTGGACCATATATATGTGGGTTTATTTCTGGGCTCTATGTTTGTTCCATGGGAATAAACGAAGGAGGTAAAAATTTATATACTAAACACTGTAAAACACTGATGGAAAAAATTAAATGAGAACAACGAACAGAAAGCCATCTTGCAGTCATGGATTGGAAGACTTAGTGTTGTGAAAATGTCACAACCCCTCATTTGAATTCTACACCAGAATGTGAGTTCTATTAAAGCAGACATGTTTTTCTCTTTTGATTACTGATCTATCCTCATTGGTTAGAATAGTACTTGGTCCACAGTATGTTTTCAATAAAATCTTTTGGGTAAATCAGTTAAACGAGAATAATAAGTCTGTCTCACGGGATTACAATGAAGATGAAATAAGACAATACATATGTAAAAACCCGGCCCTGAGTATAGCTCTTAGTGCTTGTTTAATGGTGACCTACTCTTAGTCATTATTATTTGGGAGTCTCTACATTTGCATAGTGCTGTGCTGATTAAAAACATGGCTTAAGTGTAGTCTTGTGTCCGATTTTTCAGAAACCATGATTCCTTATCGCCAACGGGAAGAGATGAGCAGCCTCTGCTCATCTCATTTCCTATCTGCGACCATTCTGCATGGAAGCATTCCATCTGCATTCCAGTGAACTCGCTCTTGCCAAGGCCATCAATGACCTCCACGTTGCTAAACCAATGCACATTCTCAGTCAGTCTTCGCCTCCCCTGACTTAGCCACACCATCAACGCAGTTGGTCATTCTTCTTAAAACGCCTTCTTCACTGGGTGTCCAGGATGCCTGCACTTTCTAGAGTTTCCTCCCACCTCACTCACTGGTTCTCCTTCTTGGTCTTTGCTTGTTTCTTTTCTTCTTCCCAACCTACTGAGTTGACCGTCCCAGGTCCCAGTGCTTGGGTCTCTCTCCTCTATCTGTACTCTCTCCTTGTTCAGTGTTCAGGTAGGAAAAATCTTGGTAATCTGAGGAGCATTTACTAATGGGACATTTTATGAAGATGTGAGCAGTTTAGGAACATCACCAATCAATAACCCAGTATTCTGGGATTAGAAACAGTGGGGGGTCCTGAGGGGCCAGAAGCAGGAGTGGTTACTAGAACCCAGAAAGGGTAGCCCAACAAGTGGGCTGACTGATGAGATTCACCGCCTGTGATACAGGTGGGAGGACAGGTGGGAGGATTGTTCTAGATTAAAGGAGACTAAGACAATATGACATTGTGAGCATTAATGTGTGAGCATTAATGGGATCCTAGATTTTTAAAAGGAGCTATAGAGAACTTTTATTAGAACATTTAGGGAAATTTGAATATGGATTGCGGAATAGTCGATACTATTGAGACCATATTAAGTTTTAGGGCTGTGATTTTTTTAAAAAAAAAATATTTTGTCTGCTAGACAAAGGCCACACTTAACTCTTGTTGTGCTGGTTTGAGTTCTGTCTACTCCACCTGGTCTTTGATCATCCAAGAGCAGACGCACATCTTGATAAATAACACAGTGTTGGAACCACCAAGACTCAGAAGAACTCTGATGTTTATGAGGCCCCCCACTAGCTTTGTTGACTATCTAGTCTTCCTGTTCCCACTCACTTCATTTCTGTTACATTGTTTCAGTGGCTCTGACTGGTGAGCTCAAGAAGGCGGGGCTCTTTGCCTGTTTCATTCATGGAACTGGGACACATAGTAAGTGCTCAATAAGTAACTGTTGGTTAAATGAGTTGCATATAGGATACTAACTGATATTGGCATACTGATTTTGATATTGAATAGCAGTGTGGAACTTGCTTATTAAGTCCACTTATTTATAAGTTATCTCTTGAGATTTCTTTTTGGACAATCATATCAACTGTGAAAACTGCCAGTTTGTTTCTTTGTTCCCAATCCTTGCAGACTTTCTTCTCTTTTTCTTACTATGCTGGCAGGATCTTCAACACAGTGTTGACTAGAAGTGTCGCCCACAGCCTTCCCTGCCCTGTGCCTTACTTCAGAGAGAGTGCCTTTGGTGATTACCAGTACGACTATCATTCTTTGTGGGATTTTAGTAGATACTTTAAAAAATCAGGTTAAGGAATTTACTCTCTATTTCTAGTTGGCTAATAGGTTTTTTTAAAAAAAATTTTTTTAAATCACTTATGGTATTCCCACGCATTCTACACCTGCCATTTTAAGAGATGTTCTTCTAATACCACGGAGAAATCATCTGCTTTCCAGTGCCTCCTAGTCGAATTCACAATTCCTCATTAGTTTTCAGTGAGGGGGGCTCATTTCCCGCCTTATCTTTTGTGCACCATAAAGTATGTCGATAAGGGAGGAGCAAATCAAATTCTTAAAAATTGGCACTGTGTCAAGCCAGTCTTCATGTCACACTGTATTACATAGGAATTACCAAGAATCAGACACCCATGCTGTATAAAATCCATAAAAATGCAAAATATACACCGCATATTCCAAGCTGACTTACGGAGCTGTATGGTGAGCGAGACCCCGGGGTCCTAAGGGTCTTTTTCTCTTTTATTGTACATGAGAATTTCAGTTGTGCGGCTAATTACAATAACCCTGAGATCTTGGCACCACGATGGGATTAATGACAGCAGCAAAGACTCAGAGAGAGAGAGAGAAATTGATTTTTTTTGAAAAGTCAATAAAAATTCAACTACAATCTATTTCTTGAAAGGGGGTCACCTAGCTGGTCCCTCCCTGTGGCTGGAGGAAGCTTAAGAGCTCAGCGACTCGAAGAAAAGTTTCAGAATTCTCTGGACTAGGCTCTCTTTCACTTCTTGTCGTTCTACACCCCCTAAGCCCACCCCCATCGCCCTCCCAATCCTCGTTCTGACATCTGTGTTTTTCATCGCTGTCAGTGAAAACAAGCTCGGGGCTCTCTGAAAGCCACAGAGAGCAATCTCTGGGGAAGAAAATATCAATTACAGGTGTGTGATTCATCACCGCCAAGAGCCGGCACACTGTTGACTTGCACAAGAGCCTGTATTTTTCATTTAATGCTGAAAATCAGCTTTTATGTGTATGATTCAGGGGTAAGGGTGGGTTGGGATATATAAAACACAAGGGTTTCAGTGACTCAGAACTGGCGAAAGTCTGTGTGGGGGAGACAGAGATTGGTGGATTCATTCTGGCATCTAATCAGTCCCTGGGAATAGTCAGGAAATGGAAAGGGAGCCAGCTTATCAGCATATTGACATGCACTGAGGGCTCCCTTAAATGCTTCCTAATTCCCTCTGCAGAAGGAACCACGGAGGGAAGCCACCGTCACAGGGAAAAAAAGTCATTTGCTTGAACATTCTCTTTAATGAGGAGATTCATTCATTTTCTGGGAAACACTATCATTTTGTCTCTAGCACACGAAAA